>NC_090937.1:1414028373-1414331404 GCF_040938575.1 Ambystoma mexicanum
ATAGGCATCACGTTTGGTTTGTACGATATGCACTTTATATTTGGCTCTGATCTTCAGCAAGTTGTCTTTATTAACCACTGTTGGGTAATTTTTACACAAAGCCTCAGCTTTCCTTTTTTCTGACCAAAGGGCTTTAAGCTTCGGGGTAAACCAAGTGTTTAGGTTGGGCTTAGGTTTACTTTTGCACATTTTGAGAGGTGCAATACGGTCGATAGCTTGGGTGTTAGTAGAGTTGTATAGATCTACTAGCATGGTTGGGTCTGAAGATGCAGGCAAAGTATTTAGGATAGGGAGGAGATGGGGCCGTAGCTTGTCCACTGTGATGTTACGTTTCTTTCTAGTCAGAAGTGAAGGAGCTAGAAAGTTGGTCCTGGTGGGAGGGCAGCTGTCTTCGATAGTGAAGGTCAATAGATGGTGGTCTGTCGAAATGTAAGGTTCAATGGACGTAATTACTGCTTCACAGTTAAAGTCAGCTACCCAGTGAAGGGTTCTACCTTTGGCATGCGTAGGCTGATTGACCCTTTGCGTGAAGCCTAGCTCTGCTAGGGAGTTAGACAATGCCAAGGCATGCTGATCGTTAGGGTAGTTGAGACTCAAGTTAAAGTCTCTGGGGACTAGAATTTGCGAGATAGGTTTAGTATTGGCTGAGAGTATAGTTGTAATGTCTTCCTCGGCAGAGCCAATGGGGCCAGGAGGTATGTATATAAAGGTGCATGGTTGCGGTACAGGAGTTGGTAAGAGGTAGTTTAACTGTCAGCAGTTCACATGAAGTGACAGGCGGATATGGGGCAACTCTACGTCCCAGGATGGACTTGGCTATAAAGGCAATGCCTCCGCTTCTTGATGAGAACACAAATTGATCTATTATTCAAAAAGGCGTGGATCCAAGTTGTTGTTAAGGATAGTGTAGTTGTCTGGGATAGCCAGTAAGCGAGACGGAGCAGCCACATCGCAGTAACTGCTAAGAAGTCTAGTTGTTAAGCGCAGATCAGGTCAGCTATGTCTGTGGCGTGGGTTACCAATGATCTAGCGTTAAGAGCCCCTTTGATCTTAGTGGATAAGATGTTAGAATGTTTAGGTACAGGAAGTGCTTGAATCTGATCAGCCTGTTTTTTACTGAGTTTATTCAACTTTAAATTGGAGCTCTTCTGGCGAGGAGTTCTTCGATTAGGTTTGTGTAGAGGTTTAGTGGCTGGAGAGTAGATTTTCTTGAGTCTTGAACCAAACCGGTCATTTCTCGCCGAGGTAGAACAAGGTTGGTTGGGTATAGGTCTGCTAGCAAAGCGCTGGATCCATTTGAGGAGGGTTAGGGTACAATAGGCTCCAACAGTAGGGGAAACACCTGTGATAGGATGATCAGTTCCAAGATTTAACTGAGGTAGGAATGTAGTAGGTTTGATGACTGTAGGTAGAGCCATCTGCTTAAAGGGTGGCAGGAAAGTGGTAGGCTTAGTCCAATGTGGTAGAGTATTAGAAAAGGTCATGGTAGGTTGCATTATCTTAATAAGAGTCCTCTGCTTGAAGGATGAGCTATAGATAGGAGTGTGAGGTATTTGCGGCTAGAGTAGGAACAAGTTACTTACCTGTAACTGTTGTTCTCCAGCATGGGTCTGGCATGGATTCACATGCTCATGAATATTCCCCGTCGTCAGGCTGGGAATCCTCGGTAAAGAAAAAAACCAGTATCAGTTTAGTTTCTGATCTGTCTTTCGTCGTAATAACCAATCACTGGTCTCTGCGTCATACTGACCACAGCCAATGACTGCCCTCTACCTAAGCACCGCCTCTGGCAGCCATCTTCAGATTTGGAAGCACGTGAAGTGGCAGTATGACCAAGTGAAGAGCCGCAGAGGGGTAGGCGGGAGGGTTCGCATGTGAATCCATGCCAGACCCATGCTGGAGAACAACAGTTACAGGTAAGTAACTTGTTCCTTCTCCAGCATGGGGTCTGGCATGGATTCACATGCTCATGAATAAAGAATACATAGCAGTACACACATGCACAACCACGGGAGGTGGCAAAGGCTCAACATTAAGCATTACATCAAACTCAACATTAAGCATCTTACCTCCTCACCAGGCTCACCTCAGGCGAACAGGTTGCGCAGCACTGCTTGGCCGACCCTGGACTCCTCCCTGGAATCCCGATCGACGCAGTAGAATTTCGTGAAGGTGTGCGTCGACCTCCACGTAGCAGCCCTACATATGTCCAGCAGGGGCACACCAGAAAGGAACGCCGTGGTAGCTGCGATCGCTCTGGTGGAATGGGCTCTCGGACGGCCAGGCAGCGGTCGGTTTGCCAACCGATGACAGTACATGATACAGCCGGAGAGCCATCTGGAAATGGAAGCCTTCGAGAGAGCCTTCCCCTGATTGACAAGTCCAAAGTTCACAGAGAGTTGTGACGTCTTGCGAAAACACTTCGTGCGGTCCACGTAGAACTGCAGCGCTCTAGCCACATCCAGCGAGTGCAAAGTCCTCTCAGCCGGCGACGAAGGCGACGGGAAGAACACAGGCAACACCAAGGGTTCGTTGAGATGGAAGTCCGACGGTACCTTGGGCATGAAGGAGGGGTGCGTCCTGAGCACTACCCTCGTGTCGTGAAAAGTCAAGTACGGGGCCTTGCAGGAAAGGGCCTGGATCTCTCCCACCCGTCGTGCGGAGGTGATGGCCACAAGAAACGCTGTTTTCCACGACAGAAACTTCAACGGGGCCGAGTGCAGAGGCTCGAACGGAGGTCCCATGAGCTTGGTCAGCACCACGTTGAGCTCCCACGCCGGGGCCGGAGCCTTCACCGGCGGGAACGATCTGAACAGTCCCTTCATGAACTCTTTCACCAGACGATGAGACCACAAGGACGTCCGCCCCGTGGTTCTGGTGTATCGGGAGATCGCAGCAAGATGAATCTTGGACGCGTGTGCCAGTCCAGCTTTGGCCAGCGTCAGCAGGTACGGCAGTACCTGGGGAGCCGTAATCCGTAGAGGGTTAATCTTCTGTGCGTGGCACCAGACAGAGAACCTCTTCCATTTGTGTCCGTAGCATTTAAGAGTCGAGGACGCCCTGGCCTTTGCAAGAACCTGCAGTCGGCCGGTATGTCGTATTCTCCAAACTCTAGCGCTGCAGGAGCTAGGCCTGCAAGTTCAGCGATTTCGGGTCGTGGTGGAGGATGGCGCCTCCTTCCCTGGAGAGTAGATCCGCGTCCACCGGCAGCTTGATTGGCGGGGACGCTGACAAGTCCAGAAGGTCCGGGAACCATATCTGCCTCGGCCACGCAGGTGCGACGAGGATCATCCTGCATTGTGACCTCTTGAGCTGGTTGACGAGCCGGATTAGCAGTGGCAAAGGAGGGAACGCGTAGAGGAACAGGCCCTCCCAGGGGAACGAGAAAGCATCGCCCATGCTCCTCGCCTGGGGAAACCTGCTGGCGAACCTCCGGCACTTGGAGTTCGTCGCCGTCGCGAACAGGTCGATCTGGGGTGTGCCCCACCGTCGGAAGAGGCGATCCACTAGATCCTGCCGTAGTTCCCACTCGTGGCACGAGCGCAGCTCCCTGCTGAGTAAGTCGGCGATGGTGTTTTTTATCCCTGCCAGATGAAACGGCACCAGAAACATCCTTTGGGCGACGGCCCAATGCCACAGGTCCTGCGCCTCCTTGGACAGTGCTGGGGACCTGGTTCCGCCCTGTTTCCTGATGAAAAACATGGTGGTGGTGTTGTCGGTGAAGATCCTCACCACCTTGCCCTTGAGGGACGGAAGGAAGGACCTGAGGGCCCAGAACACTGCACGGAGCTCCAGGACGTTGATATGGAGGGACTTCTCCGTCGGGAGCCAAAGGCCTCTCGCGTGCAGATTTTCGGTGTGCGCTCCCCACCCTTCCAGGGAGGCATCCGTGGTCACTGTCTCCTGGTGGTCTGGGGTCTGGAAGTCCATGCCCGCCGTCAGATGCGCTCGGGTGCCCCACCACCGGACCGCTCGGCGGAAACTCCCGTTGAGTGTGATCCTCTCCTCGAAGCCGCCCGTCGTTTGGATCCAGCGCGCGTCCAGGAACTCCTGCAACGGGCGCATCCGGAGCCTGCACATGGGAATGAGGTAGATGCAAGAAGACATCATTCCGAGGAGGGACTTGATGGACCTCACCTTGGCCGCGTCGGAAACCAACATCCGCTGTACCTTGCCCAGGATGGACCTGGTCCTTTCCTCCGACGGGGAGGCCAGAAGGGACACTGTCGAGCGTCGCTCCCAGAAACAGTGCGTTTTGCACGGGTACCAGGTGGGACTTGGCGTAGTTCACGGAGAATCCCAGGTCCGTGAGAAGTTGGACGGTCCTTGCCGTGTGCTCCACGGCGAGCTCCCTCGTCTTGGCTCGGATGAGCCAGTCGTCCAGGTAGGGGTAGACGTGGATCCCCTCGCGGCGCAGCTGCGCCGCCACCGGTGCAAGGCACTTGGTGAATACCCTGGGTGCCGACCGTAGTCCGAAGGGGAGGGCTTTGAACTGGTAGTGACGCCCTTGGACCACAAACCTGAGGAATTTTCGGTGCCCCTTTAGGATGGGAATATGGAAGTAGGCATCCTCCAAATCCAACGACGACAGGAAGTCTCCTTCCTCCAGCTGACCCAGGACGTGCTGGAGGGTGACCATCCGGAACTTCTGCGCCTTGATGAACTTGTTCAGACGTCGCAGGTCTAGGATGGGGCGCCATCCTCCCGTCTTCTTCTTCACGAGGAAGTATCTCGAGTAAACTCCGGAGCCCCGAAGCCTCTTTGGGACGAGTTCGATGGCGCCCTTCCCGAGCATCGCCTTTACCTCCAGGAGAAGCTGAGGGACGTGAAGCTCCTTCCTGGCCACGGGGGGGACGCGCGGGCACCTTCTTTGAAACTCGAGCGCGTGGCCCCGGGCTAAGGCGTCCAGCACCCAACTGTCAGTGGAGATGGACTCCCACACGCTGACGAAGCTCGCCAGCCGGCCTCCCACCGGGGTGCTTCGGTGGGGGCCCGACCCCACGGCCGGTTCAATCCTGTTACGACGAGGCTTTGCCGCCTTGACCTCCTTGGCGACGACGGCGGGGTCCGCCAGACTTGCCTCGTCCTCTGTAGGCCTCCTGAGACGACGAGCGGGCCGCTTGACGGTAGGTGGAGGAACCGCCGCCGGAACCTTTGGAGGCGCCCTTGCCTCCGCTGCTCCGAAAGGGCGTCAGTCGTTGCTGCAGAACCCCAAGGGCCCGGGCCGTCTCAGTGTCCGCTTTAATGGCCTGAAGGGAATCGTCCACTGTTTTCCCAAACAGGTTGTTCCCATCGAACGGCATGTCCAGGACTCTGGTCTGTATGTCTTGACGGAAGTCCGTAGCCTTGAGCCATCCACGCCGCCTAAGGCACACGCCGTTGCCCAACTGGCGAAACCCAGTGTCGGCGATGTCCGTCGCAATAGTGATGGCGTGGTCCGACGCCACCTCACCTTCCTGTAGGATCTCCAGGGCATTCGCCCTCTTGTCGTCCGGTAGGAAGTCCAGCAGGGGAGCCAGTTTGTACCATAGCTCCCTGTCCTAGCGGGCCACGATAGCCAAGGCGTTGGCCGCTTTAATCATCGTCGCTGCAGACGAGATGACCCTGCGTCCCATAGCGTCCAATTTCTTTCCCTCGCCGTCCGGTGGGGAAGTCGATGTGGAGGCCGCACCCCCCCCCCCCGCTTTCTTCCTGGCCGCCGCGGAGACGACGGAGTCCGGGGTAGGCTGCGCCCGGAGGCACAGGGGGACCGCGTCCAGGACCCGGTACTTCTTCTCGTACCGGTCTCTTCTAGCTGGCGTCGTGGAAGGGTTCTTGAGGAGGGCGAGGCCCTCATCCCAAATGTCGTCCAGTAGAGGCACCGCGAGGACCGTCTTCCTCTTGGCCTCGCGCCGTTGGTAAAGGAATCCTTCCTTTTTCTTCTCCTCAGGGCAGAGTTGGAAAAGCTCGGATGCCCTGGCGATCATGGAGTGGAACGATCCAATCTCGTCGGGCGGAGAAGCCCTGGTGGGAGGTGATGACGGTAGATCCTCGTCGTCCGTACCCGTCGCTGCCGTGTCAGTCCCCGTATCATCCCCTCGGGTGGACGGGGAGGAGGGCTGGACGGGGCGCGACGGCTGAAAAGGAGGTGGAGGGTGAATCCTTCTTTTCTTGGGCGGGGGAACACCAGAAGGTCCCAGTTCAGGATCCCCCGACGGGAGAGGTTCCCTCCGTCGGCAACGGTAGTCTCGTCCTTATCTCTGAGCATAAGGACTGTATAGCCAACAAAATGGCCGCCGAGTTGTCTTGCGGCGCTGGCAGAGGGGAATCCGACGGGCGATCAGGGGCCCCGTCGCCTGCGTCAGGATCCATCCCGACGGGCCGGTCTTCTTCCACGCCAAGGCCGTGGCTTAAGACCTCGATCAGCTCTTCTTCCGAGGTTGAAGCCGAATCTACGACGACGCCCTGCCCCCCTTTTTCTTCCCCGCCGGGGATTTCACGGGGGTCCTATCGATGGGCACAAAAGAGGACTCCCTCCGAGGTGGCAGGGAGGCTCTGAGCCCCGAGGTCACCATCACTGGTGTAGCCTCCACAGGCTGAGCCAGGGCCGCCGCAACAGTTTCGATAGAGGGCTTGGCCGGATGGATTAAGGCCTTCACCACCTTAGGTGCGCTCACCGCCTTATCCTTGAGGGGGGGGACACTGCCTCGCTCCCCCTCCGATGGGGCCTTCGAGCTCGACCGGGGCCTCTCCAGGAGCTTCGCCGGGTGCTCGCCCTTCCTCTTACCCGACCCAGAGCGTTGGCTCGTGGCTGAAGGTGCCGGGGAGGGTGCGCCCTGCCTGGCGCCCGTAGAGCCCGACCGTTCGGCGCTCCCGGTGCCAGCGGACTCGCGATGCTTGGCCTTGTGTTGGACCCCCGTCGCCGGGGCGTCCTCAAAGGTCTTAGAAGACCGCTCGGATTTCTTCCTCTTCTTCTCGCCTGACGGGCTCTTCCCTTCCAGCCAGTTCGCGAGACGTTGATGGCGGTCCTTCATGGTCCGCTCCGACATATTGCCGCAAAATGCACAGTCCTTCTCCACGTGCGTCTTGTCCTCATGTAAGCAGTAGAGACAAAAGGAGTGTTCGTCCTCCTTAAAGACGTTCTGCAGCTGGCATCCAGGGCAGACCCTGAACAGCTTTCCGGGCGTCGAGCTTCCCTTCTCCTGGGCCATGTCCGGGCCTGAGAAGCTTCTGGAGTCCTCCAAAAGCGTAGCTCGACGAAATCTTCACCCTTGAGGGGCGCAGACGAATCCGACACGGGTCCCCGTTGATCGGATGGAGAGTCGGTGGAGCTTGAGGCTCTTTTGACCGAAAAAACGAAGTTTTTGAGAAAAAACGTGAAAAAATAGCACTAACGCTCGAGAGCAATAGCACGAGGATCCCAACACATGAACGTGCGGTAAAAATCTGAAGATGGCTGCCAGAGGCGGTGCTTAGGTAGAGGGCAGTCATTGGCTGTGGTCAGTATGACGCAGAGACCAGTGATTGGTTATTACTACGAAAGACAGATCAGAAACGAAACTGATACTGGTTTTTTTCTTTACCGAGGATTCCCAGCCTGACGACGGGGAATATTCATGAGCATGTGAATCCATGCCAGACCCCATGCTGGAGAATAGGTGTTATCCTTGGATAAAGCAATCATCAAGTATACAATGGAAAGGGTGACGGCATACATAGTTCTGATCAGGTGATTAGTAATTGGCCCGTCAGTAACTGTAAACTTGAGTAAGGTTGAAGCGGAGGCTGACTAGAACAGAATGCTAGCAGACCTGCATATCCATCTTGTGTACGACAACAAGTGTAACAGGCAAACAAATATTACACCGGCATGGCTAGCATTTAGTCAGGGATAATAGTTGCACGCTAAACAATAGAACGCAGTACATCCGTACACAGCCGGTAATCAAACATATAATCATTGGTAATGTAGTCTGTAGGTTCCTAGTATGATTTTGCAGGCTAGGGAGACTTGGTGGCGAAAATGTACGAAAGAGTATATAAGGCGTGTTAACTGCTCGATAAGAGGTAGCCTCACGCGAGAATGGGCAGCGAAAATTAACTACGAGAGTGGCAAGTGTACCTGTAGGAGATATTATATTATTCCTGAAACGAGTACAAGCAAGGCCAAATAAGGCGGGTGCATTCTACAGCCATTGTTGTGTGTTCAGGTTAACACAAGGTCGCGTGACAGAGCAGAGGAAAATCAAATTGCCAAAAGACATTACAGTGGTAGGTGTGGCACCGCCAAAGCAATACAGGAGTAGCTGTAGAGTATTGTATGACACGGTAGTAACATGCGACTTGTTAAATAGGCAATTAATAAGCATGCAGCGCTATCTGTTGTTACAGGCTGCAAGTGTTACGGATAATAGAACGTAAGTAGATAGTTTGTCAGTACCACAGTTCAGGCAACAAATCGAAGTCTCATGGTGGATAGTGTAAATTAGTGGCTTGAATGCTGGCACAAACATGCACAGGTCGCTGCTCAGTGGATAATCAACATATGCAGTTTACCTCAGCGCTAGTAGATCAGAATAGGATATACAGGGGCCCCATGCACCGCGTATGCTGACATCAGGAGTAAGATTACTGCACGGACAGAGCGCAAACAGGGCCTTTTCCTTTGGCCTTCTCCACCTTGCCGTCGTACAGGATTGGTCGCTTAAAGAGTCTTAGTTGCTAAGCAACTAATAAACAGCCTTGTTGTGAGGCAAGAATGGTGCCAGCCATTTCTGAATCAGACGGCTTGGATACAATCAGCAAAGTGTGTGGTGAATCCTCGTTCAGCAGCTTGATTCAACAATTTACACAGATATTCAAATGTCCTCACCCAGGGTAGGGTTTCCCGCGCCTCCTAGCAGGTGAGAAGGGTGGAATCTCTGGACATCGGCGTACGGCGATGCTTGAAGCAGGCTGGTGCAATGTGGTGCTCCTCAAATGGTGACGGAAAGGAGAAGGGATCCTGCACTCTCATCTTCAGGACAAGATCATTGAGACATGGTTCACGGCCAGCTCTGTCACGGTTTGGACGTTCTCCTTCCTGAGGGCTACAAGATCCTCTACGAGCCCAGAACTAAACATCCCGGAGTTGAGTGACAGAAGCAGAGACCCACTCCAGAAAGATCAGAGCCATTCGTACGCAGGCCTACTCCTCCTTTGAATGCCTACTTTGCAAGCGCTCTATCTCTCCTGGCGTCTGTTGCCACCATCTACAGGCCACCTGGCCAGGTCACCCTTTTCCTCTCAGAATGGGCTGACCTCTATTATTCTATCCTTGGCTCGACCTCTCATCAACTTCTCAGATCTCAACATCCACCTGGATCCTTCCAATCCCTCCTTTGGGCTCTTCCCTAACCTGTGAGACTCTCTCCCCTTTCCATTCTACCCTCTGGTCCAACACCTTGGATGTTCTCATCTCTTCAGACACCCCTCTCACCACCCCACTCTCTTAGACTGACCACTTTCTGCTCTCCTCTCACCGGAAACTTCTTGCCCCTCAAGCAAAGCCTGCCCCGGCACTGCCACCTTCTTTCTCGGTCATTCGGCCCATGAAGCGATTGTCAATGGACGACTTTGCCTCTCATTTCTATCTCCAATACTCTGGACATCCTTGCCCCCTATAATCAGAATCCGTCTGAAGCCTACCTACAAGTGCAACTCTTGGCATGACTCCGACTTTGCCGCCCTGAAACGCACATGCAGGGCAGCCGAGAGGAAATGGAGGGCTTCGGGTGCATCCTCTGACAAACTGGCCTGCCGCCTACTCCAAAGGCAATACAGACTGTCCTCTCCAAGAAGAGGGTCCATATCCAAGCCCGCATCTATGCAGCCTCGAACACGGCCAATCTCTAAACTCTGCAAGGAGCTGGCCAATCCTAATGTAGTCTCCACCGCTCCTGTTCCCTCTCAGGCCCTCTGCACGGCTCTGGCCTCATTTCACCACTAAAACCCAGGACATCCTGTCCTCGCTTTCCTTTTCCTCTCCCTCTCGCCACCTCTCCCTTTGCTCTTCCTCTTTTCCTCCTGTGCTCTGACCACACCTGATGATGTCTTTAGACTAATCCGATCTATGAAAGTATCGTCCAAACAGGTTCTCCCCTGATCCTCCAGAACCATCAATGACCAAATTGCCACCCTCGCTCTATCCTTGGAAGATTTCTGTAATCACTCTTTCGCCACTGGATCTTTCCCCTTTCTCAAGCACTTCCTTGTGCACCCCCTCCCAAAAATAAAAGCCTACTGCCGATCCTACATGTCTGGCAAACTATCGCCCATTTTCTATCACTCCTTTCCTGAGCAAACTCCTGGAAAAGCTGGCCATCTCCCAGCTTACCCTCCACACTGAATCCGCTGGCTTCCCTCTATGACAATCAGTCAGGGTTCAGAGCAGCCAGAGGCACAGAAACTGATATCCTGAACACCCGTGAAGATCTGCTCTCTAACCTCAACTCCAGCTCTCCCCCTTTCCTCATTCTCCATGACCTTTCCTCTGCTTTCGACACAGTCAATAACCCCACCCTGATCAACAGGCTGTGTGAATCTGGGCATCACGGATCAGGCCCTGGCATGACTGACCTTCCTCTTGGGACTGTCCCTCCCAGGTACAACTTGGGTCCTTTCTCTCCACCACCACCCTCTACAGACGTGGTGTCCCCCAGGGCTCTATCCCCTCACATGGCTCTTCAATGTTGATCCAGCCCCTTTGGCCCACCTGTTCTCCACCTTCTCTTAATTTTCAGTGTTATGCAGATGACACTCTGCTCTCTTTCAGGCTTCCCTCAGCCGCCTCTCCTCCGCCGCTCATTCCAGACATTCTATCCGCGATTCTGGATTGGTGCGCCTCTAACAATCTTTGCCTTATGCCAGTAAGATGGAGATCCTTCTCATTGGGATCCCTGCTCCCACTCTCACTCTGGCTGCCCTCCTTGGTCCCTCTACCCTCACCTTCCTGTGAAGAAAAAAACCTTGGTGTCATCTTCGACTCCACTCTCCTCTTCTCTCCTCACATCACAGATCTTGTCAAAAAGGCCCACTTCCTGCTGCACCTCCTCAGAGGTACTCTACGTTTTCTCACTTTCCCCCAGAAGCTCACTTTCTCCAGAGCCCTGGTTCTCTCCAGGCTGGACTACTGCAACAGCCTTTCTCAATCTGCCTACCTCTAGACTTCGCTCCCTTCAACTAATCCAGACCAGGACTGCAAGATTTAGCCTTGGCCTCAAGCCCACGGAACGTATCTCTCCAGCCCTGAAATCTCTCCACTGGCTCCCGTTGGCTAAATTCCACAAAGAACTTAGAAAGGTATCCATGTATTATCTAGATAAAACTACAGATATTATGGAAAATGCTCAGTCTGCTGTCAGCATATCCATGTAGATAATTCTACATAGATTAAAGAACTTTGAATGAATAATTAATACAACCTTGCCTGTATCGATTAACAGGAAAGGATAGTCTACTGATGAAGCTTGTAACTTGCTAGTCTTGTGAATGGAGATTAAACAAAGAAAATGGCGCAAAATGACTTGGACTGGTGAGCCTTTGGTGTGGGTTCCACACCCTTAACACTCCAGTGGTTTCTTTAGACTTTGATAGGTCAATAAATCATGTGTATTAAACCTATTACATTCGTTAGTTACTTTCTTATAAGTAAACTCAAAATCATTGGTTCAATGTGATTTAATGATTGTAATATTTATTTGCGTATGCAACATGGGTGCCAATGCATTTCGGACCTTAGTCCATCAAGGCATTTCCGTTTCATTTGATCAACAACAAACAGAAATACCAATTAAATCAACACAACAAAAATCAACAAAACTATATATGATCCGTATCAGACATATTATCGAGTTATCCCACAAAAAATCTAAGTACATATTCGAGCGAAAACTTGAAAGTATCGACAAACAACCACATGTGAGGATTAAATACAGATGAATGTACAATCAGGCCACATGAATGTACATTTAACAGACAACAGTGAAACATTTAGAAAAAAACTAATCCAAACAGAGAAACAGAGAAAACATCAATCAGTAACAGTAAGCTCATAGCATACATCATTTAAGACATACAAATGTTCATGGTTAAATATAGCGGATCACGTATTCCTGATTCAATATACGATTTGGTGAGATTTCCCTGCATAGTGTCCATCACCTTAATTACTGTAAATGTTTATTTTGAACATAGTGGCTGGCTGTGAATTCCATTGTTCTACTTGTGGTGAGATGTGCTGATGTGTTAATAGTATTTGGTGAATCCCTACTGCATAGTTACTCCATTTGATTTCTGCGTGCCGTGTTAATTTACTAAAACAGAGTATCACAGTCGTTATCCATATGTGAAGTCTCTGTGAAGCTTACCCACTCACGCCTACTGACCTTTCTGCACTGCAGTTACTTATAATGCTGGAGAGGTAAGGTCTCGTAAGAGAAGTAATTTGCAACATTATACAAACAGTGGATGGTCACTGCTGTCGTCAAGATCAATCTGCTCGTAGTGTCTGTAGAAATATTGTAACCGTGTAAACTAGCATCTTGCCCTGATGGACCAAGATCCAAAACAAGAAAAAGAATAAACTAAATAACTAGGCAACTTGAACAGTGATTCTCTCCTTGTCTGTATGGATAACTCCTGTGCAGCAGTAGTTCGAACATGTGCTTATGTGAGATGAGTTACCCCAAGCCAGGGCTGACTGTTCTGAATCCTATTAGATTAAACTGCTCCAATTTGAAATGCTAATTCCCAGATATTAGAGTGATTAAATCAAACTACCACTGAGTCGACATTCCAGTCAGTTCATGTTGAACCGTTCACTAGTCGCACTGACATGCCTTATACATATTATTGAAAAAAAGACAAATGATGTCATATAAATGTGTTTTAGAGGAAACAATTGAGATCCCATTCTTCTAGCTGGTCTATCCAATACGCTTCTTTCTGTCCCCCCGAAAGTCTCTTCTTTGGCCTTTCGTGTTGATGGTTTCCAGTACCTGGAACTTCAATTGAGATGCTGTGTCCTTTCTCATTGATGTGTCTTGCAACCGCCCTTGTGGCATTTCTGTTCCTGATGCACGATTTATGCTCATTCATGTGTATGCAGACTTTTCTTCCTGGTTCCCCTACATAGTAGATACCACATAGGCATTATATGCAATATATTATATTTTCTTTGAGGCAAGTGGCATATGTTCTCAGTTGTATATTTTCACCAGTGTTAGGATGGAATACTACTGGTCCTTTAATTATATTGTTGCAATTGCCACAATTGAGGCATGCAAAGGTCCCTATGTTCTTGGCTTTCGATTGCTTGGTGGTGGTTTTAGTATTGACTAGTAGGTTCCTTAAGTTGTTACTCCTTTGATATGCAAAGGTGGTGGATGACTAAATGTTTTGTCCTCTCATCGCTAGTCAGAATGCTCCAATGTTCAATGATGCATTTTTTGATTTGTTGACTCTGGGTTTAAAACTTTGAAACGTACACTACTGGGGGTGCGATTGTTTGCGTTTTCTCCTCTTTTAGCAGATTCTCTTGTGCTTCGGTGTCTGTTTTCAATACTGCTGTTGTCAAGCCAGTCTCTGGATACCCAGTTTCTCTGAGTTTGGTGCACAAATTCCCCAGTTGTAGATCATATTCTGTTGGATTGCTCACAATTCTTTTAATTCTCACCAACTGCCCATAGGGTAAATTTGTATGCGTTTGTTGTCGATGAAAGCTCAACTGATGTAGCAGGTTATTTCTGTCAGTTGGTTTGGTGAACAGTGTCGTGGATATTTGGTGTTAGTGAATGTTGATTTGTATGTCAAGGTAATGTATTCCTGGGTTCCAAATTTCTGGGTTCAATCGTGTTCATATAGACAAATTCCTTCATCCTAACTTCCCTTGCCATACTTTGAAAATGTCATCTATGTAGCAAATCCATTTCTTGATCTTGGACCAGACAGGATGGTTAAGGACGTGGGTTACTTCAAATTTCTACATGAAACTATTTGCGTAGGCAGGTGCCATGGTTGCACCCATGGCGGTGTCCGAGCTCAGTAGATAATATTTATAATTATGCTTAAAGTAGGAATTGCTAGCAATGAATTGTAGGAATACCATGATCTATTCTTTCGAGGCTCCTATAGATTCTTCTTGTAAGACCAACCATTCAACCACTTCGTGCCCTTGATCGTGAGGAATACTGGTGTATAAATTGCAGACATCAATTGTAAATAAAATGTCATCGTTGAGTTATATTGCGTCAAGAATCTGTAGGAAGTGAGTGCTGTCCTTAATATGTGTGGATGTTTTTTGTATCAAGGGTTGAAGAAAACAGTCTATTTATGTACTCAATGGTTGTGAAATGCCTCCTGTGGCAGCTACTATAGGTCGCCCAGGTGGGTTGACAACTCTTGTATATTTACGGGAACAGATAAAAATGTGGTACTTGTGGATGTACTGTGGATAGAAAGGTTATGGTCTTAAGTGAAATCCATTCCATCTTTTCTGCTGATTTTGGTATGGTTTCCAAATCCATCAGGATTTCATTTGTTGGGTCCTGTCCTGTTGGGACGGATGGTAATGTTGGTGTCTGAATAGAACGAGGGATTTGTGACATTTAAGTTGTTATGTTTGGCTTTCCCAAAATTGAGGTTTTTAATATATCTGGCAGCACCATTTTCTCAAAAATGTCAATTGGTGGCACGTTTGTGGGGGCTGTAAATGTGCTTTTGGGTTTAAAATTCAATGAAGTCTGGGTAATCCATTGGACAGCCTTACGTGGTACTTAGTTCTGCAAAAAATAGGGCACAGAAAGAAGCTTATTGGATAGACCGACTAGATGCATGAAGTCCCAATGGAATTAACGAAGAATGGGATCTTAATTATTTCCTCTAAAACACCTGTTGACACATTTTTATGAGGACATGAGGTCTTTTTGTCAATATGTGTAAGGCATGTCGGTGCTAATAGCTTTTGGTTGAACATGAACGGACTTTAATGTCGACTCAGGGGTAGTTTGATTTAATTACTCTAATATCTGTAAATTAGCTTTTCAAATTGGAGCAGGTTAATCTCGTCTGATTCAGAAAATTCAGCACTGGCTTGGTATGACTCAGGTCACATAAGCGCATGTTCAAACTGCTGCTGCACAGGAGTTATCCATACAGACGACGATAGAATCACTGTTCAAGTTGCCTAGTTATTTAGTTTCAGAGTAATGCTTTTCTTGTTTTTCAATTAATTTGTCTATTAGGATGTTCATTCGTTTTACATTTTTTAGTTTATTTTAATTTTTTTGAATTGTCCAAATATGGTCTTTTATTTTTATTTCTTTTGGTATTTTAGCGATAATTATGTTTTCCATATCCACATTTAATTTATTTTCCACCCTCAATGGAATAAACACAAGGACTACATTATTAATCAACCTTTCTATCTCAGACATTATGCTGACCTCTTTCCAATATGGCCACCGTTACTGACCCCCTTAACTTTCCATTCGAAGCACTGATCGAGACATCCTTTATGTGCAGTTACCATTGCTACATTATATATATAAATATATATAAATACACACATGAGAAAGCGAGCGCACAACTGGCTACTCTTCTGTCACGCTGCGATCGTTCTGCTCGATGGACGTGATGTACGCTACAGAAGAGCTGTAGCACCTTTTAATTAACACAGCATTTACCTGCCAGTGCGTAATTGAGGTAAGATGCCAGTTTACACGGTTACCATATTTCTACAGACACTACAATCAGATTGTTTGTGACAACAGCAGTGACATCAATCCACCGTATGTATAACGTTGCAGATTACGTCTCTTAAGAGACCTTACCTATCCAGCAGTATAAGTAACTGCAGTGCATAAAGGTCAGTAGACGTGAGTGGGTAATCTTCTCGCAGACTTCACATATGTGATAACACTGTTTTAGTAAATTAACAGTGCACGCAGAACTCTCACTTAAATGGAGTAACTGTGCAGTAGGGATTCACCAAGTACTATTAACACATCAGCACTTAACACCCCAAGTAGAACAGAATTCACAGCCAGCCGCTATGGTCAATAAGCACCCACAGTGATTAAGGTGATGGAAACTATGCAGGGAGATCGCACCAAATCTTATATTGAATCAGGAATACGTGATATTTAACCATGAACCTTCGTATGTCATATGATGTAAACTAAGAGCTTAATGTTACCGATTGAGGTTTTCTCTCGGTTTCTCTGTTTTGATTTTTTTTTTTCTAAATGTTGTCTGTTTATTTATTTCATTTGTAAAGAGCACATGCATCCCGTAGGCATTGAGGCAGTGTTGCAGGTATGATATGATAGGTTATTTATAACACGCTTAATACTCAGCGGTTTCTAAGCGCGGAACCGGGGATCGTACCTGTGTTGCTCCGTGTCGGCCTGCTTCCAAGGCGAGCACATTGTTGCTGATCTATCCTCCCGAGACTCAAAGTACAAAGTACTAGTCAAGCAAGTATATTACAGTCAAGTTGCAAATAAATACAGAGTGTCAAAGAAAAGGTGGACAGACGGCGGTTATCAAAGAAAACATGTAGAATCATACAAATGTATATACCAGGTGGCAATTATCTTGCACAGTGGGCAGTTGTGGGGTGGGACAGAGTCACTGGTCCCAGTTTCATAAGAGCTGAGTTTTTAGAGTTTTGCGGAAGATACAATAGGATTTCTCTGCCTTCAAGTCAGGTTGGAGGTTTGGGGGGGGAGGGGGTGTTCCAGTACTTGGCAGCCAGGTATGGGAAGCTGGAGTGCCTCCGGTTTTGCATCTTTTCACTTTGGGTACAATTAGTCTATCTGTGTAAGGGGTCCTAGTGGGTCTGGACGAATGGACTTTGGCAATTCTTTTGGATAGGTAGGGTGGTGCTGTATTGGATAGGCACTTTTGAGTGATGGAGTGTGTTTTGAAACTGATCCGCTCCTGGATGGAGAGCCAGTGTGCATCTATTCTAGCGTTTGATATGCGCCCTTTTTGGGATGTTCAGTGCTGCTCTATGGGCGTTATTCTGGATAACTTGAAGTTTGAGTATGTTTCTGGAGGAGGTGCCATTGAATAGTACATTACAATAATCAATCTTTGAGCCAATGATTGCGCGTGCAATGGTTAGGTAGTTATTTATTGAGAGGAATGGTCTGGCTGCATTAATGACCTTAGTAGCATAGGCTGCCGATGAGGCAATAGCAATTACTTGTCTTGTCATGGTGAGGAATGAATCTAGATAGACCCCTAGGGTCTTTACGGTGTTAGAGACAGGCATTGAACAGTTATCGATTGTGAATACAGAATACAGATTATTGAGGGACTTAAGTGCGCTTGGAGGGCCAAGAATCGGGAGTTATGTTTTGTCGCTGTTGAGACATAACATTGGCTGCCATCCAGGTCTGGATTGTGGAATAAATTGTGTTAAGGGAGTTCGAGTCTTCGGTGTAGTTGCCTGAGAGGGGAATCAGGATTTGTGTGTCGGCATAGTTTGTGTAAGCTATGCCCAGCGAGTCTAGAATGTGGAATAGAGGCTTGGTAAATATATTGGAGAGCGTAGGGGCGATGCAGGAACCTTGCGGCACACCACAGGTGAAAGGAGCAGTGTTGGCGATCTGAGAAAACTCATCACTCTTCCATTAAGGAAGGATGCAATCCAGGCAGTGGCTGAGGGTGAGAAGTGGGCGTGAGTAGTGAGGTGGTGGCAGAGGATCTGGTGATTAACCAGGTTGAAGGCGGCAGATAGGCCTAGGAGGAGGAGTAGGGCTGACTTACCTTTGTCCCCGATTTCATCCAATTGATTTTTTAGATCAAGCAGGGCAGATTCTGTGCCATGCCTTGGGCTGAATCCAGATTGATACAACCCTAGTATGCGATTGTCCTCAAGGAATTGCTGAACTTGAAGGTATGCTGCTCGGTCCAGAATTTTTAGGAGGAAGGGGATGGTAGTGATTGGCCTGTAGTTAGTGGGGATGGCTGGGTCAAGGTTTTTTTTTTATTTTTTTTTTTAGGA
The DNA here is from genome assembly GCF_040938575.1 of Ambystoma mexicanum. NCBI lineage: Eukaryota > Metazoa > Chordata > Amphibia > Caudata > Ambystomatidae > Ambystoma > Ambystoma mexicanum. The sequence goes on from NC_090937.1 coordinate 1,414,046,405, forward strand.
GAGGGAGTACCAAGGCTTCTTTGAGGCTTGCTGAAACAGTGCTTTGAGCAAAGGACGTATTTATGATGGCTGTGATGATGGGTGTTAGTATGTCGGCACATACTTTGACAAGGGGTGCGGAGCAGATGACGCATTTACAATTTGATGGTTTGAGACTATTAATCAAGTTTTCGGAGAGGTTCCTGAAAAAGAACTGGGTGTTGGGCGAAGTAGGGGAGGGAGGTTAGCAAGTGTTGCTAGAGGTCATGGGAGTTATGTTGAAGTTCATTTGTTGAGCAAGGATCTTCTTGTTCAGGGTGTCAATCTTGCCTAGGAGTGCCTCTTGGACGCTTGAGCACCAAATCTAGTCTTTAATGATGGTTGTGGGGTAGCAGCTGGGGATTCAAGTTGACTGTAAATGGTGAATATTTCTTGTGTCTGATTTTGTATTGGTGATTTGAGTTTTGAAGGAATTGGATTTGGCTGAGATTATGGCTGAGTTGTATTGTTTGGAGGCTTTAGCAAGGTTCTTGTTTGCAGTGAGGGTGCAATCTTTCAGCCAGGTTAACTGTGCTTGTTGTTTCAGTGTGCATAAATCTAGTAGGTCAGGGGTAAACCATGAATTGGAGTGCCTGACCATCTTAGCGTTGTGTGGTATTAGGGGGGCTAGGGTGTTCAATGTTTTTGAGAGGATGGAGGAATAGATATCCACTAGTGAGGTGGGGTTCGAGGCGAAGGGAGCCTGGAAGCAGGGAATGTTGATCAGGGGTAGCATATTTTCTCTTGTGAGCTTACGCGAGCTCCTTGAGACAGCAGGAGGAAGCGGGATGGGTCTGGTTGTAGGCTTGTTTGGCTGTGTGATAGAGAAGTCGATAACATGGTGGTCCGACCAAGGGCAGGGTGTGGCGATTTGGCAATTGTGGTCAGCGATCAAATCCAGTATGCAGCCTTTGTTGTGTGTGGGTTCCAGGTTGAGGCCACCTAGTAAGATTATTTTTGAGAAGGCTTTGCGGTTATCCTGGAGCATATGTAGTAAGCTTTGCTCCAAATTTGGAGAGGGGCCAGGGGGACTGTAGATGAGGTGAATGTTTATAGTGCATGTGGGGGAAGGTGAGAATTTGAGAGAGAGAGAAGGTCTGTATTCCCCTCAAAGGATGTGTGAACTTTTCTAATGGGGATGGAATCCCTCACAATCATAGCGACTTCACCTTCCCTGGAGGTGGGTCTGTCGATCCGTAGGATTGTATATCCTGTGGTTAGGGCTAGGATCAGGCCAGAGGCTTCATGAAGCCAACTCTCTGAAATGGCTAGTGTGTCAAGGTTGAAATTTGTGATGAGGTCATGCATACACAGTGCATGGTCCGGAAGGGAGCGAGCGTTGATAATAACGCAGGTAAAGAAAGGCTGTGGGTCAGTGGGCAGTGTAACGGAGCCTTGAGGGGCGGAGGCTTGAATCTGAGAGGTTGTGGTGGGGTGTCTGTTGAGTGCAGGAAGCCACACCCAGCGCAGAATAATCCTGAGGTATGGTGGAGAAACAGCGCCTGTAAGATAACTCCTGGTTTGATGCTTCAATAAAGCTTGCGGCAGCATTTGTGACTTCCACCTTTGAAAACTGGTCCTGCCTCTTTATTTCGGGGAAATTCCAAGGGGTCCTTTCGGGGAGGAAAAGCCGGCCAAGGTGGGAGGTCCAGCATGAGTGAGGTGGTGGATGCCTGCAACTATTGGGTGAGCGCAGCTGTGGGCTGTCCATGCTATGCCGGCAATCGCACCATCAGGATGGCGAATGGTGGGTGCCGCCATTAGTGGGGACGCCCACCCAGCCCAACCTAAGGAAGGAGTGTCAGACTACACAGCCCCACCAACAGGGAGGGGGTGGAAGCACGTCAGAGGGCAACAGAGGGCGAAGCAGGGCCAGAGAGAGCTATACAAGGCCCCCAGGCCACTGACAGCTCCCTCTTGGTCCTGCTCCCTCCAGCACAGAGGAACACGCCCACCCTTCCCTCTGGCGTTGCATGGTCCTGTTGCTGTCTTGTAATGATCTGTTTTTCTTCCAGAGTCGCCCAAGGGATGTTACAGGGTGATCCCAAGATAAAGAACTGAAATACCACAAGGGGACTGCGGAGCCAATAGCTTAGAAAGTACAGCGCCCTGGAGAGGCCCGGGGAAGGGGTCTTTGAAGTCCTTCTAACTCCAATGCAGGGAGGGTGTGGGAAGCTCGGGAGAAGGGGAATGAAAGCAAATGGGGGGAAGGGAAAGAAATGGGGGAACAGAAACTTGGGAAAGGGAGGGGAAGTAGTTGGAAACGGGAAGACGGTTACAGGAAGGATTGGGAAAGGAAGGCATTTGGGCAATGGGTAAGAATCGGGGCAAGGGAGGAGTTGGATAAAGAAGGAAATGGTCTGGAATGAATTTGGCAGTTGAATAGACTTGGGTATGGGTTATTGGAAGAGCTGGGGGAAAGGAATGATGGTACTGGGATGGATTTGATTAGTAATGAAGGAGTTGAGGGGCAGACAAAGCATTTGGGAGCTAAGTTGTAAGGCATAGAAAGAACTTGGGGAGGGAATGATCTGTATTTGGGGGAAAAGAATTGAGAAAGGAACTAAAGGAGGGGGGGATTGACAAAACCGAAGGGGGAAGAAACCACTGGGGGAGTTAGAAGAGACTCGGCCCTGGCAGAAGGGGGGATGGGTTTGACCGGGTAAGGGGCACCGAGTGGGGGAAAGAAAGTAATGGGGAAAAACATACCAAATGAAAAGAGGGATAGAATAAGAAGAGAAACAATGGAAACAATGGAAAGGATAGAATGTAAAGAAAGAACGAATTAATAGAAGCATAGAATGTGAAGAGAAAAATGTCTGTTCAAGTGTACATTCATCGGTTTTTAATCTTGACATGTGGTTGCTTATGATGATACTTTCAATTTTTTGCTCGGGTATTTACTTTATGATTTTGTGTGCAGTAACTCGATATGTCCAGATCCAGATCATATATATTTTGGTGTTGATTTAATTGATACTACTGTTTGTTGCTGATCAAATGAAACAGAAATGCCCTGATGGACTAAGAAGTCCGAAATGCATTGGCAGCCAATGTGCACGTGCAAATAAATATTACAATCTTGACATCACATTGAACACATTATTTTGAGTTTACTGATGAGGAAGTAACTAACGAATGCAATAGGTTTAATACAGATGAGTTATTGACCTATCAAAGTCTAAAGAAACCACTGGAGTGGTATTAAGGGTGTGCAACCCACATCGAAGGCTCATCCGCCTAGGTCATTTTTCGCTATTATCATCCTCATACACGCCCAGCACGGAGGCGTGATACAGTGGATTGTACCCCACTAAAGTTTACATTAAAGAGATGTTTGCTTTATTACGAAGAACTTGATTTACCTCAAAGTGGTGCCCGCTTATCCAGTCTTTGGCAGAAAGCAATAAAGAAAGCCAACTTTCACAGACATCGAAACATTTTCTTGCAGTGCAAATTGTGCAGTTATTCGATCGGGGAGCAGAACAGGGGCAGAAGGGATGGCGGGATGGGAGACAGGCGAACACGACTGGACCTTTGACGTATTTGCAATTGTTAGGTACTAAATCTAGAGTAGCGCCAGGAGATCTATATACAACAAAAATATTGCTCGATCAATGGGATAGGGGCTTGAAAATGACTGGGGTGCCCTCGGGTCTGGGTCCTCCATCTCTGGTCTTATATAATGCCAACTTCTCGCTGGGTGTACTCATAGCTGTATTTGGGGCTTGGGAGGCACAGGACCGATTGAATATTGGGGCGATGTATTTATGAACCAGACCACTGACATTCGAGGAATGGAAAACAAGGTTTGGGATGGGTGAATGAATAGTTGAGGCATTGGGCGTCACATAGGGGGACTCTGGAAATGAGCAGTCGGACTCTGAGGGGGTTGAAATTGACTCCCAGGGAGGATTTGCAAACAAAAAAAGATTAATAAGGTTTATCAGATCTTACAGGTGAAATGGTCGTCCCATATGTTCACCTGTATGTGGAAATGGAGTGAGGAACTGGGAGTGCCAATAGAATAGGAGGAGTGGTAAAACACATGAGGGAGGGTGCTGAAGTCCTCCAAATGTGTCACGATCAGGGAAAATGCATTCAAGACTTGCTATTGACTTTGTGAAAGACAAGAGAGCGGTTGTGTTCTTCAGGCCACTACTTTTAAAGCACTTTTCCTTGCTCTAAAATGACAGTGCTGAGTTGCAGTGGCGCATGCTGTGGGATGACATACTATTCCTATGGAAGGGGGAGGGAATGAGCCCAGTGTTGGTTTGTTGATTGTAATGGGTTTGTATTTTTCATGTGCTGACTTTTTTCTGCTATGTAAGGACTGCAGTCATATTTATCGGGTTAGGGCGATTTGTGGTCGATGTAGTGCTTCATTACTTCTCTCCTGATGTTTTTGTTCTTGGTTTTCCTTTTGTTTTTAAAGTTCTGGCAGACCTAGGTGTTTATAATGTTTGAAAATTCTTGTGAAAAAAGAAACAAAAATGCCACCTTTACGGATGAGTACTTGTTCATTGATTCGCATAGGAGAGAGAGTATTAATCTGCCTAAAACAATATTTAGGTATTAACTTGGAGCTTTTCTATAATTAGGGAGATTGATCCGTTCATTTCTTCCATGAATTTAATAACTATTGGGGACTTACCACAATCTCTTGTGCTGAGAAGTGGCGTATGATGAAGATACTAAATGTGCACTGCAGGACATAAGTTTTCTGTGCCTTTCTTATAACATTCCTACATCTTTGTGTCGTTTGAAGCATCCAAACTTTAGGACTTCAGGAGTCAAGCTGCACAGTTAATGGTCTATGGATTTGGAGGATTGATCTTCCATGTGAGAAGAGACTTGTAGATGCAACTTGATATGCAGCACCATTAACAATTCTAGTAGATGCAGAGACTATGCAAATGGCAGCAGCGCATAGTATAAATCCCAGTAACCTAACATACCATAATTGTCTTGCTTCCATTCTATCATCTTATGAATGACTATCAGAATTAATAGCATTGGGAGAAAAGGTTAAATATACTAAACCAGTTCATAGAACAAATGCTGCTACCTTTGGACGATTGCTGTGAGTTTCAGGAGGTTTAGTATTAGGTATTTGTTTTCTTTTGTACAAAGTATTAAATTATGTGATGTGTCCAGTAGTTGCAACTTTGCCGGCTATGTGATTTGGTACTCCTGGAATATGTTTTCACACAACAGTTATGTTCTTTTGTAGTGGTGACTGGTGAATGTTTTAACTGGAAGGGTATACATATTTAGCACTATTGAGCATGACTGAGCACAGCAAGGGAGTCTATACCAAATGTGAATGGTTCTGGGGCCTGTTGGTGAAGTCAGCCAGATAAATACTTGTAAATAATTAATTACTGGTGTCTTTTACAGTATACTTTGTGGAAATTGCATAGAAAGCCATACAATTTACAACCTGTTTTGTAGGATAAACAATGAAAAATACAATACAGTAGTAGCAGTCAGGTCACCAACAATAGACAAACGTATCAGAATTGCCCTGGAACATTATCTTGCAGCCAGTGCCAGGAATATGGCATACTTGATATAAAATAAAAGATAAAACACTGCTGGCAACTTCAATTCTCATCCCACCCTCCATGCACCCATACACTCAAGTAATCAAACACTGACACACCGTTTTTTTAACATACCTTTTACTAAAAATGATCCTAATTTTTGTGAAGCAATAAAACGCAAGGATTAAAGTTGATTGACCCCTCTCACTGAAACCCGCTCAGCACAGCCCATAGTAAAACATGGAGGGCAGGCAAATAGATTCCCTCATGGCTGCATATGAGTTGTGTCCCCTTGCTCCCCCCAGACCCTACAGGGACAGGGACTTTACAGGCCTTCAAACTGGTCCAAATGAGGGTTTGCAACACCTTTGTCCCCCACAGGCAGTTGCTAAATATTCTGTGATGTACAGTGCTTGGTAAATTGAGTGCTGTGCATGACAGAATATGTGACAGTCAGTGCATAATAGGAGGTGGTGCGCTCAAACTTCCATTATTAACTGGTACCTCTGTCCCTTTGGAACTAACATATCAATTACTTTTGTACTACGTTGAAAATGATTTCTCTCCAGCCTAGTTTGCTGATACTGTACATTGCTTTAGTGAGGTATCCTTGTTGCTTATTTGTGTTTGAAAGAACCATGGTCAGGAGTTTTAGAACAGGGGTCTTTAGCCTTTGGTTATGAAGATGTTTTGGACTACCTCACCCATCAGTCACAACCAGCATTTCAATGTTACAGGGTTTGGGTGCTGTTTTCCACAACAACTAGTTGCAGACTCCTGTTCTAGAACAATGTGTAGTGTTCTCCAATATCGTCAAACAGACTCACTGGACAGACATTTCTTATAGATGTGGGGCCCCGCGCCCCCAAAGAAACTGATCCATAATTGTCCTCTGTGAGGAGTGCCTGAGAAAGGTCAACAGTTGTGCATTCCACCCCTGGAGGGATTTAACAACCTTCGAGTTCGCAATCAATAGAACTTCCCAGTTCACTGCTGACTAAGTCACTACTGTAGAGGTATTGTGCACAATCTTGCATGGAATACTAGAAGACTGCACAATGTCACATTTTTTGCCATGTTTCCCCATAATCTTCATTTAAGACATCACAGCCAGGAGTATATAAATATTCCGGGATGATTACATAGATGTGGATTTCAGAGGCAAAGCTGTTATGTATTTTGGTATTGTGAAGCAAGCGCAACCTTTGGCCAGAAACAAAGAATACAAGGCTTTTGGGGAAAAGCAAGCTAAATCTGAACTTTGCGTGACTGAGTGATAAGTCTTTTCTTTTGCTTTTTGTGGGGATATCACACTATCCGACATTATAATACGTAGTCATCTTGGGGGAATGTACAGCATTGTAGGATATGCATTGCATCACTGAACTCTCCATAATTGCCTCAGGTGTCAATGTTAAATGGGTTTTAAGCCATTTTCTTTTACACTATTCCTCTGTTGAAGGCCTGTGAAGACCAACCTGCAGTGCATGTACAGTGTTTCCACCAAGTTAGTCCTGACTCTCTCAGTTTGGCTTCGCTGTCTGGCTTCACTCCTAGGAAAGAGTGGGGTGGTATTAAATTACACTTAGTCACATGAGCACAAAAGCATATGTTTTCATAGTATATTTACTGAAAAATATACTCTATCATGAAGTTAAGCATCACGAAATATCTATATTGTGGGAAAGCTACATCATACACTTTTATGGACGAGTTAACTTCATAAGCTATTTAAGGTGACTTTGAAGTATTTGAACATTTGTAAAATCAGAAAAGCCCTTAAAATATAGACCATTTAAAAATCTTAATAGCGTCTCAAAAGTCCCAAATAGCTATGTGAACATGTTTTCAGTACAATTTTACAGGGAAGTAAAATTATTAGGTACGGTTATTTAATTTACAAAGTCTTATGTTTGTCCATAGATTTTAAAGGGGCACATTAGTAGGTAGGTTGTGGTTATGCTGAAAAGGTATGTAACTTAAAAGCATTCTATGCGAACTGCATAGGTTGCAAACATGGGTTCGGGGGGATGAAGGATTCCTCTAGATAATTTCCACACTCAGGCTGGGCAATCAGAGGTAAGGAAAAGGAAGACGGCAGTGATGGAACCAACCCCAGCTCCAATTGATGTTGCGGCTTGGGGAACCAGACTGAAGTAATATGGGCTAAACTCGAAATGAACCCCAATACGACAATGAATATTTTTCTTATATACCCGCCCGCCCATAGTATGGCAGAATTTCTGATCAACCTTTGCGATCTGATTTCACCTAGCCTCAAACCAAGATCAATAATCCTTATCATGGGTAACTTCAATCTCGGTTTTCTGTACAACTCAGATACCCACTCTCGTTCAGTTAAAACCACACTACTCGATATGGGTTTTTATCAGCACATCACCTACCCATGACCAGGGAAGGACAGTGGACTGGGTTCTTACTCCGAACCTTCAACTAGAAGATGTAGGCAGTAATCCCTGCCCCTGGTCTGATCACCATGTCCTAGAATGGCGTTTGCCAACACCCATTTACCAAAAAAACAGGCCTGAAAAGGGTTGCACCTCTTACAGGAATCTCTGCAAGCGCACTGCTGCCAATATGTCCATTTATTTCACCTATGACTAACAATTTGCCTAACTTGACTACATCCAAGAAATTGGCTGCAGCATATTCCAGTACTCTTGAGAACGCTTTTAATTGCTTTTCCCTAATGAAGACAGGCTTAGCAAGAATTCAGCATAATAAAAAGTGGTTTCCCACAGCCATTGAGTCACTGAAAACTTAGTAAAACCAAAGCCCCGAAACAATGTAATAGAACTTATTCCACAGAAGAAAAACATATCTATTCTATTGCAGCTAGAGCATATAAAGTAGCAATCTCCAATGCGAAAAAATGCTTCTATGATCAGAGATTTGCAGGAGAATCCTCCAGCTGTAGAGAACTTTTCAGAATTCTTAAAGAGCTTGAGGACCCCTCTGCACCCATGTCGCAGGTTATTAGATATTGCACATGGTGCCTATCCATTCAAGACACCATGAAAAACAAGCTGCTGGACATGCAAAAAGATATTGCTGCCAAGGGGGAGTCTGGCATGATGGCTGACATGGATTCAGCACCATCAAGGGCCAATGATCAATGCCAACGATTTGAGTTATAACCTTTTAGCAAACAATATCTGGCTGAAGTGCTAAAACCTACAAACTGTAAGGGGGCATACGACCAGCCCTCACAATCAAGCTTTGCGCCCCGTAACTGGTCCCTGTAATTACCAAATTTATAAACGCATCCTTTAGGGAAAATTCTGTACCCACTGACATCAAGCAAGCTTGGATTCCCCCTTTAATTAAAAAACCTTAATTGGATGCCAGCACACCAAGTAATTACTGGCCAATCACAAATGCGCCCTACCTGCTAGAAATAATAAACATGGAGGCACAACTTCAAATTGAGGAGTTCCTGAAGTGTCATGATATTCTAGGACAAAATCCGGATTCAGGCAGGCCCACAGCACTGAGTCAACCCATTTCGAATTGAAAACAAACATATTTAACAATATGGGGAAGGGTAACACAGCCATGCTTACGATATTGGACCTGTCCGCAGTGTTTGTCATAGTCGATCACTCCATACTTACAGACAGGTTATATGAAACAGCATACTTCTCTACTGCAGCTGCATGTTGGGTAAAGTCATTTCTGTCGGATCGGAAGGCCTGAGTCTTCTTTCAGGAGGCCAGGGTAGAGGAGTTTCTGGTTACATGCAGTGTTCACAGACACACTAACATCTTTATGCTCCCATTATTTAATGAGTTGGATGCAGCTAGTGTAATTTATGCCAATTACGCTGATGACACGCAATGCCTTGTTCCGTTCTCTGGGGACTTTGCTCAATGACTCCAAAACTGAACACATGGTCGTGGGGACAACACCACAAATGTGCAAGTTAAGTCCGAAAATTCCAGCAATTTAATATTGCAGGCTGAACCATCAAGACCCAGTCCAAAGTTAAAACTCTAGGAATAACTCTGGCCCAGGATCTTTCTCCAGCACATCTTACAACCTAAAATTGCTGGCCCAGCTTCGTCCCTTTCTTAACACCAATTGTGGCACTATTGCTTGCGCGGTTATATTGGCCAAGTTGGACTATTGTGCTAATCTCCTCATAGGCATTGCTAAGGGAGAGCTCTCCCGGCTCCAGGTCATCCAAAATAATGCCGTACATATAGTGGAAGCGCTGCAAAGAGGAGACCATGTTTCAACAGCTAGAAAGCCCTGCACTGGCTCCCAGTGAGCAGCAGGCTTCTGTTTCGCGTCCACTGCATTACACATCGATGCCTGTTTGGGCAAGGGCCCAAGTACCTGTCCAATGGCATTTCTTGGTTACCAGCTCGTAGAACACTATGTTCTAATAACACCTTCCTTTTAGAAACACCACAGACCAAACTTGCATGTGTAGCACTTGGGTCCTACCCACACACAGCCCAGAGACTGTGGAATGCTCTCCCCTGATTTGAGAGTGTTTTGCAGCAAGTGCTTTTTTAAATAAAAAAAAAATAGCACTTACTGAGATGCAGTTGCAACTTTTCTGCCTGTAGTCTCCGGTCTGCGTCCTCCGAGTCCCGGCACCAATGAAGGAAAAGCCACCCAGTGATAGATTTTGTTTACTACAGCTGGCTGGCTTTTCCTTCATTAGTGCCGCAAAAGCAAGCACAGGCGGGCATTGATTTCACAAAATGGATGCCCCATGTGCTTCCTTTTGTAAATTATGAGCTTCATTTACTCAAAATTTTACATAGGGACTTAAAAAAAAGTGCCAATCTATTTTTTTTTATTATTGCCCATCTTTTCTTGCAATAAAATTATTTGGGTGAACCATTTCTTTAAATGAGGACTGAAAACTAACCTATTCTGCTAACTCCCACTGCCCCTGATACTGCCTCTGAATCTAGACCTTTTTATGTTGATTGTTGTCTGTCCTGTTCAGCGCCTTTATGCCCCCAGGCTTATGTTTCGCGCTATACAAATAAAAATAAACAAACCTGGGAACATGACAGCCTATAAAGTCCTAAAGACCCTGGAGAAAAGGACCAGCGATGGACTGGATGTCAGAAGCCCCTGTGGGTCTGACCCAGGCTCCTGGAAGAGATTGAGAAGGCCTAAGACTGGCAGGTGGAGTAGTCTCATCTGGTGTCAGGATTTAGTTTTGGATGCAGTGCCATTTTATGCTGAAGAGTCGGCAATCAGAGCACCCATAAATGGGTCGATGAAACATTGTTGAATGCCCGCTTCAGCCGATACATGAAATGGAGGGCAGGCGTGCAGCAGGGAGGAAGCACAATTGTGACTATTGAATTCAGAAAGCTCTGCTGAGGACAAAGGGCTCAGGGCAGGATGCAAAACAGTCCCACGAGTAGTAGCCGCTGCAGAGTTCCAAGCCAGGATGCCCCACAAAAGAACAGCAGTAACAATGCAGCGAGATGCTCCTACTTCAGGTCTGGTGCGTATCACTGGCCCAGGACACAGAGCTGAATGGCCTTCGGATCCAGATGTTCCTAGATCAAATAGGAGTTTCATCCTCAGGAGGATCAGAAGTCACCTGCCTAGCCAGACAAAGAGGATAATTATGGAAGAAATCTCCTAAGCACCTTTCACAAAGTTCCAGCTAGGTAATCTCTCTCCAGTTCCACATATACAAGGCCTCAAAACTTGTGCATGTCATTAGCCATTTCACAGTAATAATTGACTCTTGGTACATAAGTACTGGTGTGCTGTGTATGTGTAGAATGGAGGTGGCAAACTATTTTTAATGGCTGCATGCAACTCGAACGTGCTGCCACTGCAAGCGTACCTGCACACACGCACACACACACACAATCAAGTTCTGTACACATTTAATGGTTTTGGAGGAAAGCCAATTATGACATCACATGCAGCGCACACAGAGGGAAGTGAACTGAGGTGTCAAAGACCCTTATCCAACCTAAACCAGATTCCATTCACTCAGTCGTCCCTTGGTGGACTCTGCTCAAAGTTCACGTTTGCATAACAGGCGAAATGGTTGTTTGTCATGAGAAAACCAGAAAGCAGCACAGATAAAACTGCTAAATCATAGGACTTAAAATGCCCTGGAAGTGATGTTGCTCCTACCTTGGGCTACCAATGATATGATATATGATAGGTTATCTATAACGGAATTAATAACCAGAAGTTTCTAATCGCGCACCCGGGATTGACCCTGTGTTGATCCGTGTTGTCTTGCTTCCAAGGCGAGCATGTTGCCCCTGAGCTATCCTCCCGAGACAATGAGGTAAAAAGGGCACAATGTGGTGTAGCCCAGGGTAAAACACAGCTGCCACCAGCCTATGATCTACAACATGTGGGTGAGAAAATTCACCCAGGGCAAAAACTCTGGGGCTACCCCACCCCTAAATAGCCATGTGGGCTACCTAGGGAAACACATTGAAAGGGAGTTGTATTCTTAAATACTTAGGAATAAGCCTCACCATTGGTAAATCTGTTTTGGACACCAGAAAAGTAACAGTGGGCGCAGTGGTTGGTAGTGAAATACATTAGTCAGCAAAAAGTCTGAAAAATGTAATTTCTCACCCATCGCAATCATTCTAGTCTGCAGACTAGTTCCTGGTACTGAATAATGGACTGAAATGGCAATTTCAACCTCATTTTGACAGTCTGATGCAATGTACCTTCCACATTCGATGGCTTAAACAACTGCCATTGCCTGCAACACTTTTGCTTTCATATTTCTAAGGTTTTGGCACTGAACCTCCAACATGCTGTGAATGTTATGGTGGTTTAACCTCAAATTCTGCAACTACCTCTGAACCAAATTATGGATGTTTAGGGGGTGTGAAGGCAGGGAGGTGTTCACTGAACCATTTTTAAATGATGGGTTGAAATTCTACAGCCCCCATTTCTTAATTTGGAAAAACGCCATATAATTCACAATATAATCCGTAAGGGAACACATTAAAGACTCCAATGCCAAGCTGTCAACAGTAAACCGGAGACATTCCAACATATTTACATGCTGGCTGCTATGGCATGATGGAGTAAGGAGGCTGACAAGTTATTCTCATTTTTGCAATAGACTTCCACTAACAACTCAAAGAAAGTAATAAATAAATGTATGCATAACATAGCTGGACATCGTCTAGCCATTGCCAATCAAATGGCCAACCTTGATGCCAAGAAAGATTGTATCAAGGCTAATCACCAAGTTAATATCTCCTATGCTAACCCTCTGAAATTTGAATGTCATGCTTCTACCGAACAAGAGATTAGGGAGATTAGTAACATGAAATCTACCTCTTGTCTTGGTGACGCCCGCCCATCGGATTTATTAGAAGGCTCCATGAATGTTCTATTACCATAGATCACTAAAATGATAAATTCTTCCTTCCTGTCAGGCATAGTACCTGCAGCTCTGAAGGAAGTATGGGTTACTCCACTCTTGAAAAAGGATTCCCTAGACTCTTGTGTCCCCTACAAATTGTAGACCCATTACTAACATCCCATATCTATCGAAATTATTGGATAGCGTGGCCTATGCACAGCCGCAGAAATGTATTGAGGAACATGATTTCTGCAATCCAAATCAGTCTGGTTTTCGTGCCCAGCATGGCACCGATCCCACTCTTTTGGACCTCAAATCAAATATTACAGGAATCATTGAAAGACGACATCCTGGGCTGCATTTATTATTCAATCTCAGCAGCATTTGATATCATTGACCACAATTGTCTACACAATAGACTTAACTGTTTACAATTGCTCTGAGAATGCAGCAAAGTGGATTTCTAGAGTAGCGGTCGAGCGAGCTCAAGCCAAACCTATCTCTAGCACATGCAGTGTTCTGCAGGGTTCTTGCTTGTCCCCCCTGCTTTTTAATATTTATATCAGACTTTTTCTTGATCTTCTTGAGGATGTGGATGTTCAATTTACAAATTATGTGGACGACACCCAGATCCTCTTTGAGCCGTCTGGTAATTATCAGGAGGATGTGGAGGCTGTGAATCGTATCTATGCCGACATCAAAGACTGGATGGCACGCAATTCACTAGCTCTCAATGATGCTAAAACTGAGTTCTAATTATGGCCTCCACTCCCCAATTAAAGAACCTCGCCATACAGTATGAATCTTTTGAGGTGGCTGGTAATGTTATTCCCATGAGAAAATCTGTGAAGACCCTGGGAGTGATGCTGGATGACAATCTCGCAATGGAAAAACAGGTCTCGCAGATCCGCTCATCCTCTGGATATGTAACTAAACTATTACATCAGATTAGACCATATCTCACACTTACAAACAGATCTCTTCTGGCATCATCATTAATAAACTCAAGACTGGATTATTTTAACAGTTTATTGATTGGGACATCTCAAGGGAACTTGAAACGGCAACAAACTGTTCAGAACGTAGCCATTAGGGCTGTTTTTTGGCTTGGCCAGACGGCACCATGTCACTACCTTTAGAAAGAAACTTCACTATCTTTGCAGAAAATCAGGCATAAAACTCTCTCACGCCTATAAATGCCAGAATGCCAACGCACCACTCTAGCTCATAAATGGATGGTGAGGAAATCATCCTGCAGAGTGTTACGCTCCTCCGATACTCTCCAGCTCATCCAGCCAAGAACGCGTTTTAAAAAACTTCAATTGCAGTTTTGAATCTAATGCGCCACGTGAATGGAATGCTTTGCCCTTGAATATTAAAACATCTCAATCAGTTTCCATTTTTAAGAAACATGTGAAACCTGCTCGAATAGAATTTTCCTTAACTCACTGATGTTATCTCTCTCTCTCATCCTTCTCTTGGAGCGCTCCGATGCCTACGGGCATGTAGTGCCTTATAAGAAATGAAATAAATAAATCCACTTTCCCCATCTCTAGAGGGGTTGTCCGTGCCTCAACAGAAAATACTTGGGTGCTCGCCAGAATATCTGTCAATATAAAAAAGGTACTGTCCAAGCCAACTATTCTAAATCCCTGCCACTAAGAACTGCATCACGTAATATTCTATGTTCTTCTTAACAAAAGCACCAGGAGAATGACACCCTTCTCCCGGTCTACTTGGGGAAGTTTTCAAGAACGTTCCTTGATATTTTCTTGAACGCGTTATTAAGTCCTTTCACTCCCTCCCTCCCCATCCCGCTATTAATGAACAACTTGGTTAATCTTATTTCAATTGTTCTTCTTACTGTGATAGCCTTTTAGTGCTACTTGTATCTTGACTACAGTGGAGCTTGCTCACAAATAGCTCTTGGTCTGTTTTTAATCTCTTTTCTGCAAGTTGGATTTCCTACTTTGATGAGGAGTTCACTTCTGAGGCACTCTTGATGTTTAGGACTCTTGCCATCACTGTGACTAGGGAGTTCACTCTCGAGTAACACTTGACTATCTGACTTGAACATTCCTCCGCATCCCATCCAGGTCTTCTGCAACTCCTGTTACCATGGCTGTGGTTGGAGAGCGTCTCCGGTTCTTAGGGCCGCTTCTCGCTCACATACATGTCTGCATGTATTTCTTCCTTGGTTCCTGTTTCAGTGCGGCTCTGCAGCACTGTTAGGTTATATTATGTAATGTGAAGCATACTTATAGCATGCACATTCGCCCGAAGGCATCTTGCGCGAGGAAAAGAAGAATACTGGCCCCAGCAGTGACCATAAAACAGGAAGGTTTTCAGCACCCTTCTAAATTGAAAATGATTCACCAGGCCTCTAAGGCTATGTGGGAGCCCATTCCACTGTCTACTGACTGCGTATGAAAAAGCACAAGCACCCACACAGGCCAGACTGACTTTAGGAATAATAACCACTAGGTTGGCAACACCGGAATTTAATAACCTACCCGGAATATAGGGAAGAAATGTGTACTGCAAATATTCCGGTCCCTGCGTAAAAAAGGTACGATGTACCAGGCATAAGGCTTTGAACGTAATCTTCTGCGCCACCGGGAGCCAGTACAGTGATCGAAGCACAGGACATGTGTGCTCCGTAAGGGGAGGTCAGTAGCCAGTCTGCAACAATTGTAGACGGTGTATCAGCCCAAGGGGTTGTCCCAAGTAGAGTGCGTTACAATAATCAATCCGACAGGTAATTAGAGAGAAGCCACTACCAGTGGTCACAGATGTTCCGGCAGGAAGGGCAGAACTTGTGCAGCACTCTAAGAAGGAAATGACCAGTCTTACAAACTGCGCTGACTTGAGGTAACATCGATAAGTCAGATGACAAAAAGATCCCTAAATTCTTAACCACCTTCACCTGAATATGGAAGTTACCCAAGATAGGGGGGCCAAAAAGAGTCAGACCATGCCGCAGAAACTGAAGAACCCACCAGGATTTCAGTCTTGTCTCCATTCAGCTTCAGCCAATTCACACTCATCCAGTTTCGCACTGCCGACAGACACTGTTCTGCTACTGGGTCCATCTACCGCCAGTCACAGAGCCACTGATTTCCTTACAATGGATGTGAGAGTCAGGTCTTTCCCTGCTGCTCAAGTTTCTCCCTCTCGAGGGGTGACTGCCTCTCGGTAAATCCTCTTCCCCAGAATTTTAATCTCCCGGGTCGGTGTCTCAGGATGCCAGTTTCCCCACATTGTTTCTGCAGTAGGACTCTCAGGATGGTTATTAGACTCTTTAACCAGGGTCCTTGGTTGTATGGGAAAGGGTTTAGAGAGGTTATTCATGGTACAGGAGTCCACATGCCCATGAATGGAGTCTCTGCTTATGAGGTCCTCCCACATGTTACCACCTCTTGGGGGACTTTTGGGTAGCGGCCTCACCTCCATAGCCTCATAGGAAAGGGCACCCCTTTGGCGAGAAGTGACAAGATCACGTGAATCGTCACAGTGTACCCAAAGCAACTCACATGATACTGCATCCCTATAAAGTTAAACACATTTTCTTGCAACAGATCATGTCAAAAAAAGATTGGGAATACTTATGACTCACTAATACTGGGAACACATTGTATCCCGATCTTGAGGAAAGCGAAATCAGTGGGTATTGCTATCAATTCAAATGTGAACATGATTGATCACATATCAGCCACAGTTAGTGTGTGTCACTACTATATTAGTTTGCGGAGGCAGATTATGCCATTCATAACTACTACTAATGCTGCTATTGTTACTAGAGAGGTTATAGGAAGCAAATCGGACTGGGGTAATGCATTGCTAATGGGGATCCCAGCCTATGAAATAGCTCGGCTGCAGGTAGTCCAGAATGCTGCAGCTGGAATAATATCTAACACAGGTCGTCGTGAACAAAGTACATTGGTGTTAAAAAAATAAATAAAAAAAAATCCACTGGCTCCCAATCACCCAACAGGTTAAATTTACAGCATTAACAATAACACAGATGCTTGTATGGCAAAACCCCGGAATATCTCAAAGAGAGTCTGAAATGGTACAAACCAACTCGGAAATTGCAATCAGTTTCTGAACATTTAATGTTCCGCAAATGTGCCAAACACACCCATGAGGTTGGCAAATCATTTCAGGTTTTGGCACCTGTATTGTGGAATGCTCTTCCTATTCATATGAGGTCGGAATCCTCTCTATCCTTTAGAATATAACTGAAAACTTGTATTCTCTGAATTTTTACTTACATTTGTTATGTACATTAGTTTTCTTGATTTAGATGCTGACCTACATTTTTTGTTCTGAACTCTTTGCATTGTACTTTATTCTGGTTTTGCTTATTGCCTTCCCCATGTCAGTTTTCAGGTTATGGTATTGCGCTTTGATGGCTGCAAGCTTAAGCGCATAATAAATAAATACATCTTGTATCAAAAGACAATCATGCAACCAGTAGCACAAAAACACACGTTCAAGACGTACCTTTCTTATGTCAGGCCTCTTGGCTCTGCTCTAAGACAGCATGAAGGGAAATAATTGATACTTCCATTTGAGTATGCCCTCCCTGCAGCCCATAGAAAGTCATGGCATCACCAAGATACACACCCTCATGACCTTCAAGGGACCAGACCTCTCTTGGACCATGCAGATACTGCAGGAATAGAGGTATTTATGAGAAAGCATCCTACCTAGATTTGGGCCTGCAAGTATACCTCCTTGACGGGACTTTGGAGCACTGCCTTAAAATGCCCCCAGTCAAGTTTACGGACTGAACAATTTCCATGGCGAGCATTAATGGTCCCTTCAAAATGGGAGGGCACGACACAGTCTCATTATTGGCGGCCAGAGGTGACACACATTAAAGTCCTTATCGATCCACCAGAATCAACAGGGAGAACCAGAGCAGAACTAGGATTTGTTCATAGAACGGAAATTCTAAAGACAAAAGCAGCATCAACTTAACAGTTAAATGCATTCTCATATGACCTGCCTGGTGCACGACAAAAACAGCAAAGTGATTTGCCTGAAATGCCACAACTCTACACTGCAGTGGTGCCAAACAAGATACACAGCCATCTTGAAATCTTCAGTCTCACAGTGTGTGTGTGTGTGTGCATGCGTGAGGGGGAGCTGGGATTACAGAAATGAGAATTGAGCATACTCTTATTGTGGGATGCACATGAACATCACAATGATTTCTGGTATTTACAAGTGATCAAAAATAAACAGGAAGCACTATCCAAAAATATTAAGTTGATGCCTATGCCACAAGACATCCAAGACACCAACCCCTACATACGCTCAGGTAGAGCCCTAAGAAGAGGAAAAGTCAGCGGAGAGCACCTTGCCCACAGAGAAGAGTCAGGAGAGGAGGTGAAACAACAGGCACAGAGAGGAAGGTGTCCACAGTGCAGAACAGAAGAACAAGAGTGCAGCCAGAGTTAGTCAGGGGGGAAATGTAAGTTAAAAGGAGGAGGAAGGCAACACACTGGACAGGGTGCAGAGAGGAGATAAAAACAAATGGCTGCATGACAGAAGGGAAGGTGGAAGGGAGGGCATCCCCCATCCATTAGCCCCCTCCCCCTGAACAACCCTGTACCTAACAACCTGACCCTCTAGAGGTCAACAAACACCTGCTGCACAGAGACAGTAGGCCAGGTCCTGGATAGGTCTCAACCAGGTCAAGCCTTACAACAGACTGCATCCTGCGTTATGCCATAGGCTGCTGTTATTTCACCAAAAAGGACCAACATTCAGATTTTTCACTTACCAATAGAAGTGTTAACTTTATCTCCTTTCTTCTTCTTGTTTTTCTTATTCTTGCTCTTTGGCTGAGGAGATTCTGCCTGTATCAATTTGTTATTTTGCTGCTGCTCACTTGGAGAAGGGGATTTGTTCACTGCTTGAGTTCTCTCTTTAACATGATTCAGCTGCTTTTTGTTGTTTACTCTTTTCTCCTCTTTTTTTTGATCGGGTAGTGGTGCAAGATCCAAAATGTTCACTTTAGATTCTATTGGGCTTTTTGCTTTAGATGGAACATCCGTGCTTCTAGCAGTCTCCAAAGGTTTTTTAACTTGCTCCGGGGAAGATTTATTAATCTGTTTTACTTTTGCTTTGCCATTGCTTTCTTTCTGATGTGCCTTATCTAAGAGAAAGAGTTCTTGCTGTTCTACAGTCCTTTCCTTCTGCAATGGCTGCTTTGAGTCTGTTAATTCGACTGGGCTGGAGAGTGAAATTGCAGTATTGAGAACAGGCCTTTGCTCCAAGTTTTTTACAGAATCAGGTGGAGGGCTACAGCATGTTTGCAACTTATTCGATTGCTCATCTATGCAATTTTGAATGTCTTCTAGAGTGCTTGGTATGGGACATTTTACTAAATGAGAGTTCAAACAAAGTGCGTTTAGCTTTAGAGAGTCTTTATTTGTCCTTTCTTTTTTCTTTTTCTTGAGAGCACGCATGTGTTGGAATTCCTGAAGTCGCTGCAACTCAAGTTTTAATCGTTCCTCCTCCTCGTCATGCAATCTCTGTTCTTCCAACAGTTGATATTCCTTCGCTCTCTCTTCTGCTTCTTGACGTGCCTTTTCCTCTAACTGTAAACAAAGGAGCACATTTAAAAAGATATTATTCGTAAGAGCATATGAGCCTAAAAAAGCATGATTAACTGTGAAATGCCCTTATGAAAACAAACAAAAGTAAATTATTTTCTGGGTACACACACCTATTTGCAGATTTGGTATTTTGTGCTCAAGACTAACAGTTTTCTGCTTATACAGCCTCCACGGTTAGGAGATACTTTATGTATGTATATATGGAACCCCCAAACTGTTTTGTACCGGTCCTGAATTTTGAAGGCGCGTAAAGACTTTTTACGTCAATTGCCTTGTTAAGCTCATCTGTTTTGGGGACGGTGTCCAGTCTATATGGCTATGAGTGCAGGATAAGTCTATTCTCCACTGTGAAATCCTTAATTTATTTTACATTGCACTCTTCACCTTACAATGAAGTGCGGTAGGGATACTTTGTGTCCCCATTTAAGTTTTCTTAACGTTCTTACTTGCATAATGTGTCCAAAAGGGGCCGGTGCCAGTGGATATTTTTCTCCAGTTTTCCCTTTTTGTGCACTTATGCATTTTACCACTTAATGCCTTTTTGAATATAATGTACCCTAAAATGGCTTTGCCACCTGCCTTTTGCCTATCCATTGTCCAACTTGTATTTTGGCCTTATTCCTGCACCATCAGATCCAGATTTGCCATATATGGAAACCCCTTTCCCAAGGAGCTCCAGCTTTATGTGCAAAGCAGAGGTGCTTGTGGCCAGATGCGGGAGCTGGCATTTAGTTCCACTTCACATCCATGCCAAAGTGTGTATGTTGCTGGACAGATGGTGTGGCCGGAGGCTGTCCATGATTGGACAGCCCCTGCCAGAGTTAATGGTGCATATTCTTGCCCTTTGGTAGGCGACTCCAACTCGAATCCTGGAAAAATTAGGACTTTTGCAGCCATTCAACAGATGGGCGTTTGAGCCAAGACTCGTATGAAGAGGAACATACCCACTGAAGACCTGGAACTCGTTGCAGCCAAACATCTTTGTTTTCTTTAACTGTCCCAGAAAAGCCCTTTGCTGATGTCCAGAAGACCACCATGGATGCTTGATCCCTGGATCAGTAGAAACAGCCAGTCGCAACCCCTGCTCGAGGATCCTGCCCTTGGAAGCTTTCTGAGGTGTCCCGAAACCAGCCTGTGGGCTGAAAAGCTTCTTTGTGGGCTACCTCACTGCACCAGATGCTGTTACAATGGTCGCACTTGGGACTCCGCTGATCCTGGGCTGTGAAACAAGATGCCTCTCTCTGCAGTGGTAGCTCTCCAGCACAAATAGGAGCCTTGCACAAACAGCTTCTTTGTTTCCGCCACAACGGTCATCTTCCGCCATTTCTTCCAAGTGGCCATTGCTGATCCCTGCCTGCCTCGTGTCCTGGGGGGTTCCTCAGAGGTAGACAACGTGAGGGTCCTTTCTTCATTGTATGAAGGCTATTCAGTTGTCCAGTCCCAGGAACCTCTCGCCAGAGTGCGAATGCATCAAGTAGCTGGACCTAAATTCCGACATCAAAAGTGACCTCTGCATCCGCAACTCCTTGACCTCCTTCCCCAGAACCAAGACAGAGCACTGGGCCCAGTTATTTCAGGATCTACCAAAGTGGTCCCTGAGCGAATCAGAGGACACCCCCAACTTCCAAGGGGTTGAACGGCATAAGGATGCTGTCCTACCTCTCCCTTGTCTGACTGACCAGTGGAGTTCTGGTCAAGATGCCTCCACTGTGTTTCCTCTAAAGTGTTTGGATGCCAAGAACATTTCTACAACTTTGAAAAATGTACAAACTGCATGTTGGCTTTGCCAATACTTGTTCATACACCCTTTAAGACTCGTAGCCTTCTGAAAAGATCTGCATTGAGCCCTGAGTCTCTAGAGGGACTAGGTCCCCTCTATTCTATCAAGGCAAGGACTTTGTAAGGCGTAGTGTCTTATTTTATAAGGCTGTGTATGCCATTTCCAACTCCTTTCTTTCCTACACATTAGCTCACTGATTTGTTTTCTTACCTTGATATTCACATGCTTTGCTACACTACAGTTGCTAAGATTGTTTTATCTGTGTTCAAGAGCTAAGTGTTAGCGCTCTGTCGCCAGAGCAGCCTAAAAGTGAATGTGCATATAATATTGTGCGTTTAGTGACATAATTACATGTGGTTTTTAATTGATAAGAGTTTGTCCAAGGCGTACAAATGCATGTATTTTTATACATTTTGCCTAACTTATATTAAGAGTTTTCTGTGTTTGCTTGATGAATCCTTTACAACTCCCAAGTCCTGCTAATTCTAAGACTTATTGATCCGTCATACCACCCAGGTAGCATTTGGCTAGACAAAAGAGTATTTCCCTTTTCACCTGTATAGGGTAGTGTATGGGAGGAAATGACTCTTAGGCACCCTCTCCTCCATTGCGACCCGCTTGCATACTATGGTCTTCCAACGGCTACCCATGCGCCTGGGGCCCCAGGTGCCGGATGGACGCGGGACGACCCATATGGATGTAAAGCTCAACTAAAAGGCTGATTATTGACTCCATTTTGTACGCGGTAAAACAGGTCTATTAGCAAAACCCGCCTGCAGGGCTGCAGCTCTTCCTTCGAGATCGCACACAGTCAGCCAGTCATTTCCCTCACCCTCCGCCCCTCTGTGTCCCTGTGGCAGCCCTGTTCTCACGGGAGACTAGGCGCAAACAAGCTACAAGACAAACACTGTATCTTTCACCTTCCTCAGTCCCTCACTGACCTGTGAATGACCGGGCAAGAGTTTGGGTCAGAGAGAAACAATTCATCTCCACAAACATGTCCCACTGCCTGCAGACCATTTATGATATACGATGTGGAAAACCCCCCAACCTCGCGCCTCTTTTGAAGTAACAGATACATACCCCATGCCTGTGTGCCACCCTGTTTCACCCACACTGCTAATCTCCCTGTAAAGGCTATAAATCTCCTTCTGTGGTTGTGTACTAAGGGGCTGACTATGTAAATCAACAAAACGATCTTTACCAATTACACTGCGCATAAAGATATGATCTACATGTCTAGGTCTCATATTGTTGGTTGAACATCGTCCCTTGTCAAAGACCTACACTAATGTATGATATGCCAAGTTGCTTGCTCGATATGATGCAAAGTATATGACCCATATGCTCAATGGTTTTTAATATTATGTATGTTCGCAAACATGTACGTTTCATGTGTACAATATAAACGGCAAGGCTACAAGGCTAATGTAAATAGAGTAATTTTGCAGCACGATGATCATGGTGAATGCAAAGGGATAACCTATATTGTAATCAGAGCACGCTTACTATTTGTTGTACCTGCAGTGACAATGACCTGGTTTTACCTCATCCTATTGATTTACATATAATCCCACTAAGTGAACTGGACCCAGCTCAACAGGCATCAGGGCCTTCCCTCCCCTCTCGCAGCACTGCGCACTCAGCCCCCACCATCCCCCCCCTCGTGCTGGGCTGATGGCTAAAGGCCCTTTTCTCACTGATGCCCCGATGCTACAAATGCAACCTCTCACCCTTCCGCTGAGCCTGCACCAAGTATCCACCCTGCCCTGAGCCCCCTGACACGATGTCACCATGAACTCACCTCGCACCCCCCAGACTCTGGTCCAAGAAATATGGGCAATAAGCCCCTAACCTCAAAGCCTTATGATGTAACAATTGCATGCCCCTCATCAAAGTACCACCACAGCTCACTCCAGACCCTTGATCCTATGTGTGACAATATACATAATTCACCCCCCCCACGATAAACAAACTACTACTGCCTCATGGGATCTAAGGAAATGCTTGATGAATGAGACAACATAATCTTGTGAATAGGCTAGGCACATGGGCCCATGCAGTCTCACTTTTATCGTCCAGGTCAGATATCTAGTAATATAATTCTTGTATGTTAAAATGCATATTTAATGTTCAAGGTATGTGTGGCCACAAGGGCAAACGCTAAGTAGGGTATATCTTCACGATTTGGACATCGCCTGACCTTGCACCCCACCCAGATGTGCCCAGGTGACCCACATGCTCCATGAAGTAACCAGTTCCATGCTAGCCAAACCGGGAGCACCACCCCTACAGCATGGATACAGTCCTGTCCCCTTCATCCAATGGCATAAACTTAATGTATCACTTCTAGCACACGTACTAGATGGAGTGATTTTGTAATATAATGTGTGTTTTCTGATGTTTTGGCATAGTGCTCTCAGAGTTTGCAGAGTTCTCTGCTTGCCCTATTTGGTTTTGGATAAACTTTACTTTTATCTTCATCCGCGCTTGGTCCTGGTCTCATTTCCTCCTAGGGTGTGTCCATTATTGACTCTCATTGGGAGTTATCACTGCATTTTGGGGGACACTCACATTCAGTAGCCTCATCAGAAACAGTGCACATGGTCGATTATGAAAATCCACCTTATCTGTGCACAAATCATTCATAGAACTTGTGAAACAAATGTTCATTTCCTAAAGATATTCCTACCACAAGAACCTCACGGGAAAAGTTAGACCAACACTTAAAAATGTATTTTAATGAGTAGAGCTGTAGCACTTGCCACCTGACAGTTTGGTATAAAGCAGCAGTACTACTAAAATATAATTACAAAATTCTCTGAAAGCGAAGGGCTGATGAAGAAAAGGCCAATTCCTGTTCGGACCAGGAGGACCCAGTGCCCGACCCCCTGCTCAGACAGCCGATAAGCATGCACCAACATGTGTTTATGCCCTCTGTCCCCACAGGCCATCCCCACCCCCTCTGGTCCCCCTGTGATGTTCCCTTGTGTCCCCCTCCCTTCTCGTGTTGCCTGTTTTGCTTGTTTCTTCCACCCGACCCCTCCTCCAGCCTACTTCTGCAGGAGTCTCTCCGGATACATTCTGGTTTCACCATCACTGTCTTGTGGCCAATGATGGATTTGACTTTTGTGGACATCATTGATTCACGGTGCATCTCCCTTTCTTAACTCTCATGCTGGACTTCCTTTTCATCTTGTACTCATGGTGGCCCTGAATCATGCTCTTCCCATCTTCATCTCGTATCCTGGCTTGCAACATTACGTGTTACTACTGACTTCTACAATTGTATTCGCTCTCCCCTCTTGCTTCTCCACTCTTTTTGACTGCTTGCTCTCCTCTGTTCTCTCCGCCTCTCCCATCACCCCCTACCCCCATCTTCTTCCATCCGCCCTGACTTTCTTCTATGCACTTACTCTATCAGAATTGTCCCTGGACCTAGTATGATAGCAACCTCGCCTGTCTCCTCCCTCCCATCTCCTTAATTGCACCCTCCAGCACTATCTGAAATGTCGTCAGGCCTAGTACGATAGGCGCTTGTTTTGTTCCTCCCCTCCCTTTCTGCACCCCTCTCCCTCATCTTTTGTTTGTTGCCGGCTCTACCAGAAATGTCGTCGGGCCTAGTACGGTAGTCGCCTGTCCATTTCCATTTCCTTCCCACTCTCCCCCTTCCTTATCTATGTCTTAGCTCTTGCATCTGAAATGTTGTCAGGCCGAGTACGATAGTTAATTTCACATCCTTACTGTTCATGGCCTGTGAGAATGTCATTGTATTGGTTCCATGTGTTAATTCCGCCGCAAAAATATTTTGATGCAAAACATATCTGCATAATTTTTTAATGTGCAGGTGCACCCCCGCAACCCCTGCTCCCACATAATATCCCCAACAAAAATATCGCCTATGGTGAACCAAACGGCCATATCTACAGTGATATTTTTGTTGGGGATATTATGTAGTGATACCATTGTATTTTCCCTTGTTCCCTCCCTTACCTTGAAGCGCTTTGAACCACATTGTGTATAGGCGCTATATAAATAGACTATCATATCAATACCAGATTAAACTTTTGTGAAATGGCTCTAAAAAAAACTATTCTTTTAAAAAGGAGTTGCCCATTAATGATGTATATGGCCCCCGCTACCCAGGTTTTGCAACATGGGGAATATGCACATTAGCAGAGGTTACCCATTATCCAACTCAATTAAGTTTTGTTTGCATTGGGTGAATAAATGGCTAAATTGGGCCTCCTGTGTTTCACCTCTAACCTACAGGTTGAGAGAATAGAGCTCAGCAGTGCACACTCCATGAGGCTTCAAGCACAGGCTTTGGTTAAGGGCAAATGATGCATATTTTTGGCAAGCCATGTTGGGTAATGATCCATCAGATGAGCTTTACCCCGACAGTGACATTTGTATTGAGCAGACTACAAATGGATGAAAATCATACAGTTACACAAGTTCTAAAAGGTAAAATTTCAGCAAAACAGATTGGAGCAGAATTACACTGCAAATTCCAGTTAAATAAAATAAATGTGATCAGTGAAAACATTTAGTTAGCATGGATTATGTGTCCAGAGACAATGCCACTGGTGAAAACTAATGTTTTCAAAGACTCCTGGAGAGGAAGGCTAAAACAAAGGGCTCTCAAATGGGATAAAGAAGTAAGGGCCATTGGTAAATCTATCCCATACAATGTGCTGCAGTTGGTTCTCACAATTGAGGCTACAACCAAAACTCATTTGGGTCTGTCTCAGGGAAAAGTACCATAGCACTACCAAGAAAAAAGGATGGTGGATGCCTAGGTAAATCATGTACACGTTTTAAATGCATTAAGTTTGCGTACCGGTTGATAGATTTAACAAAAAACCCAAGGTCAAGTGAATTAAAATTGGACGCGCTTTTCCACTTTGTCCAACATAAGAGATTAAAATCACTCATGTCATGAAATGCATTTAGAAAAATAAATGCTAAGGCCACATTCATGGTCCAAATGCGGGGTTCAATATGCAGTTAGAGTCCCAAATAAAACCATGTGGCGATTCAGGCATCAGAGCACACATCTACAGAAGTGCTAGCCTGGATGGATTTCAAACTCAGTTTACTAGGGTGAAAGCCAACTACCTCAAACCCCCCTCCCCGGAAAAAAACCTTTGAAAAGCAAGGAAGTTTACTTCACTAAAAGTATCACCAATTTCCTGTTTCAAAACCCTACTTAACTTACCACTAACATTTTTTTTAAGGTTATGTTATTTTTCATGGTGAAACATTTTTGGTGTTTTTACCAGTTCCTTATAACTACTGTAGAGAAGCAGACGTGTGCGTCGCTGATAGACTCAGCCCCCTCACCTCGGCTATACTGGAACAGTAGTAGAAGAGCCCTTTGTGACACCAGGTATTGTCCCAATGCCACATTTAGTGTACGAGAGTCGATATGCACTCAAACAACCGTATCGAATGTACCCTCGAACTGAAAGGGTAGTGGGAGATTTGCAGGAACCACTAAGCTTTGAAGAGCTGTAAAGAAAGTGACAGTTGCAAGGTGGCATCATGAAGGAAAGTCACAAGGACGCACTGAAACGATATGAAAACACTTAAAGAATGAAGATGTAACTTAAGTAACAAGAGAAACATGTAACTAAACAAAGAAATCATGAGCAGCAAAGATATAAGTGAGCAGAGAAAGTAAATGTATGTATGCAGAAACGGAAGGTAGATGAGACAAATAGAAGCTTGCTGCAGAAGAAAATGTAACATGACTAAAGCAGCCATGAGAAAAAGATGGACGCCGGACTTGTGTTGAAACCAATCAAGCTACCTCAGAGACAGACCATGGCTCCATAGTCAAGAGAGTCGAGACACGCTGGAGAAACAGCTTTCTGTGAGGAATAAACATGAGTTTATTTGCCTGGGATCAAGGAATAATTGCAAGGCACAAAGGGAAAATTCGGGAGTAATGACACAGAGCCTAATTGAATTAAATGGCACTAAATAAAAGGTTGAAATGGACAACATTGGGGTCTCCTCGCATGTGATTCAGAAGTAGAAAACAAGGGCTATTCATTAAGCCCCAGACCAGGCTAATGGTGTACCTGCACTCCCTTGAAAGTCCTAGAGCAGAGAACAGGCTGCAAGGTCAACTACAAAAAAGCCACGTTAAGCTTAGGGCATGACCCATGAGAGATGATGGATTAATTTGCAGTGGGTATTAGTCTGGCGTTGTTCTCTACACCCGATTTTCATTTAGCTTACCTGCTGCTTATGAGCCAAAGGTCCAAGGATGGGAGAGCATGCCAACCAATTATATGGGTCTATGTAGCAACATGCTACACAGGCCAATCCGCTACTGTTATTTTGTATTATATATATTTAGAGGTGTTTCAAGGCGTGCCTACCAGATCAGGGGCATCCAGTAAGGTTGTTAATACTTATATGATATATAGGTACACATGTTCCCTTAACCAATCTCTCCCTTGAATGGGTTTTACAGTTTTCCACATAGGATGACGTCATAGCTGACGTACATTAAGTAAAAAGCCTTTGTATAATCGAAACTTAAGTGTGAGTGCTTGAACTACATTCTGTTGTTCACCAGATTTCCCTACTTTATTAAGTTGATAATAAAGTAGTACTTTGCAATATTCTTTGAATCTGTGCGGTTATTTGGGTCTGAGATCATTATTGGTAATTCCATCGAGCACGAGACGCTTCAAGGTACCACAGCACTGGTCACTTTTAGGGGCACGTTGCAATAGATCCCTGCGTTATAGGCCCCAGTAATTATAGGAATCTAGTAAAAAGATGAACATGTTTCTATCAAACTCTTCCTAAGCATATCAGTGCATACAACCAAGTAAAAATAAAGGAGTGGCATGTATGCAAGAATATCCTGACCACACGACTAGTCTGAGTGTATATGTATTTAAATGTCAGACGTAACAAGTGGCTTTAATCTGTTCACACAATTGGAGCATAAGAAAAACACATTTTAAGTCAATATCATATAATTAGAGGTCCACAACATACAATTCACAAGCTCTTTCCAAATATGCAATTAAAACATATCTGCCAATCTTCCCCCAAGATCCCTCGCCCCTACCAATTACAATTGGGGCTTCCAAGATGGGGTGTGACCTTTCTTTCCTTCAATTTTATTAGTGTTAATTTACCAAACTAGTGACTAGCTACAAAAGTGGCTGGCACAAATCACTTAAAACTTATTTTAAACAATCCAAGAAATCAATTAAAATAACCCTTTTGAAGTGGTTGGTTCCCAACAGGCATAGGAAGAGAAATCTGCAAATCCTATATATAAATCCACAAGAATGATTTTCAAAAATAAAATATGGTTACCTTGGTGTTATCTTGGACAGCTCGCCTAAAGAAAAAGCGATGCAAGAGGCGCTCCATGCTAAAAACCACAAAATTGGCAACTCAAGGGAAAGCCATCGACATCAAATTTGGCCGATTCTCAATCATCCCAGCCAGAGATTTCTACAAAAAGAAGGTCATACCATCCTTGACCTATGGCGCGGATGCCAATGCCGAACCTTCCCGCAGAATTGTGGCCAAAACTAGAAGCGATTTTTTTGGAGATCAATTCTTGGTCTCCCAAAATCGACACCCATCACATTGATTAGACGCAAACTCTCATCTTTGACAACAATAGACTGCAACAGCGTCCTACTATACAGGAAATGTATTCAGAAAGACTTGCACTTGCCGAATGTTGATAAGATGGGAAACCAAGAACTTGTCCATTCTAAATTCAGTTGAAAGTAACGCAGAGGAGCTTATAACCAACCCAGTAAAAGTTATCAAAAAGATTAAAGAGCTCGACTGGATTAAGACTATCGGAACCGCTAACAAATACAAACTCTCCAGCATCTCTCCCCGTTTTTCAAGAAGTTGGACTCTTTACAACCCTACCTAAAGCTTTTCCCAAGTAGGTTGGTGCGTAACTACCTTTAAAAAATCTGACTGAATTTATTGGAAACAAATGAAGTTTTGGCTATAAGACACCTATCCCTAACCAACTGTTGCCGAATTTGCAAATCCAATACTGTAAAGGAAACAATCCGCCATCTCCTCCTGAACTGTCCAGCGACGCGAGAAATTTGTTTTATATATTTGAAAAACAGTTTATCTAATTTCACACTTCAAGATGAGGAAAATAGTTGGAATAAATTGATCGGAGGCGACACACCGAAATGGCTCCTAGCGACAGTGAACATCATTCAATACATTTTCAAAGTGATGCTTCCCGCTCAGATCTTAAACACTGCTCCAATTACACCAACAAACTAATTTTCCTCCTCTTTCTCCTTTTTGACCACGGTCTGTTCTTTCTTCAGTGTTAGCAAACTGTTTTTCTTTTTTCTTCTTTTAAGTTTGTTCTACAGTCCTTCAGTTTTTCGGTCTACTTGCTACAACTACTACTTTTCTTTGTAAAAAATCAGTAGAGATAAAAAAATAAAAATAAAAATATATGGTTACTCTGGTATTTCAATCCTATGGTTACTCATCAGTTACTTACCTGTAACTACATTTCTCCAGCATCATTTCTTTCTATCTGTGGCGTATAAGGAGCTGGTAAGGCCCTTCCCTAGAATTGGAATTTGCGCTCTAACTTTCTGCACATCAATGTCAATTATCTAAATATATGCAGAAATCCGATGTAAGCAAAGGACATGCATTTATTTGCTTGCACATGCTGTATCCACATGCTTTTCCATTGCGAAGTCGCTTCACAATACGAGTTTTGGCCCTCTAAGATGGCTGCCCCCTTGTGCCACAGGCCCCCTTTTCTGATGTGCCTGGCTGGCTTCCGCTCCCATTGGCTAGCCTTACCATCATTAGCCAATTGAACTCACCGGAAGGTGGGAGCTGGCCCTCTGATCTAAGAACTGCATCGAGGCCCCGTCTGTCCCTGTCCGTACCAGTAGGTGTGCCGTGCTGTGACCTCTTGATGGCCTTTCACCCCTTACTCAGTTGTATTACACTTCTCCATGCACATCGCTGCGGTAGTTGTCGACTCCCAAGAGCCGGCCCCTGGAGTTCTTTGCTGCTTTCTTTGAATCGGTAGCATGTGAGGAGCAGCTGAACAGCTTACTGGTGCTCCGGAATGCAGCAAGAGCACTCCTGGCCTACGGTCCATGGCCCCATGCCGGTAAGGCCCCTCGATAGAATTGGGATTTGCGCTATACCTTTCCGCACATCAATGCCAATTATCGAAATATCTGCAAGAATCCAATGTAAGGCAAGGACAAGCATTATTTGCTTGCACATGCTGGATCCACGTGCTTTTCCATTGCGAAGGGGCTTCACAAAACGAGTTTTGGCCCTCTAAGATGGCCGCCCCCTTGGGCCACAGGCCCCCTTGCAGATGTGTCTGGCTGGCTCCCGCTGGCTAGCCTTATCATCATTAGCCAATCAAACTCGCCAGGAGGCGGGAGCCGGCCCTCCGATTCAATGCCTGTATCGAAGGCCCGGTCTGTCCCTTTCCGTACCTGTACGTGCGCCGTGCTGTGACCTGATGGCCTTTCACCCCCTCACTCCGTTGTATTACACTTCTCCATGCACATCGCTGCAATAGTTGTCGACTCCCAAGAGCCGACCCCTCAGATTGCTTCAATGATATCCCCAGCATCTGCCCCTTTCTCCGAGACTCACTAGCCAACAATGAAAAGGCCCTATTGCTTATTGGCGACATTGTTTCTACTCACTTTACTGCAACCCTTGGCACATCTGTACGCGTATTTGCTATATAATGCACTTTAACATTGCCTTTCTGCTACCTAAATGTTTTTTTTCCTCTTGCACATTGTTCTGAATCTCTGTCACACCTACATCATGTTAATGCTCGACTACTACACCCATAGCCACCAACATTCTGTACCATCCTTCAGATGCCTCTATATGCACTATTTGCCTGTTACACATTATACCACTTAATCTTGTCTTTACTAAGCCTTACTGCTATGGTTGCCCTCAGACTGCATTGTAATGCCCTCCTACTAGCTTACCCCTAGCTTGCGTCCCACATGCTCCCCACCTTCCTGCAACTGCATATTTTGACGTAGCACCCTGTACCACGAGTTGAGGCTTCTCCAAAGTGTGTTCCTAAAACTAACTCACATCCTACCTGATTGTAACTGTTTATTTGTCTGACCACTACTTACTTGCGGTCTCAATGTTGTCTTCTACTCCCCAGATCTCATCCACTACCACCTAAAACATTCTTTGGATGCAATCTACGCAGTTTCAACTCCTGAATTTTCTATGACACCTCCACCACCATTATCCCCTCCTTAATAAACTTTTCTTCTCTTACTTCTGATGAGGCAGCATCTACTCTCTCTTGGTCTTTACCAACTCTATTCTCTCCCTACTTTCCAGCCCACTCAAACCCTCTCAACCTTTGCTTTCCCCTCATCTTTGCGTTATGCAACGTCTTCTCCGTAGGCTGTAGAGTCACTTGCTCAAAACTAGATATTCACCTAATCACTCTGCCTATTTCTCCTATAATGCTCTCTATGATAGTGGTCTTATTTCTGCTAAACGTGACTACTTTTCAGACCTTCAAACGCAATCCACACATCCCCAGACGTCTTTTTCAAACTCTAGCACGGCTTCTTTCTCCCCCTTCTCCTGATCACTCTATTAATTCTACCCTGTCTGTACCCGAATGTGCACACTTCTTTTCCTTTAAAGGTTAATTTCCTGCGGCAAGACATTCTAAATTCTCCTTCCCCAACCACCGTATCTGCACGCTATCCTACTCCATCTGCTTTCATCTCTAGATTCTCTCCAGTTTGATGTACTACCTGTTAGTCAAAGCTCATTCTATCGCTACTCCCACTGACCCAATCCCATCTGCTCTCATTCCTAAAATGTATCCCCTTCTCGTACCTGATCTTGTTTCTTTTTCCAATACCTGTTTGTTTATTGATTTGTATAGCGCACCAAACCCAAGGGTAACTGGGTGCAACAGAGAACAGAATACATGGATACTTAAGCTTTGTTACAAAGGAAAGACACAAGATACACGAGGAAGATGAAATGATTCACAAATAAATAGTGGGGCAAGTTTGGTAAGGCAATATAAATAAGTGCAATCGTGGATGTAAGTGTCAAGGCAAAGGTTCAGGGCTAAAGGTAGGTCGCAATGAGTCTTCGGAGTTGTTGGAATGTAGCCAACTGAGAATATTCCGTCTGAGGCTATAGTAAGATTCGTCTATTCTGATGTCAAGTGGGAGAGAGTTCCAGTACTGGGATACCTTGACCGAGAAGCTACCACCGCCTGATTTTTGCAGCCTGAATCTTGGTGTCAGTAGACAATAGGAATTTGAGGCTCTGGTAGGACGGTCGGATGTTCTTCTCACTATTCTTTCTGCAAGGTAGGGGGGGAGCTGCATTGTTGAGGCATTTATGTGTTAGTGAGGCTATTTTTAAAGAGATCCTGTCACTAATTTTTAGCCACTGTTCTCTTCTTACCTTAGAGGTGTGTTCTCTAGTAGTTAGATTGAGGGCATTTTTCAGGGTGTTGTTTTGCAGAGTTTGCAGTTTGTCAGTAATGTATTTGTTGGCACCTGAATACAATGCATTGCAGTAGTCAAGTTTAGACAGTGTTAAGGCATTAGCAAGGAGGATGCAACTTGCTTGAGTGAGGAAAGCTCGGCATGCCCCGATGAGCTTGCAGGTGTAAGAGGGAATTTACCTGTTTTTTCAACCTAAGGGTAGAGTCGAGGTGAAAACCTAATGTTTTCACTGCTTTAGCAACTGTGATTATATTGCCGTCAATGTTGAAAGCAGAGTAGTTGGGGCCGAGTTTAAGGTTAGTAGCAGAACCAAGGAGTAAGATTTCAGTCTCATCATTCAGGCAGAGGCCATGATTGGCTATTCAAGCCTGAATGATGAGGTATATTTTGTTTACCAAGGCTGTATCAGAGACAAAACTACCCGAAAGCGGAATGAGGATCTGGGTGTCATCTGCGTAGTTAGTGTAGATGACTCCCAGTCTGTCCAATTTGTCAAATAGGGGCTTGGTAAATATATTGTACATGGTCAGCGAGACGCAAGAGCCTTGGGGTACACCACAGGCTATTTTAAAGGGATCTGCTGATGCCGATGTTGAAGACTCATGGTTCGATTGTCCAAACAAGATTGGACCCAAGCTATAACCTCACTTGAAAAATGGGCCGCCAATGCCAGGTGTTTGCACAATACTGTGTGGTCCACCAGGTCAAAGGTCGCCGACAGGTCAAGGAGGAGTAGCATGGCAGTGTTTCCCTTGTCGTTGAGCTTGTCAATTTGGGTTTTGAGGTCAATCCAGGCTGTTTCGGTGCCATGTTGTGGCCTAAACCCAGATTGGCGGGCACCAAGGAGTTGGTTGGATTCGAGATAGCGCTGGATTTGCAGGTAGGCTACTCTGTTTATTATCTTAAGAAGGAATGGTACCGTGGTGATTGGCCTATAGTTAGTCGGGATGGAAGGGTCAAGGGTTTGATTTTTAAGGAGGGGTAAGACCCATGACTCTTTAAGGTTACTTGGTATGGTGTTAGTAGAGAAGGAGGCGTTAATCAATTTAGTTATGAAAGGGGCTAAGTCTCTTGCTGCATCCTTAATTAACTGGGCTGGGCAGTTGTCACCTTTGCAATTTGAAGGCTTATGGATGCAATAATTTTTTCTGTTTCCTGAATGGAAACTTTGGTGAATTTAAAAGGAGTTAATTTAGGGGTGGTGTGTTAGTGGTGGGGCTAATGGATGACGTTTCATTGTGAGGCAGGTCGGCTTTTTTTAGGGAGATTTTGGTTTGAAGTGTTGAATTTTATTGGCTAGTGCGTGTTGGATGCTGGTGCACAATTGTTTATTTTTGGGTGTATTATCAGGCGGGGGTACAGGGGATTCCAGTTCCCTTAAAATAGCAAATAATTCCTTGGTGTTGGAACTTGTGTTAAATATTCTTTAGTTGAAAAGGTTATTTTTGGTGAGTAGGATTTCTTTTTTGTAATTGTTGGCGAAGTGTTTGTGTAGCAATTTGTTTTCTTCAGATGGGGTATGTCGCCATTGGGATTCTAATTTCCTTTTTTGAAGTCTTAGTTCTTTTAGATGAGGGGTGAACCAGGCATTAAGGTGGGCTTGTTGTTTGCTTTTGCGTGACTTCAATGGTGCAATGGCATCTACGGCTTTATTCATAGCATTATTGTAACTTTCCACAAGGTGTACAGGCTCCAAGTTATCGGGAAGAACATTGATAGTAGGAGTGGCAGGAGGTTCTCCGGGGTGATTTTTTTTTGGATCTGGTGGGAAGTGGGGGAGCCATGGCTTTGGCGAATTGTTTGTCAAGGGTTAAGGAAAAGTCAATAAGGTAATGGTCTGTCCACTGTTGACGGGGAACTTTATTAATGGTGGTATCACAGTTCAAGGTGGTAACCCAGTCAAGGGTCCTTCCTTTATTATGCTTTGGGGTAAGAACTTTTTGGGTTATGCCATGTTCAGCTAGCATGGTGGCTATAGATTGTGCCGGTTTGTCTTCAGGGTCATTAAATCCTAAATTAAGGTATATTTGTATATTAGGTAAATAGTTAAGGTGTGACAGTTAGAAATGGGCAGTTTAGGGGGGGCGTGGCTAACTGCCATGTAAGAAGGACGCTTATCCAGTAGGCTCCGCATGATGTGCCCATAATATTGCTGAAAAACCACGGTTCCGTGCAGCCCAAACAACGGAGAGCCGCCACAACCGCTGCTGGACACGCTGGGTATTGCCCAAAGTTTGACACAGCTGCGACCCTTCTCCTTGGCAGGGTGCCGAGTCGTGGAGAGACGGCGCAAAAGGAGAAAATGGCACCCACTGCATGAACGGCCGACGCGGCATAGAGCACAGGGCTCTGATCCATCAAGCTGGGACCATGAGTACCCCTAGGGTCTGGAGAGCAGCGGGGATACCCTAAGGGCGACCCGGGATCTGGGCGAGGCATGTGCACCCGGGACCGAGCCGCGGAGAGGTCTGCGCCCGGAGACGCCGGACGGCCTTGCAGCCCGGCACCCCTGAGCCCCGCATGAAGACTGGCCTTGAGCAATCCGGCTGGTGGCTGAAGCGCGCATTCCGGTCGTTGCGTGCACCATCTGCAGCGACGTGAAGGACCCTCGAAGAGGCGACACGGCAGCGTCCTGAAGGAGACTGCCTCCTGCGCGAACGAGAAGAGCACACAGACCTGACGTGGAGGACCCGGGCAGTGGGAGACCGGCGGGGTGAACCAAAACAAGAGCCCAGAGCCAGCACACAGGAGCGCCCAGCAGAACAAACAGAGGCCACAAGGTGAGGAGCCAGCGGGAGGGTGGACCCGGCCGGGTTAACCGCGTCCATTTCATATGGGAGGCGAGCAGCCCCTTTGCCCCTGCGGGCCCTCGCCCACACTGGAGACACAGAGGCCGGGGGCTTGGGCTGGGCAAGGCCTGGAACTGCGCACAATAGACGCGAACTGCGCACTGTGCGCCACCACCGCAGGTACAGGCGGGTGGTGCCAAAATCAACATTGCACACGTAGGCCTCATAATTACTGGCAGCCCCAGTGGGCCCGATTGGTGCCAGGCTGCCTTTGGCGGCAGCAAGGACCTCCCGGTGCTCCATACGTAGCCGGGACCACAGACACGGGCGATCAGCCGGACACAACCGTGGGGGTCCCCGTACACACTGAACAATAAAGTGCGGGCGACTGAAAACGCCACAAGGCCAGGAACCCACATCCAGGGGAGCGCGTGTGACGCGCACAGCCCCCAGGAGCCACCGAGAGTGCCCTGCAGTGCGTGCACAGCAGCTGCACTGCCCCTAGGCAGCGCACCACCTCCACCAATGGTGCAGCCCGCTCAGTGAACAGGCAGGCCCTGCTGCCCACAGTGTAATGTCCACAAAAGGAGCGAGAGGCAAACAGAAACAGACCACCATGGAGACCTAAACGGCTGGAGGATTCACGAGACTAGACACCAGCACCACAACGCAGACCGAGCTTCCAAAAATGCCAGCAGAACCAGCGAACATGCAGCTCCTGGAGGCCATCAAAACGCTCCAGATGACAATGGAAAGCAAAATAGATGCAGTGGCAATTGATCTGAAATTACTATGACAAAATGTCCGCTCCATAGCAGGCAGAACCGAAGGGCTCGAAACCCAGCTTCGAGAGGACACCGAGTCCAAAACTCAGCTCCTTAAGGACGTCGACGAACTGGCCCAGAAGGTGAAAAACCTGGAAGATAGAGCTGATGAGGCCGAAGGGCGGGCGCGTCGAAATAACATTAGAATTCTAGGCCTGGCAGAGGGCATTGAAGGAAACGACCCCACGAACTATATAGAAGACCTCCTACTGCAAGAAATCAAGGCTGGGAAACTAACACAAGGCTTCACCATTGAGAGAGCCCATCGACCCCTCACCAAACGGCCGCCCCCGGGGACCCCACCCAGGCCAATAATTTCAATGGTGCTCAACTACAGAGACAGGGAGACAACCCTAGCCTTCTCGAGATCAGGCGGCCGCATACAAAGAGACTCAGCGAAGATAGCCATATATCCGGACTACACTTTCCAAGTCAAAATGAAAAGAGCCCAATTCATCTACACCAAAGAAAGATTGAAAAATGCAGGTCTGCGCTACCTGCTCCTATATCCAGCAAGACTGAAAGTACTGCATAACAACAAAGCACACCTGTTCGATACGCCGGAGGAAGCCAGAGAGTGGATGGACAGGGAGC
Organism: Ambystoma mexicanum; assembly: GCF_040938575.1. Lineage (NCBI taxonomy): Eukaryota > Metazoa > Chordata > Amphibia > Caudata > Ambystomatidae > Ambystoma > Ambystoma mexicanum. Next base: position 1,414,083,479 of record NC_090937.1, read on the forward strand.
AGTTCCCTGACCTCGAAACGAAAGAGCGCAAACCACGGCAATCCACAACCTAAGAGATCATGGTAAAGCCAGCAAGTGGGCAAGGCATACATGGAAAAAAGCAGCGCACACACCCAGATGCAGCAAGACAGATCCTAATATGAGCCATACTGAAGACGGACTGCTCTTAACGCGACAGCAGCCGAAGCAGACTTCTTCTGCCCCCAGAAGTAGTTTGGGTATATATAACCTGCCCTTAGGGCACCAAGAGACCACTAAGAGGTCAAATGGAGCGGAAACTGGGTAGTCAGAACGGCGGTAACCTCGCCGGACAGGTTTTGTTACAGGGGAGTTTAAGGTTTTGGGGGGGAGGGAACCCGGGAGTTGGCATCTCTGTTGGGGAATTATACACAGAAAATCCAAGAACACACAAAGCACCTAAATCCGCCAGAACCGAAAGAGGATTCGCCACGAACGCCACACAAAACCCATGGCTGACAAAATTAGAATCATGACATGGAATGTCAGAGGAATGAATAGCTATGTCAAGCAACGCCGAATCCACACATTCATAAAACGAAGCAAGGTCGGAATCGCCCTCCTGCAGGAGACTCACCTGGACACACAAAAGCTAGCAGCACTATTCAAAACTTGGAGAGGAACATTGATAGGCTCTATCTGGATCGCCCCAACCATCCCCATAAAACTGATGCACGCGAAAACAGATGACTAAGGCAGAATGGCCCTGGTACACAGCACTATAGAAGGAAAGAATGTCTGCCTAATTAACACTTACACCCCCAACCACGATGCCACAGTCTTCTTTCGTTCACTATACAATCGGCTCTGCCCATACAGGGATAGCACCCTGATATGGGGGTGGGGGGAGAACACAATTGCACCCTAGACCCCCGTAAAGACAGATCAGATAGTAAACACATCCGTCCTTCCCCTCCCGCCAAAATATTGAAAGCACTCGCACAACAATTCGCGCTTAGAGACTTATGGAGGGAGCAGCTGCCCGAGAAACAAGATTATTCCTACTATTCACCCCCACACACTGTACACACTAGAAAAGACTATATATTTGCGAGCGATGAGCAACAGGCCTCATTTGGGGACACACAATACCTGGCCAGGGTGTTGTCAGACCACACCCCATTAACAACCACTTGGACGGTGCTCGCACCCAGACCGCCCACCCTCAAGTGGAGGCTTAGAGGCAAAGCCCTGCTGGACGAGACAGATTAGGAAGAGCACACTAGACTATTGGCAAATAAATGAAAATAGCGTGCAACGCATTAGCACAGCATGGGAGGCATACAAAGTGGTTATGAGGGAGGAAATGATTGCAACCATAGGCGGTGCCCAGAAATCCATAGTAACCTCACTAGCACGTGCCGAGGAAGAGCTGAAGGAATTAGAAGCCAAGGCCTCCTCGGACCCAGTCCACATACAAAAAGAGGGAGAGCTTAAACAAGCCTTCTTAGTGCACTGGGAAAAACTAGGGAAACTCAGCTACACAAAACACATTGAAAGGAGTCACACCCTCGGGGACAAACCAGGGAAGCTTCTAGCCTGGCCCTACAAACGTGAAGCCCCCAGAAAGCCCATCTGCCAAATCTGCAGACCAGACAGCACAGTAGTACACGCAAGCCTAGATAAACTTGGCGTTCACTGGGTTATACCAAGCCCTTTATAACGATTCCCCCGTCACCCACAGATACCGAAATAGAGGATGTCTTGGACAACGTCAAGTTACCTAAACTAGACGCGCAAATGGCCGAGGCCCTGGATGAGCCCATCACCCCAAACAAGGTTATGGCCACCATTAGATCCCTGCCGTCCGGAAAGGCTCCAGGAACTGACGGGCTCCCAAGGGCACTGGCACCTCTCCTAGCCCAAGTGTTCAATGAAGCATACGAAATAGGCACCCTCCCAGACACCATGAGAGAAGCCGTAATTATCCCACTACTGAAAACGGGCAAGGATGGATCCTGACCGCACTGCTGGCAAGGAGGCTGCGGAAAGCGGTCCCGCTAGTGATACACCACGATCAGACGGGTTATGTGCCAGGGCGAACCATCACAGAGAACCTACGTAAATTACACCACGTCATATACAGTACCAATGGCAGGCCTGGGAAACGTGCAGTAGCATCCTTGGATGCCACCAAGGCATTTGATTCAGTCCAGTGGAACTGGCTGCACGCCACCATGACCAAGATGGGAATAGGGCCGGCCTTCTTAAAGTGGACCCGACTCATATACACTGACCCCACAGCAAGGGTACGCACGAACAATACTTACTCGGATAATTGGCACCTCTACAGGGGCACGCGACAGGGATGACCGCTTTCCCCCATGCTGTACATCATAGCTATAGAACCGGTAGCAGCATACCTAAGGCAGGAGTATGGGGACGGGGGCATAGTGATAGACTGAGTGACCCACCTGGTCTCTATGTACGCAGACGACACGCTCCTTTACCTAAACAACCCAGAACACATATTGCCATACATACTTGAGACTTTAGACGGGTTCCACAGATACACAGAGATACAAATTAATCATGACAAGTCATGCTTCTTTCCCCTAGCAGCTCTAAGTGAGTCCAGAGAAGAAAATCTCCCAACCATGGCCTTTAAGTGGGAGACCACCTCCTTCAAATATCTGGGCATAACCATTTACCGGGACCCCAAAATCGAACACGGTGAGAGCTAAAGAGAGTTTAGAAAAATCAATGGACTTCTGGGGCAGACTCCCGCTCTCAGTGGCAGAAAGAGCCGGGCTTCTTAAGATGGTGGCGTTGCCCCGACTCCTACACTTCTTCACCAACGTCCCATTCAACATCCCCCCGCAGTTCTTCAAAGACCTAAACAAACTCTGCAGAGGATTCCTATGGCAAGGAGGGAGGCATAGAGTAGCACTAGAAGTACTTCAGAGACCCTACGACAAGGGAGGCCTGAAAATCCCCAACTTCGAACTATATTTTTTAGCAGGCCAACTGAAACACGTAATACAATGGATGGCAGACAAAACCACAACAGACAGCCGACTCCTACAACCGGCTATCCCCCACATGCTACTCAGACTTATTTTGGACCCCAGCAAGTGCGACTCAACAACCCATACTTAATGAAACTGGGGATCCAGATCTGGAAACGAGCTTGCAAAGCCACGAAGACAAACTACCCATTTTCCCCTAAGATCCTGATAGCAGCCATCATGAAGAACAGACCCGGGGGCCTGAAAGTGAGAAGAAACACATGGGAACCCTGCGGAGTCTGCACCATGGGTGACCTAGTGGATGACCAGGGAATCCTACCGTTCGGAGAGTTACATGCGACCTCGGCACTACCAACAGAGCAGTTCCTACACCACAGAGCGGTGGTAAGAAGGCTCACAAACTGATGGCCAGAGATAGAGAACCTTGAAACTGGGCCCGAAGCCATAGAAAACATGCTGAACGCCGCTGAGGGAGGATACGAAACTTCAAGGCTCTACGAGACTTTGTTAGACAGCACAACCAAGCAAGACCTTATGTGCAAAGAGAAATGGGAACAGGAGCTAGGCCTGCAATTAGAGGATAAGGAATGGGAACCTATAACACACTATCATAGAAAAGTATCCAGAAACGCCTGAATACAACTTATGCAGTTTTATACCGTTAAAAGAGCATACCTCACACCTGAGGTTATCTCCAAATTAAATTAAAGGGGGCGAGAACCATAGAATGCCCAAAATGCAACGAACCCCGCACCGGGATGACCCACATGTTTTGGGGATGTCAGACGATACAATCCTTTTGGTCACAAATCGCTGCCAAGGTGGCCGAGGCAGACATCACCTTGGATGTACAATCACCGAGGGCGTGCATCCTGGGCAGATATAAAAAAAAGCAATAAGAACAAACCTCTGAACAGGCTCATGGACCTGATGTACATTCTAGCGAGGAGACGCATTGCTATGGGGTGGAAAAGCCCCAAAATCCCTAGCGTAACACTGTGGTGGGAGGACCTCCGAAAGTGGTCTATGGCAGAAACTGGGGCATGGGAGAATGCGCAACGAGAACAAAAACTGGACATTAGCGAAGACTTACATCAATGGGTGGCGCTCACGGCGTCATTATTTCATCCAAGAGAGGAAGCTTGGTCATCCGGCAAAGGCTGAACTAAAGACGGAAGATTGTGTTCTTGGGAGAGTTGGGAGGGAGGGGGGACATTCAAGATATCTTAAACGGTGCATTAATGATAATTGTTGTATTGTTAAAAACCCAATAAAATGTTTAAAAAGAAAAAAAGAAATTGGCGGTTTGGCTGAGAGTAGTTCGAATGATTGAAAGGGAGGTTGGGTAAATGGTCTTAGATCCAGGTTAGTTTTAGCTATAATGGCTAGGCCGCCACCTCTGCTGTTGGGTCTGTCCATTCTGATTAACTGGTAGTTTCCTGGAATGGCTAGAGATAGCGCTGGGCCCAGGGGCGTAGGAGAGACACAAAATATGGGGGGGTGGGAGGGGAGGAACAGGGGACATCTTGGGGACTTTGCTTTATTTATTACTTATTGCGTTTTAGTCAAATAACTCGACTTTTCACAAAATTGAATTAAAATAGCAGTACGTATTAAATTACAAATATCACTCTATAAAACAAGAGAAAAGAAGAAAAGAAAACAGAAGAAAATTAAAGGATGCAGCAGCAAAGAACATGCCTTTATATGTTGCATTTCTGAATTTTTTGTCTGACTGTGAGCTCATGGTAAGAGAGAAAATAACGACTTCCAGTGGGCCAAAGCTAGGGCGCCAGCTCGTTAAGAGGCAGACCACCTGTAAGTGGACTCTGGCCAAATAAAGGAGTTGCAGCCTTTTCTACCTACTGCAAGTTGCTACTTTTTTGTGTAGGGCAAGGAGATGTGTGTCTCTTGGAATGGAAGGATGGGGGTTTCAAAGAAAGAAGAAATCTTGTTTGTACCTCTGAGTAAGCCCTGTTATGGGAGTAGAGGGACCAGGTGTGTGATGTTACTGCTTAGACTGTCCTCGGGGGCGGGGGGGTGGGGGGTACAGCAAACAAGGAGGATGAGCGATCGCAAGCCCACCCCCTTATAAGCTCTCCCTAAGTCCGCAGCCAGATGTGTCGGACCCGGGGGATGCCTAGTATGTGGGGTGTATGTGGACCAGGGGAGTGACCAGAGGGCAGCCCGCTATGTGGGCTGCCCCTCTGGCGCCCCTGCGAGGGCCGGACCAGCCTATCACGATGAATCTGGTCCCTCTTATTCCATCTCATGCTGGCTTCAGAGCCTAGCCATTCTTTGCCTTTGTTATTCTGAATGCAGAGCTGGACTCTGTTCCTTTCTCGTTTAACATTTGCTGCAAAGCCTGATATATTTGATTCTCTCATATGTTACTAGGACGGCAGAGCATGGGTCCTCTGCCCTGTTACATCATTCAAAGAGCCGCCTTTCTTTGCCTCTCCCTTGTCACACTGCTTGCTTAATCCATACCTCCTTGCTTGAACACAACATATTCTCCCTAACACAGCAAATGCAGCTGCAGTCTGTCTTAACTTCTATTTGTTCCGTGTCTTGAATTGTCCTCTTATTTCCGCTTTTCTGTCTGCAGGGGAAAGGCATTTGCCAGTCTCTGCCATGATGGTTCTACATGGCCATAAGAGGGCAACAGATAGCCAATATTGGAAGAACGGTATCCAGTTAAAATGTCGAAATAATAATTTTGAATGACAAAAATGGCGAAAAAATTATACCTAAACATTTTTTTTTTAATGTCTTATTTTTTAATGTACATGTTTTTTTTGTTTTGAGAGTAAAAAAAAGGGTTAAAAAAGGGGGGTTGGTGGGTGAACCCCCCCATTTAAAAAAAATAAAATAAAAACATTTGAAATTTCTTTTTAGGGTATCATTTTTTCCACATTTTGGCATTCGAAAATATTTAATTCGAAATAGTCACTATAAACCTGGAAGAACATGGGCATATTATGCCAGAGGCTGGCAACTGCCTTCCTAATGCCTACACAAGAGACACAACTCTTGCCTTTGTTTCTAACAGTAATTCAGTGGATGAAGAAACGCGAGAACACACATATTGCTTATAAATGATGGGTATGATGTCACACTTGGTTAAGACATTTTGATCAGCCCAGGAGCTAATTTCCAGCTGCAATTAAGCGATTACCTTTTAGACTTCTGGCTTTAAATAACGTTAGAATCACCTGGAAAGCACAGAGGTTGCTCAATAGGGTTCCTGGAGCACGAGGGGTACCCTTACTCGTGGGCATGGATGATTGGAGGGCATTCTTGCCCTGGTTTGGAGCCTGGCCCCTACAGCCATGATGTGGGGAGGGACCTATTACTTTTGGTTGTACGTACCCTTTGAGGATGAGCAGACATTGCCCCCTGCTTTAGCCCACGAACAGCTCTGCTTTGCAACTTTATCACACATACCTGTCAGGTGGCATATAACTCAATGCTACTAATGTTATCAGCCTCAGAAGTCTGGAATCCTTTGCCACATCAACTAGGGTACAGGCTTGCCACCTGAGACTTACCCATTGCTGAGTCAGGATCTGTCGCCCTGTGGGGAAGACACACACAGAAAGAGCATGGCACAATGTCCTTGTGGGTTTTTCACACTTCTTCCTCGGGGTGGGCACAATTCAGTCCGCAGAGAAAGTGGCACATGCTGGGCAACATTCTCCCACTTTGACAATGTCACCCAAAGGGCGAAATTGGCCATTTGAAATACTTCTGTCGACTTATTATTGCGCAAACCACACTGATGGGTTTAAGCACCTACTTAAAGCGAGAAGGCAATTAAGGGCATTTGCCAACGCACTCAAGAAGCACAGGACAAGAGTTGTTGGCGGCGTTATTCAGTGGGTGGCCAGAGTGAAATGCCTGAAAATTGTGTTTTTTTTCCACCAAATTTCAGAGACATTTCCCTCTGCCCACCCACCGAAACACCGCCAACAACGGATGTCCTACCTTCCCGCGTTCCCACAGGTGCCCGGACGAAAACGTTACCTCACATGTGTGGATGCACCACGCTGAGCACAAAGGGAAAAGGCTAACCCACTGATAACCCCAAGCATTTCGGCAAAGCAGATTTTGCTCATGTGGCCAACCTACAGATTTGGGCCTAGGGTGTCGAAGCCACCAAGGAAAACAGAGAACCTCATGCATTTCTGAAAAGAAGAAACACGTGGGCACCCCCCCCCCTTCCACTAAAAAACATCCATGGTTGTTTAGTGACCCCCACACCCACCCAAAACAAGTTATTTGTTTTATTTTTGTTTTGCCCCTTTCCTAGGGGCAGATGGGCACATGTGTGTGACCATCTGCCCCCGGGGGCGGGGGGGCAAAATGTACTGCCCCAGGCTTGGGGGTGGCTCTGCCAATATTTGCAGTGGCCTTCCCCCACCCCAAATGTAGGGTGACATCCCATGTAACCCTTCCTAGGGCAGAAATCTGCCCCTAGGGAATGCTACATAAGGTTCCCCCATCCACTTAGGGTGGGGTGAGAGGGCCACCCCCCCCCCTTTCAAACACAAACCATCCTGGTGGTCTAGCGGTCCCCCATCCCCACCCAAAACAAGTTATAATATATATATTTTTGTATTGCCCTTCCCCAGGGGCAGATGGGCACATGTGTGTATGACCATCTGCCCCCAGGGGGGTGGCAAAATGTACTGACCCAGACTTCAGGGGCGGGGTGGCTCTGCCAATATTTGCAGTGGCCTCTCCCCTCATCCCAAATGGATGGGGCATCTCAGAAATCTGCCGCCAGGGAGGCCTACATAAGGTGCCCCCCATCCACTTAGGGTGGGGGGGGGTGTCACCCCCCTTTCAAACACAAAAAAGGTGGTCTAGTGGGCCCCCCCCACCCAAAGCAAGTTATAATATATATATTTTTATTTTGCCCTTCCATGGGGGCAGATGGGCACATGTGTGTGGCCATCTGACCCCAGAGGGGGGGGGGGTCAAAACATACTGCCCCAGGCTTGGGAGGGGTGGTTCTGCCAATATTTTCAGTGGCCTCTTCCCCCATCCCAAATGGATGTAGGGCATCTCATGTACCCCTTCCTTGGGGCAGAAATCTGCCCCCAGTGAGGGCTACTTAAGGTGCCCCGCCATCCACTTAGGGTGGGGGGGGAGGGCCACCCCCCTTGCAAAAATCCCTGGTGGCTAGTGGTAAAAAACCCACCCCACCCAAAGCTACATTTAAAAAAGAAATATATCTTTTTGTTTGCCCCCCTTCCCTGGGGTCAGATGATCACCCATCTGCCCCCAGGGTATTGCCACCATGCTTTGGGGGCCAGGGGGAAGAGGGCAGCTTCCCCACTTCAAAAACAGATCCCTGCACGAAACACCAAACACATTCTGGGGGGGATAAATTACATTACATCCCCCCCACTTAAAACTGTTGGGGTGAATTGTCCCCCCTGCCCCCCCCCACGTCCCACCCCCCCCCCCCCCCCCCCATGTCCTACACCCATGGCTGGGCCTGCTGCTTCGTGCAGCCAGGATTCTGTGACTGCCAGGAGGTCAAAGTTGTCTGAAGAAAGAATGTCAGCTATTTCGGTGGCGTGTGCCACTAACGATCTGGCGTTAATTAGGGCTCCAGATACTATAGTTGGATTAGGTGCATTCTCTTTTTTTTTTAGGAATGAGTTTACGGCTAGGGGGTGGCTCAGTGTGTGCCAAGTTAGTTTTGTAATATGCGTTGGGGACCTTATTACTGTAGGCTGCAGGCTCGTAGATGCGAGGTAATCTAGCTCGGAGTCTGGCATTTCTGTCCATGGTGCGGCATGGTACATGTTTCGAGAGACATGATTAAGCAGATTAGAGGTAGGGTAAGGCAGATCAGGTGAGTCACTTGGGTTGTTCTAGGGTACATAGTTGTAGTTTCAACTCAGAGCAAGGCACACAATAGCCAGTTTCAACTGGCACAATAGGCAGTTTCAACTCAGAGCAGGGCACAAATAGGCAGTTTCAACTCAGAGCAGGGCACAAATAGGCAGTTTCAACTCAGAGCAGGGCACAATAGGCAGTTAAGTATTCAACAGTAAGCAAAGTTAACTATAGAAAGGCACAGTTAACCGCAGGGTAGGACTCAGAGTAGGCAGGGTCGGCTAGGTTCAAAGTAGGCCTAGTGGGCTACGAGCGCTGGTTCAGAGTGGGCACAGTAGGCTTACAAGCTAAGCTGAGGATAGGCACAGTAGGCTAAATTCAGATTCAAATATGCACTGTGGGCTGGGCCTGCGCTCTACCTGGCTCATGACAGGCTCTGGACAGGAAATGAGCCTTACTGCAGTGGGGACGGCTTCGCCTGTCGGTCAGTGATTGGAGAGTATAAACGATGTGGGAACCAATCAGGATGCAGGCTGGGGTCTCCGGCTATTACGTGATGAAGATAGGTATCAGGAAATGCTGGTGGCCGGCTTAGACAATGGTCGCCCTCTTGGCAGTCGATGGCCAGGTAAATAACATCAGAGGAAGCAGCGTTACAGCTGCAGGGCAGGCTGTGCTAAGGAGGGACAGAATGCCTTGGTAAAAGTCCCGCTGGATGCAGATGGCGGGCCGTCACTTCAATAATGATGAAAAAGCAACAGAGAAATACTACGGGCGTAGGGGGCCAGTTGGCTCACCTTGCGAAATGCTGGATGCCGGGGTGCGCTGCTCCTGCAGTGATGGGGGAGCTCCTGCTCCACCCACGGCTAGAGATACGATACCCAGGCTCTGGACACGAAATGAGCCTTATTTTCGTGGGCCTTACTGCAGTGGGGCCGGCTTCGCCTGTCGGTCAGTGATTGGGGAGTATAAACGATACAGCAACCAATCAGGATGGGGTCTCCGGCTGTTACGTGATGAAGATAGGTATCATGGAATGCTGGCGGCCATCTTGGACAATGGTCGCCCTTGTGGCAGTCAATGGCCAGGTAAATAACAGAGTCTTGGTACTTCCGTCTTTCCCACAGCTTTCAAACATGCAGCACTTATTCCTATTCTGAAAAAGCCCACTGCAAACCCTCTTATTGTCTCCAATTTACGCTCTCTCTCTCTCTCTCTCTCTCTCTCTCTCTCTCTCTCTCTCTCTCTCTCACCCTATCTTTCTAAACTCCTTGAACGTCTTGTCTAGTCTCAGATTTCATCCTTTGTCACCGACTCTTGTTCCGCGTTTTCAGTCCGGTTTTCGACCTCATCACTCCACTGAGACTGCCCTGATCTGTGTACTTAACTCTCTTCTCTCAGCTCGCTACTCTAAACACTCTACTTTTCTTATCTTGTTCGGCTTATCTGCTGCTTTTGACAGCGTGGATCACTCTCTGCTCTTGGAATCTCTCCTCCTTTAGTCTTAGGGGTACTGTTATTTCCTGGTTCTCTTCCTATCTTTTAAATCAAACTTTTTCCGTTTCCTGGGCCGGTCAGACCTCTTTTTCCCCTTGCCCTTGAGCACAGTGTTCCCCAAGGATCAGTCTTGGGTCCCTTTCTTTTCTCTTTACACTTCTGAACTCTCAGCCATAATTTCTTCTTTTGATCTTTCTAGTCACTTTTATGCCGGTGATGCACAACTTTTCCCATCTTTCTCGTCTTTCACTCAAGAAATGTATCACACCCTTACAGCCTGTCTTTCTGCTATCACATCTTGTATGGCTTCCCATTTACTCATCTTAAATGCAGGGAAGACTGAGGTGATATTCTTCCCTGCTAACACTATTCCGCCTCCCCCACCACATTCTTTCATATCTTTTCCGCCCACTAATCTTACTATTTCTCCCACAGCTCGGAATCTTGGCCTTTACCTTGACTCTAATCTCTCCTTTGTTCACCATATCTCTCTTACCTCTCGTTCCTGTTTACATCTGTACAATATTTGCAAAGTCTGCCCTTTTCTCACTTATCAGGCTACCAAACTCTCTATCTTAATCTTCTCACGACTCTTCTACTGTTCCAACACTCTTCGGTCTCCCAGGTTCTCGTCTTGCTCCCTTGAAATCAATCTATAATTCCTCTGTTCGTCTACTTTGCCTTATTTCCTATCAGGACTCAGTTTCTTCTTCACTTGCATCACTTGGCTGGCTATCTTTTCTTTCTCAACTCAAATTCCAATTCCTATGTTTAGTCTTTAAATCACTACCAGCTTTCACCTGACTTTCTTGCTTCACTTCTATCCTTCTACACACGTCGCCCCTTGAGTTCTTCCTGTCTCTTCAGACTGAATGTTCCACGCCCACCATGTGCCCAGTCCCGCTTCCGGTCCTTTCAGCTTCTTGCCCCCTACTTTGGAATGCCCTTCCTGTGGCTATTCGTTCTATCACCGACTACTCAATTTTCCACTCTTCTTTGAAATCTCATCTTCTACATGGTTCTTGATGGTCTGCTACCAGCATTGATGTTGTAATGTTTATTTACCATTACTGTTGTACCGTACTTTATTTTTAAATTGTACAGTGTTTTGGGTTAAAGCGCTATATAAAACACAATAAAATACAAATAACTATAAATTTTGATGTAGCACCCAGTACCATGAGGCGAGGCTTTTCCAAAGTGTGTTCCTAAATCATGTCATGTCTTACCTACTTGTAACTGTATATTTGATGTAGCATACTATGACTGTAACCTGTAATCACTTTGGGCTTTGTGCGCTATGCAAATGACAAAATAAATAAATCAATATCTTTCATAGATGCACATTCTGTTGAATATTGTCCGGTGTTAGGGAGACTTATTTTCATGCTTCATCCCCTCTCCTAGTGAGACCCCCCAGCACTTTTTGCTTGACTCCTGGACCTTTTTCTTTCAATCCTGAATGGGTGTTTATCCACTCATTCATTCTTGTGGGCTCTGTCTTTTGGAACTCTATTCTTTATATTCTACTTGTACTATGGAGTGGTCTACTCCATAGCTCTTAAATGCATCTATGTTTTACTACTGCAGCACACAGCTCCTTATGGGCAGTGTTGCTGGGGACCCTTTGGGTCCTCCTTTAAGATTATTTTTCAATATCCTCAAGTAACTACAGTTATTTTAGTTTCCCTACCAAAACACTATAGTCCGAGAGAGTGGCACACACCAGGGTGCCAAAGGGATCCTTAGCATCCCCCTTCTCTCTGCTGCTGGGACTTTTTAGCCACAATCACCTAGTTATGGCGGTGGCAGTGGACATGTTCTAACAACTATTGTGTATTTGTATACCGTAGGCTACGTCCATAGCCTTGGTAGTGCACAAAAGGGGCCTTTCTTCTATCATTCTGGGAGGGGGAGGCCTGTGTGTTTTGCCTTTGACGGGAGACAGTAGGTATACCCACCTGATTTGAGTCCACAGACCATGTGCTGCGAGATGAAGGTGATGTGCCCCCCACCCAGAGAGTGACGCATCGGTTGTTACTACCTCTTGCACTGCCGGATCGTGGAAGGGTTTTCCCTTTAACAGATTCTCTTTTGTCCACCAGCGAAGGTTTTGTACTAGTGTTAGCGAAACGACCACTAGATAGTCCCACTGACCGCTTGCCTGAGACCATTGTTTCACCCACCACTCCTGCATGGCGTGAATGCGCAGACGTGCGTGTGGGACCAGGTAAACGCAAGATGCCATCATGTCGAGCAAACGCATAGCTTTGCGTACGCTTCTCTGGTGACCGTCTTGATACTGAGGTATTTGCAGTAGCATGTTTTGGACTCTCCTTTAATGGAAAGACTAACCCATCTTTCGAGTTTATGATAGCTCCTAGGAACTGTTTGGTACAAGTCTTGATTTTTTCTCATTTATTGAGAAGACTAATTGGAAGAGAAGGTTTATAGTTCTTTGGGTATTTTGCCTGCAAATCAGGGGAGACTCTCCTGGAGACTCCCCTGTAATCAGCCAGTCATCCAGGTAGGGGTACACTGGGATTGCTTCCCTGCACAGGTGCGCTGCCACCGCTGCCAGTACCTTGGTGAATACCCTTGGAGCGGATGCTATGCCGAAGGGTAGCACCTTGAATTGGTAGTGCTGGTTTGCTATTTTGAAACGCAAGAATCTTCTGTGCACTCGGAACATTGAAATATCAAAATAGGCATCTTTCATATCCAATGTTGCCATGTAGTCCCCCCGCTTTAGCATTGGGATTACTTCTTGTAGCGTAGTCCTACAGAATTTTTGTGGCTTGACATGGGTGTTTGCAGGGCATTGGTCTAATACTGGGCGCATTGTTAGATCTTTCTTTGGCACAAGGATGTAGGTTGAATAGATACCCTTGTTTACCTGGTTCGCTGGGACGATTTTGGTGGCGTCCTTGAACAGCAGCGTTGCGACCTCCTCTCGAAGGATGCGTTGCTCCTCCTTCGTGGTTAGTTTTAGACACGGGTGATGGTTTGGAGGGTCGCTGAAGTAACTCCACGCAATAGCTGCCCCCGCCGGGTTGATTCTCATCCATGTGTGGGTGAAGTGCGTTATACGCCCTTCTACTGGAGAGGCATGGGAGGGGACCTGAAGCAGGTGGTTACTGTTTAGGAGGTGTTGCTCCACCTCTGGCAGATCTACGCTGGCCTCTCTGGAAACCTTGCAAGGCTTGTCCCTGATTGTTTCCCCAGGATGATCCCCGACTTTGGCCATAACCGGAACCCCTTTGCGAGTTTTGTCATCGAAAGCAACAAAAATTGCTTCTACCTCTTTGGCTTGTTAGCTGGCCTAATGATTTAGGAGTGCCATACTCTTCTTTGGCAGATTTTAATGCATCCTCAACAGCTTTCCAACAGACAATGGGTTCAATTGGCATGTCGAGGAGTGTTGCCTGTGTCTCAGGATTGGCGAAGCCATGCATGGCGTTTAATTATTGTCCCTTCTGCAATGATTCTGCCTACGTTATCTGCGGCATCCAAGTTGTTTAAGATGCAGCTGCACACCAACTTGCCTTCCACTACTGCGAGGGACAGCTGAGATTTCAGGTGTTCTGGGGCTGAGGCCATTAATATTGCAATTTCATCCCACTTGTGGCAGTTATAGCTTGCCAATAAAGTGGTATTGTTTGCAATCCTTGTCTAAAGGCTGCTGAGGTGGCCACTTTCCTCCCTAAAGTGTAAAGCTTCTTGCTTTCCTTATCGGGGGTGCTTCAGAAGAACCTAGCAGTGTTCCTGCCTTTTATGCGTAGTGGTGACTAGGAACAAGTTACTTACCTGTAACTGTTGTTCTCCAGCATGGGTCTGGCATGGATTCACATGCTCATGAATATTCCCCGTCGGGCTGGGAATCCTTGGTAAAGAAAAAATCAGTTTCAGTTTTGTTTCCGAACTGTCTTCCTCCTAACAACCAATCACTGGTTTCTGAGTCATACTGCCCCCAGACAATGACTGCCCTCTACCCAAGCCCCTCCTCTAGCAGCCATCTTCAGATTTGGTAGCAAGTAAAGTGGCATTAGGACCAAGAGAAGAGCCGCAGAGGGGTAGGCGGGAGTTTACAGGTAAGTAACTTGTTCCTTCTCCAGCATGGGGTCTGGCATGGATTCACATGCTCATGAATAAAGAATACATAGCAGTACACACATGCACAACCACAGGAGGTGGCAAGGCTCAACATTAAGCATATCAACATCTCAACATTAAGCATCTCTTACCCCTCACCAGGCTCACCTTCAAGCCAACAGGTTGTGCAGCACTGTTTGGCTGACTCTGACCTCCTCCATGGAATCCCGGGCGATGCAGTAGAATTTCATGAAGGTATGCATAGACTTCCACCTAGCAGCCCTACAGATGTCCAGCAGGGGCACACCAGACAAGAACGCCGTGGTAGCAGCGTTCGCTCTGGTTGAATGGGCTCTCGGACAGCCGTGAAACGGTTGGGTTGCCAACCGGTGACAGTGCATGATGCAGCCGGAGAACCATCTGGAAATGGAAGCATTCGAGAGGGCCTTCCCCTTGGTTCACAGGTCCTGAGTTCACAAACAGCTGTGATGTCTTCCGAAAACTCTTTGTGCGGTCCACGTAGAACTTTAGCACTCTAGCCACATCCCGCGAGTGCAAAGTCCTCTCAGCCGGCGACGGGAAGAAAACAGGTAACACCAAGGGCTCGATAAGATGGAAGTCAGACGGCACCTTGGGCATGAAGGAGGGGTGCGTCCATAGCACCATCCTCGTCTCGTGGAATGTCAAGTAAGGTGGTTTACAAGAGAGGGCCTGAATCTCTCCCACTCGTCGCACGGAGGTGATGGCCACAAGAAACGCTGTCTTCCACGATACAAACTTCAGCGGCGCCGAAGGCATAGGCTCGAACGGGGGACCCATGAGCCTAGTCAGAACCACATTGAGCTCCCATGCCGGGGCCAGAGCCTTCACTGGCGGGAACGAACTGAAAAGGCCTTTGATGAATTCCTTAACCAGGCGGTGTGACCACAACGACAACTGCCCCAGAGTCCTGGTGTAGCGGGAAATATCCGCCAGATGAACCTTGATGGAAGCATGGGCCAACTCTGCGACAGCAAATACGGCAGCACCTGCGGGGCCGTAATACGTAAAGGGTCAAGCTTCTGTGCACAGCACCAGACGGCGAACCTCTTCCACTTATGGCTGTAGCATTTCAGTGTCGACAAAGCCCTGGCCTTGGCAAGCACCTCCTTGCAGTCCGCCGCGAGATTGTATCCACCAAACTCTAGCGCTGCAGGAGCCAGGCCTGCAAGTTCAGCGACCCCGCGTCCGCCGGAAGCTTGACTGGAGGGGACGCCAACATGTCCAGAAGGTCCGGGTACCATATCTGCCTCAGCCTCGCCGGTGCGACGAGGATCATCCTGCACCGGGACCGTCTGAGCTGACTGAGTTGCAGAAGCAACAGCAATAGGGGAAACGCAGAGAGGAACAGGCCGTCCCAGGTGAAGGAGAATGCATCTGCATGCTCCCCGGCTGGTGAAACCTGCTGGCGAAACTGGGGCACTTGGTGTTTGTCGCTGTTGCAAACAGATCGATTTGGGGATTTGCCCCATGTTTGTCGGCGAGTTCCCTTGACTTGGCTCGGATGAGCCAATCGTTCAGGTAGGGGTAGACGTGGACCCCCTGCAGGCGCAGCCGCGCCACCACCGGGGCCAAGCACTTGAAGACCCTTGGCGCTTACTTCAAAACGAAGGGAAGGGCCTTGAATTGATAGTGCTGCCCCTGGACCATGAAGCGTAGAAACCTATGCCCCTTGTGGATGGGGATGTGAAAATAGGCATCCTCCAGGTCCAGCGATGACAGGAAATCCACTTCCTCCAGTTGCCCAGCACGTGCTGAAGTGGGACCATCCAAAACTTCTGGGACTTGATATATTTGTTGAGGTGGCGGAGATCCAGGATGGGCCGCCAACCACCGGTCTTCCTCCTGACGAGGAAGTACCAAGAGTACACTCCGGAGCCCCGCAGCCTCTTCGGGACGAGTTCTATCGTGCCCTTTTTCAGCATCGCTTGTACGTCTAGAAGCAGTTGACGGATGTGGTTTTCTTGCCTGGCCACTAGTGGAATGCGGGGACACTTGCTTTGGAACTCCAGGGTATGTCCATGGGCCAGAGCGTCCAGCACCCAACGGTCGGTGGAGATGACTGCCACACGCCAACGAAGTTCACCAGCCCACCTCCCACCGGGGTGCTCGCGTGGAGGCCCAACGGCACAGCCGGTTCAGTCCCGTTTCGTCGCTGATGACCCACTTTGGGAGCCTTGGCAACAACGACGATTTACACCGGCTTTGCTGCGGCCCCTGTAGGCTTCATGGACCGAGGAATGGGGTGGTTGACGGTACGACAAGAAGTTGCCACTGGATCCTTTGGAGGCACCATGGGACTTGCCTCCGGTGGCGTGAAAAGGACGGCCGTCGCTGTTGGAGTGTGCCCAAGGCACAAGCCGACTCGGTATCTGCATTGATGGCTTGCAGAGATTCGTCCACCGTCTTGCCAAACAAGCTGTTCCCACCGAAGGGCATGTCCAATACCCTTGTCTGGACGTCCTGATGGAAATTGGTGGCCTTCAGCCAACCACGCCAACAAAGGCAAAAGCTGTTGCCCATCTGGCGGAAGCCAGTGTCGGCGATGTCCGTGGCCACTGTGATGGCATGGTCCGATGCCACCTCGCCTTCGTGTAGGATTTCAAGGGCCTCCGCCCTCTTGTTGTCCGGAAGGCAGTCCAGGAGAGGGGCGATTTTAAACCAAAGCTCCCTGATGTAGCAGGCCACGATGGCGAGAGCGTTGGCCGCCTTAATGGTTGTTGCCGCTGACAAGACCACCCGTCGTCTCATGGCGTCTAGCTTCTTTCCCTCGCCGTCTGGTGGGGAAGTGTACGTCGATGATGCCGACCCTGCAGATGTCTACCTGGCCGCCGCCGAGACCACCGAGTCTGGGGACGGCTGGGATCTGAGACACTTCGGAGCAGAGTCTGGCACTCTGTATTTCTTCTCGTACCGGTCTCTTTGTCGGGGCCGAGGACGGGTTCTTGAGGGACAGTCCTTCGTCCCAAATGTCTTCCAACAGCGGGATCGAGAGAACGGTCTTCCTCTTGGCCTCTCGGCACTGATAAAGGAATCCCTCCTCCTTCAGTTCCTTGGGGTTCAGTTGAAATATCTCCGAGATTCTAGAGATCATGGCATGGAACTAGCCAATCTCGTCGGGTGGAGAACCCTGGGTACCGGCGATGGGAAGTCTGTTCCGTTGCTGCCGTCATCCGTACACTTCGTCTCGTCCCTCGGCGGAGGGGATGGAGGTAAAGGATGGTAGGGCAGAGGCAGATGGACTCGTCTCCTTAAGTGGCGGGTCTCCTGATGGACCAGACACCGCTGGATTGCACGTCGGAGGCACGGGCATCCTTGTCCTCATCTTCGAGCACAGGGTGTTCAGAGCTTGTAGGATGTCTGCCGACATGTCCATTGGTGGTGGATGCGAGGGCGGCATACACGCATATCATCGAAGTACTTTTCATCGCCACTTTTTCATCGACCAAAACTGTTTTTAAAAAAAATATTTTTTGTGTTTTTTTTTTTTGCGTTTGGGGTAAGATTATATAAGTAAGGGTGGGGTTGGGGGGGGGGGGGGGGGGGGGGACCCTCCCCAGAAATAAACATTTTTTTTTAAAAAAGTTTTGGTCGATGAAAGTGGCGATGAAAAGTCCCACGATGAAAAGTACTTCGACGATATAACGTAGAACCGCGAGGGCAGCGTAGGCAGTGGCGTGGTGTCCTCCGGTTCCTCACCGTCCTGCCGCCCCTCGTTGGTTTCCTCATCACTTTCCATGTCCTCCTCCTCGGGATCCTTCCCGTAGGACCTGGCCTTGACAAACTTCTTGTCAAGCACTGTCTTCAGGCCAGAGAGCTCCTCCTCCTCGAAGATAGCCGAGTCCGGCAGGACTACCGTGCCCCCCCCTTCTTCTCGGCCAGGGGTGACGGCCTCAGGGAGATGATCGGCATCATCTTCACGGGAGTCTTCTCAATGGGCAGGAAAGAAGATTCCCTTCGAGTGGGCAAGGACACTCATCTTGGTGGTCGTCTCCACTGGGACTGCATCTGTGGCCTTCACCAGAGACGCCACCACTCCCTCAATAGATGCCTTAGCCTGGTGAACCTGGGCCTTCACGACCATGGCGAGTCTGAGGCCTTCACCGTGGGGGGAGGGTCAACGCGTCGCTCCCCCTTAACTTTCTCCATCAGAGTCGACCGGGCCTTCTCCAGAAGCTTACCCGGGTGGTCTGACTTCCTTTTCTTCGCTGAGCCGGAGCGTTGGCTCATGGCTGATGGCGTCAGCGATGCTACGCCTAGCCTGGCTGCTGCAGAGCCTATACCAACGGCACTCCCAGGGCCTGCGGACTCGCAGTGCTTTGCCTTATGTTGGGCCTCTGTCGCCGGAGTGCCCTCAAAGGTCTTAGAAGACCGCTCAGATTTTCTCTTGGGAGAAGCATGTTGCCGGGGCTCACCCACCACCAGGGTCTTCATCTGCAGCCACTCTGCGAGCCGCTTGCGATGGTCCTTCATGGTGCGTGGCACCATGTCCTTGCAGAACGCACAGGCCTCCTCCACGTGTGAGCGGTCCGAATGAAGGCCATAAAGGCACAGGCAGTGCCCATCGTCCAGGAAGATGTTCCGCAGCCCGCATTCTGGGCAGATCCTGAACAGAGGCGTCGAGTCTCCTTTATCCTCAGCCATGCCCACGCTGTGTAGGCCTCCAAGAATCTTCTGGAATCCTCTAAGAAGTGAACTCGACGACAAAACGCCCTTGAGGGGCGTAGAAAGTTCCGAAAAACGGGTCCCCATTAGTCGGATGATGGATCGATGGAGCTTGAGGCTCGATTCACCGAAAAAGAGAAAAACTCTTAGAAAAATCGCAAAACGCAGTAAAAGCTTGAGAGGTATAGCACGAGGACTCCCAACACTTGAACGTGCGGTAAAAATCTGAAGATGGCTGTCAGAGGAGGGGCTTAGGTAGAGGGCAGTCATTGGCTGGGGCAGTATGACCCAGAGACCAGCGATTGGTGGTTAGGAGAAAGACAGTTCAGAACCGAAATTGAAACTGATTTTTTCTTCACCGAGAATTCCCAGCCAGACGACGGGGAATATTCATGACATGTAAATCCATGCCAGACCCATGCTGGAGAACTAGCGAGTCTGGTTTCAGTTGACCGCTTATGTAAAGTGGGTCAGAGGGCGCAGGGTGAAACATCTTTTCAATACGTGGGTTCACAGCCCGCCTTTGGCTTTGAGTCTCCAGCGATGGCTGAATTCTACTTTGTATAGATTGGAGGAGGGGTATAAACTGGGTAACTGCTTCTCAATCCACTAAAATATCCTCTACAAAATCCTTAAACTTCAATTCCTGGGCCTTGATCTGGAAATGCTCTGATATTTTTATGAGCATATTGTTAAACTGAGGTTGATTGTCCACTGGTGAGTCTGCCACATGTCGGTCTAGATGATCGGGAGAGGATAGGATGTAAACATCCGCCTCATCATAATAGTTATAGAACCCCCTTGGGTATCCTGCTCCTCTGTCTGAATTGAGATCATATTGCAAACAAAAAAGGTGGATCAGTGGAATGGGATGACACTGGTTAGATCAAGTACATATCAAAATATTTATATGAAAACTCATCACATGATCAATCATTTTACTGTCATAAAAATTTCATAAAAATCTTAAGTCAAATCATGCCTTCATACGTATCCACATTTAAAAATACATTCAAAACTTCATAAATAAAACACCCTCGTGTAATAACATCAATTTGTATTATTCCAATTTTTTTAGTTAACATTTCCTATAGTGACCTAGTCCATAGTACCAGGTGTCATTATGTCACTGGTTTCAAGTATCACCAGATGTCCCTCATAGAGACCACGTCGACACGTGTTTCGTTCGGAGACCTTCTCCAGGACGTCGGGCTAGGAGCAGTTGCTCCGCCCTGTTCTCCACGTATATGGGTCAGTAATAAATCTAAAATGTAAAAAACCAGAATGTCATGACATGACCTGATACTATGGACTGTGTCATCATAGGAAATGTTAACTAAAAAATTTGGAATAATACAAATTGATGTTATTATTACACGAGGGTGTTTTATTTATGGAGTTTTGAATGTATTTTTTAATGTGGATACATATGAAGGCATGATTTGACTTAAGATTTTTATGAAATTTTTATGACAGTAAAATGATCGATCATGTGATGAGTTTTCAAATAAATATTTTGATATGTACTTGATCTAACCAGTGTCATCCCATTCCACTGATCCACCTTTTTTGTTTGCTATATACTCTACCTGAAGGATCAGGGATTGTGAGTGCAGGTCTACCCCTTTATTTACTTCTTGAGATCATATTGGATAGGATCTTGTTGAGGACTAATTAAAAAGGGAGCCTGGACGTGGCCTTTTTGCTGGGGGTTATGAAGTGGATGCGCCACTAGTGGCTGCCTTATTCTGCCGGCTGTGTACTGCCTGTGGATTCTTTTCAAAGAAATCTGTCATGAAAGTAATTCCACGCATTACCCTATCAATGTCTTCACTGGACCATTGGGAGGAGGTTGGTATGGTAGATGAACTTGGTACAGTAAGGGGAGTCTGTGGTATTTCTGGAGTAGGCTGCTTGTGTCTCATAGCATCTGCTAAAGTACCCTCCCCTTGGGTAACAGTACATTTTCCTTATGAGGTGTACTACCCTTCTCCTTGTGGGAAAGGGGACTCTGAAGAATGTATTTGACGTTCTCCCTTTAAGGAGCATCTCTGGGACATGTTGCACTAGCTGAGCTATACTTGAGGAACTGGTGCTTTTCGCCGATTTCGACGGTGTGTGTCGTCTTGGCGGATGACAGGTCCAAAGCTGCGTCTTCGTATGCTCAGCTTTCAGCCGCTATATTGGACATGGTGTTCGCGTTGTGTTTGTCACGCGACGTTGAGGGCTTGTCGTGTGGCGATCGAGTTATTGAGTGCCCAGAGGACAGGGCGCTTGTGCACCAACCCCTCGACGCTGTGTGTGGCCGTGTGGACGATGGTATCGTCGACTTTCGGCCATGGGGTATGTGCTTAGTGATAGTTGCACTGTGTGCGCTACTGCCGCCGGTTGTCCTCCCCGTAACATTGCCGCCGGCCTGTCTATTGGAGTCAGGGGCTAGCATGTGGGAATCGACCGGTTCCCCAATGCCTTCGTCGTCCGAAAAGATGGCGATGCTGCCGTCGCTGGATGCACCCTCCACGTCCAAGAGGTATTCGGCCTGCATGGCGTGGTGGGCCCAACACTTGGTCTTTCGGTCCTTGAGTGTTTTCGGTTTGAAGAGCTGACAAGCTCGCCAATGGCACTCGTCGTGGTCCCGTGCAACACAACGATTGCACACCCAGTGCTCGTCTTTCCAGGGGAACTTTTTATTGCAACTAGGGAAGCATTTAAATGGTGTATTTTCCATAATTGGATGGAACGGCAGCAAGGCGAAAATAAAGAGGTTAAAGGGGAATATGCATTCTCTTAGAGCCCTAAGAAATGACCACCCCCCACTCTCCCTAATGTCTGGGCCAAGGCTCAGTGCGGCCTTCCAAGGACAAAGGGATGTGGTGAATCAAGGTCTTTTTCCGACCTTCGTCCTTTTCACCGCCGAAGATGTTGTCGAAAGGCAGCGATTTAAAGGCTAGAAAGAGTAACTAACTCTAGTTATTTTTCAATCAATGGCATTAGCTGAACAGAAACTTTGCGATTTAGCGTCCATCGATGATGGCGGAAAAAAACAATCTGAGGGACCGCAGCGCGTGAAGGACCATGGGTACAGTGGACGTCACACTAGGGCTAGTATTACTTGCAAACCCTGTCGACGTTCCATTTTGAGTTTCAAAAACAACAACTATAATACTCTGCAGCTTCCACTAGATGTCGGCCTATTCAAAGCATGTGATCTAAGCAGATTCCACAAGCCTCAGAAATATATATGCCCAGAGGGGGAACTCAAAAGCTATTGGGAACTAATGAGCAGAATAAGTCAAAACAAAGGGGTTTGTTCCCAACTGGACCATTCAAAAACCTAATAATGGTTTAAGCAATTTGATCACACACTGGATGATGCTGAAAGCAGTTGTGGGATAGGCAAGAACAATGTATGTAACACATCAAATGAATAATAAACAAAATATGGTATTTTATTGAATTGGACAAATGAAACATCTTTTACACAAGAGTATTCAATAACTCATACAGAACAATAATGAAGCAAATTCAAAATTGATACGAGAATGTACACAATTCTTATTTTCTTATGAACATAAAGCAAACAGATATACAAAGGAAGGGAAACATTTCCACATTGGTTGTAGACATGAACACTATTAACACTTTTTTCATTACTATCTAGATAATCCCCTACCATCAAAAGTAGAGAGAATGAGCCCCCCATTCTAGTCCTGATCTAAAGAATAAGGGGAATGAGAGGGGGTCTAGATAGGCAAGGCCAGAACTCAATTTGTTTGAGGACCATAAACTCAACCGGTCATCTACAGAGTAGTCCTGTGTAAATCCAGTAGAGAGAACAATGGACAGACTATATTCCTCCCAGAGAATAAGTAGCGTATTAATTGTATATAATGTTGCTATATAGGGAGCCCTGATGTTCCCAAAACCAGATGGGACTTGTTCTTGAGCAGTGTTTGGATTAAAGGTCTGAATCAACACTGGCCTGTAAGCCTAGGAAGAGACCAGTGAAAGTTTCATCAAGTATCTGCCAAAATGTTTAACAAATACAACATTTATTGGGTGCAGAATATCCACTTAGACCCCATAATTCCTCTTTTAAAACCAGGGTTCACAACCTTACTTTGTAGAACCTCTGAACAAGTTCAGAAGCATAGAAGAGGATTACCTAAAGAGGAATCATGAGGAAGTTCTGTTGCTCCCTGCACTCTCTTAGGACCTGTTGTAACGGTAAATCTCTGCTCATTATTTACTGACCAATGGAACATAGTAACTGGTGAGGTCTTCCTCTGGTCTAGCAGGCTCTCAAAGAACCTTTTGTCTCTTACATTTTGTGAGCTGCGCTTGCGTTGACATAAGAGGTGGTGGAATGAGAAGACATCAAAATAAGTGACAACTGGCAGAGGCTTTTCAAACGAAAAAGCTTCAACAAAGAACAAACTTGAAGGTAAAGGTAAGACTCGCGTCCACCTCACATAAAACTACTGCTGCTTTAACTACACTGGAGGTTTGCCTTCCTCTAACTGATTATCTATGCCATAACTTAATTCTGGGATTAGTGTGCTTTGCTTTGCTCCACCACAGTTTTGGAAGATCCTTTGTTCCCACTAGATCTGCCATTGCTAGAGTTTTTTTCTGCCCTACTATCAGGATGGTTCAAGTCACTAACCCACAGTTAGGCTAGAGGTTTTCCAATCAGATTTCTGTGTCTCAATTAGTAGAAGGGACGGCTGAGCAGTCTAGGTAAACTCTTAAGACGGGAGCAGGGTGATTTAGGGTACTCTCCTTTCTCTCCAAAAAGAACTGCGCTAACATAGCCAGAGCTATCACCGACTCTAGGTTGGACTACTGTAACATACTTTTCCTTGGGATCTCCACACACAAAAAAAAAAAACACAATCGATCGAGAAAACTGCAAGTAATCCAGAACAGTGCTCTGTGTGCAGTCCAAGGTATCCCTAAAAGAGAACACATCTCGGCCGCTAGAAAACGAGCCCATTGGCTCCCAATAATGGAGAGGGTTATATTCAAAGCCCTGACTCTTACCCATAAATGCATCCACCTCTCTGCACCGGCTTACCCATCACAAAAGAATCCACCCCACCACATCTAAAAGGCCAACCAGAACACCCTAGGCAAACATGCTCATTGTGCCCAGAGTAAAAAGTCAGGGCAGGAGGTTCGAGATTCCCCTACCTTGCCTCCCTACACTGGAAAGCCGTTCCTATGACGCTTTGTGCCTCACTCAGTGCCTTCCGCAAAGCCATAAAAACCACTCTGTTCGCCTGATCAACACCTCAGTCCCCAAGGACTACCCGCCACATCTCTTGATAAACCTGCAAATGTACCTGCAACTAGCGGACTATTAATTTGCTACCAATGTAAAATTTGTAAAATGTAAAAAATGTATTTTGTACCTCCCTGCAAATAAGTTCCCTACAAGTAACAGCGCCACAATGACCATGGGCTGTTTGAGCACTAGGGCTGTTTGTGCACTATACAAATGTAAAAAATAAATAAATAAATACAGTGTAATGGCAAAACAGAGCATTCAATGAAATGTTGCAAAAACAATACTTTATCATATGTGACCTAAGCTAAAAATGTTGTGCAGGTTCCAAGTAAGGATCTGCAATGTACATGGCAAGTTTAACTGAAGGTGAAAACAGGGCACTTCAGGACCTCAATCTGCTTAACAATGTTAGTCTTGCATTGCAATAAATTAAGGGACAGAAAGGCTTCTGGAAGACTGACCGGGATGCTGGTCCTGATGAAGCTGAAATATCAGCCGAAAGTACAGGCTCAATTTTGTAGGTCCGTTATGTCTGGTTGTGCACCATGGTAACCATGGTTGATATGTACCACTTCTTGCATGCCTTGGAACTTCACAAAGACAGAGTCCGATTTTGGATGTTCCAGTATCTGGCTAGTCAGCTGCCTTTTCAGTGGCAAATAAGGTGACATGCAGGAATATTGGTCGACTAAGGAAAAACCTGAGAAGGAACTAATCCAGGTAACTGCTGGAGTACAAAGCATCTGTGTTGGTTACTCTCAAGATGGATTTATAGAATCTGGTCGGGTTGACAGATTATAGGAGGCCACCCTAGTTATAGTGAACAGGGAACTCATAGGTTAGCCAAAACCCAATTGAGGGAAACATGAAGAGCAGTCGAGGCCAATATGAGGAGAGAATGATCGGGGTCCACAATGACTCCACACAGTGAAGCACACATTGATTCAATTTAGGCAGGAATGTATACAAAAATACAAATATGCATTCTAGGCCTTAAACACACTAAAAATGCAACACGCAGTGATGCCATCACAAAACACTCAATTAACATGCATTCACCATAGATTTAAAAATGCATTCAAACACCTAAACCAGCACTGGAGGCAAGTAAGATGACGCAGTAAAGATGGAACAAAGTCACAAGTGATACTCCCTAAATTAAGCAGTCCAATCTCTAAGAATGGGGTCTTGTGTCCAAAAGTCATAGGAGCCCCAATGCTTCTTCACAGAATGTATCTGTAGCAGTTAAGTTACTTATGTTAGGGAGTGTTCAAATAAAGAGATGCAACAAAGTTATGTACATTGTTTTCTTACTTTTCAGATGGCACCAGTTGTGTATGGCTTGCCTGTGCAGAAGGAATGTTGTGATGTCATGTGGAGTGTTTATGCCTGAGTGTTGGAATGTATGTGTTAATGTTCAAACCTGGTCAGTTGGTCAGCCCTCTACCTGGGTGATGAGCCGCCAGTGTTTAATGTCCTTTATGCAACTTGAATGCAGCTTAAGAAACTGCTCATTAAGATACCTATGAAGCTGGTAATAAACCTAGCAAATCAACCTAAGAAGGCTGGCAGCTGCTCCATTTCAGTACGACCCAAGTTCGAAGGCCAAAAGGCAGTGGAATGAAGCAAGGATAAAGAGACTTATTCTCAATGCGATCCGGAGGAGACACATGCTTTGAGTTTACTTACTTTCCCCAGTTGACTTTCAAGGACTCAGAGTAGCAAGGTTTAAAATAAATATTTGGATGCCGTGTGTTTTCTTAGTGCGTTATGAGATATTTAAAACTAAGAAAACATACAGCATCTGGGACTGTGAACTGTCTCCCATCCGTGCAGTAACCAGGGCCGACCCTGCTTTGCTTCAAAGCGAGGAAGGGGCCAGCGCACTCAGGCCATGTTGCTCTAAGTGGTCTTGTAACTTGTTGCCTAATAAATGAGCCAAAGTTACAAGACCACCTAGAGGAACATGGCCCGAGTGGGCCGGCCCCTTCCTCCATTTGAAGCAAAGCAGGGTCGCTCGTTACTGTATGGATTTGAGTCCGGGATGCCCATCGTGTCACTGTAAAAATATTTACATGTTTTTCACTTTTTTCTATAACTGCAGCTATGAACTAAAACTACCCTTGGTTACTCCCTCTGTCATTATTTTGTAGTCCTTATACCTGTGGAAAAACCCCAAAATGCTTCCATGCCCTCACAGACCCTCACTTCCCTGCACTCACACAGACTCTCACCAAGTGCCCCCCTCATGTGTGCCTTCTCCCCCACTCACCCAAAAGCATCCTAACCTCCCCTGCGGTCAGCCATTCCCCCAACAGCACTCTCTGTTCCTGTGACAGTTTGCTATGAATTGTCAGGTATTCACGGCTATTCTGTTAGGCAAGAAATGATGTAGTAACCCTGGGGAGACTACACAACCCTTGTCCTCTTGGTATTGGGTAACCCACCTATTGGTATAGGTATGTACTACACATGTTGGTAGTGCGACTGGGCAGCCAGACACATCTCAAGAGGGTTAAATGTGAGCTGTAGCAATGAAATCCATCAATACAAGTAGCCAAGGAACACTTAAATGCAAGGTTTAAGTAATAAATAATTATTTAACAATAGTTTTTAAATAACCATTTTTTTTTTTAAAAGGGCAATATATGTAGCAATCACATACAATTTAAAATACTTGTTCAGAATCAATACAAAGCTTGTAGATACTCTTTAGAGATGCTTCTTAGACACGTCCTACACCCTGAGGTGACTTCATTAAGTACAACAGTAATGGCATTTATAGATCACTACACTTTGTAGAGTCTGAGGTTTGTAGAAAGGAAAGGTTAAAGGAAGGAAAAAGGTAAAACAGATTCTCAGGGCATGTGTGAGTACTTAAATCTTCCAATGAAGTCTAGACAAAACGTTTCCCAGCAGTAAGTTAAAAACCAAGATATCACCTCTGAGGGACATAAAATGTCAAAGTCAAATGGACTAGAAGAGCCTGCAGGGAGCCAGGACAGCCAAAGTCGATTGGAGCACAGTCTATGGAGCCGAGACACTTCTAGATAACAAAGTCTTGCAAAGTTAGAGAGTTTGTGAAGAAAAATCACTGTAGGGTCACAAGCTGTTGCACTTGTGGAGGGTATAGCTGAAATCAACTCTAGCAAAGTAGCTACTGCAAGTCTCAACTGAGAAGAGCAAAGCAAAAGACACAGAGGTAAGTACCCCAAGTCGGAACAGTACCTTGGTTAGAAGAGTGGGCCAGCTGGCTGCTGTCTGGTTGCAGCGATGCAGATCCTGGGTACCTGAGCCTCAGTCTTGGGGACAAGAGGGAGGACATCTGGAGGACTCCTGCGGCAGCAATTTGGTGGTCGGCGGCAGCTACAGGCTTTGGCTCAGCAGCACTTTGCGGTTTCAGTGCGGGGTAAACAGCACCACTGCGGATCTCCGATACCGGTTGGGCTTTCTTCACTCCTTGAGTCCTGTTACTCTAGTGAGGGGACCAGAGCTGTGGTCGCCCTGCTTCTGGAGGGTCCTTAGGAGACTCCTGGAGCTTCCGGCCGGATTGCAGACATTGCCCTAGACTATGGATTTCTCAACCCCTAGCACTCGGTGGAACAGGACCCTGGACATTGAGGAATTGCAGGCCGTGGAGGTTACAGCTCATTCAGGGATGAGGAAAGGAACAAGTTACTTACCTGTAACCACTGTTCTCCAGCATGGGTCTGGCATGGATTCACATGCTCATGAATATTCCCCATCGTCAGGCTGGGAATCCTCGGTAAAGAAAAAAATCAGTATCAGTTTCATTTCTGATCTGTCTTTCTTAGTAGTAACCAATCACTGATCTCTGGGTCATACTGCCCCCAGCCAATGACTGCCCTCTACCTAATCCCCTCCCCTGGCAGCCATCCTCAGATTTGGTAGCACGTAAAGTGGCAGTATGACCAAGTGAAGAG
This sequence comes from Ambystoma mexicanum, assembly GCF_040938575.1. Taxonomy (NCBI): domain Eukaryota; kingdom Metazoa; phylum Chordata; class Amphibia; order Caudata; family Ambystomatidae; genus Ambystoma; species Ambystoma mexicanum. The sequence continues at coordinate 1,414,111,846 of NC_090937.1, forward strand.
CCGCAGAGGGGAAGGAGGGAGGGTTTGCATGTGAATCCATGCCAGACCCATGCTGGAGAACAACAGTTACAGGTAAGTAACTTCCGAGAAATAAAGTTGGTACCCTTTAGTGCGCTCCTTGGGAAGAATTACTCAATCACTTGGTTATGTTAATTCCAATTTGTTTATTCAGTATAGGTTCTGGATACTCCATACACTTAAAGTTTCAATAAACAAACTTTGTCTCCCAAATTGTCTCCCAACACGTGTTTCCCCATGACTTTAGCCACGGTTCCTCAGGGGAGATTCCTTGTCATGTTTCTCATAATTCTGATTCAGTATTGATTGGTATTCAATTTTCTCTCTCATCGGCTCTCTATTTGTCTTCCTTTTGTTCTTTTTTCCTTTTTTTTCCCTTGTGTGTAGATTCTTGTGGATTCAAAGATGTTCCTTTCTCTCGGTACGATTGCCTCTGTGCATCCGTGGTTCCCGGTAAGTAACTTGTTCCTTCTCCAACATGGGGTCTGGCATGGATTCACATGCTCATGAATATAAGAGTACATAGCAGTATACACATGCACAACCACGGGAGGTGGCAACAGGCTCAACATTAAGCATCTCTTCCCTCCTCACCAGGCTCGCCTTAAGCGAACAGGTTGCGCAGCCCTGCTTGGCCGACCCTGGACTCCTCCCTGGAGTCCCGATCGACGCAGTAGAATCTTGTGAAGGTGTGCGTCGACCTCCACGTAGCAGCCCTGCAGATGTCCAGCAGGGGCACACCAGACAGGAACGCCGTGGTAGCAGCGATCGCTCTGGTCGAATGGGCTCTCGGACGGCCGGGCAGCGGTCTGTTTGCCAACCGGTGACAGCGCATGATGCAGCCGGAGAGCCATCTGGAAATGGAAGCCTTCGAGAGACTTTCCCTTGATTCACAGGTCCAAAGTTCACAAATAGCTGTGATGTCTTCCAAAAACTCTTTGTGCGGTCCACGTAGAACTTCAGTGCTCTAGCCACATCCAGCGAGTACAAAGTCCTCTCGGCCGGAGACGAAGGTGACGGGAAGAAAACTGGCAACACCAAGGGCTTGTTGTGGTGGAAGTCCAACGGCACCTTGGGCATAAAGGAGGGGTGCGTCCTCAGCACCACCCTCTTGTCGTGAAAAGTCAAGTATGGGGCCTTGCAAGATAGGGCCTGGATCTCTCCCACTCGTCGTGCGGAGGTAATGGCCACAAGAAATGCTGTCTTCCACGACAGGAACTTCAACGGCGCCGAATGCATAGTCTCGAATGGGGCACCCATGAGCCTGGTCAGCACCACGTTGAGCTCCCATGCTGGGGCAGGGGCCTTCATCGGCGGGAACGATCGGACTAGTCCCTTCATAAATTTCTTCACCTGGCGATGAGACCACAAGGACACCCGTCCTGTAGTTCTGGTGCATCGGGAAATGGCAGCCAGATGCATCTTGATGGAGGTGTGAGCCAGTCCAGATTTGGCCAGCGACAGTAGGTACGGCAATACTTGAGGGGCCGTAATCTGCAAAGGGTTAATCTTCTGTGCACGGCACCAGACAGAGAACCTCTTCCACTTATGTCCGTAGCATTTGAGAGTTGAGGACGCCCTGGCTTTTGCAAGAACCTCTCTGCAGTCAGCCGGGATATCGTATCCTCCAAACTCTAGTGCTGCAGGAGCCAAGCCTGCAAGTTCAGCGACTCCGGGTCGTGATGGAGAATGGCGCCTCCTTCTCTGGAGAGAAGATCCGCGTCCATCACCAGCTTGATAGGTGGAGACGCTGACAAGTCCAGAAGGTCTGGGAACCAGATCTGTCTCGGCCACGCCGGTGCGACGAGGATCATCCTGCACCTGGACCTCTTGAGCTGGTTGATGAGACGGAGCAGCAATGGCAACGCGTACAGGAACAGGCCGTCCCAAGGGAACGAGAAAGCATCGCCCATGCTCCTCGGTTGTGCGAACCTGCTGGCGAACCTCTGGCACTTGGAGTTAGTCGCCGTCGTGAACAGGTCGATCTGGGGTTTGTCCCACTGTTGAAAAAGCCGATCCACCTGGTCCTGGCGTAGTTCCCACTCGTGGCACGAGCGCAGCTCCCTGCTGAGTGAGTCGGCGATGGTGTTTTTTATTCCTGCCAGTTGAAAGGGAACCAGAAACATCCCCTGTGCGACGGCCCAGTGCCATAGATCCTGGGCCTCCTTTGATAGGGCTGGGGATCTGGTGCCTCCCTGCTTCCGGATGTAGAACATCGTGGTGGTGTCGGTGAAGATCCTCACCACTTTGTCCTTGAGGGACGGAAGGAACAATTTGAGCGCCCAGAACACGGCTCGTAGCTCCAGGATGTTGATGTGAAGAGAACTCTCCTCCGGGAGCCAGAGGCCTCTTGCGTGGAGAACTCCGGTGTGGGCCCCCCATCCCTCCAGGGAGGCGTCCGTCGTTACCGACTCCCGATACGCCGGGGCCTGAAAGTCCATGCCTGCCGCGAGGTGCGCACGGGCACCCCACCATAGAATCACCCGACGGAACTCCTCGTCGAGCGGGATCCTGTCTTCGAAGCTGCCCGCCGATTGAATCCAGCGGGCGTCGAGGAACTCTTGTAGCGGACGCATCCGAAGTCTGCAAAAGGGCACAAGGTAGATACATGAGGACATCATTCCGAGGAGGGACTTGATGGACCTCACTCTGGCCACATCCGTGGCTAACAGGCGCTGCACCTTGCCCAAAATGGCCTTCGTCCTTTCTTCCGACGGAGATGCCAATCGCTTCACTGTATCGAGCTTCGCTCCCAGAAACAGTGCCACCTGCGACGGGACCAGATGGGATTTGGGGTAGTTGATGGCGAATCCCAGCTCCGTGAGCAGGCGGACGGTCCTCGCTGTGTGTTCGACGGCAAGTTCTCTTGACCTTGCACGGATTAGCCAGTCATCCAGGTAGGGGTAGACGTGGATCCCTTGCAGGTGCAGCAGCGCTGCCACAGGTGCGAGGCACTTGGTGAACACCCTGGGTGCCGACTTTAATCCGAACGGCAGGGCTCTGAATTGGTAGTGACGCCCCCGGACTACGAATCTGAGGAACTTTGTGTCCTTTTAGAATGGGGATGTGGAAGTAAGCATCCTCCAGATCCAGTGACGATAGGAAGTCGCCCTCCTCCAGCTGTCCCAGCACGTGCTGGAGGGTGACCATCCTCAATTTCTGTGCCTTGATGTACTTGTTCAACCGACGCAAGTCCAGGATGGGGCGCCAACCGCCTGTCTTCTTCCTGTCGAGGAAGTATCTTGAGTATACTCTGGAGTCCCAGAGCGTCTTGGGGACGAGCTCGATGGCACCCTTCTTGAGCATCGCCCTTACCTCCAACAGCAGTTGAGGGACGTGATTCTCCTTCCTGGCCACGGGAGGAATGAGAGGACACTTCTTTTGGAATTCCAGCGAGTATCCGCGGGCCAGGGTGTCCAGCACCCAATGGTCAGTGGAGATAGACTCCCACACACTGACTAACTTCGTCAGCCGGCCTCCCACCGGGGTGCTTCGGTGGGGGGCCTGATGCTACGGCCGGTTCAGTCCTGCTTGGAAGAGGCCTTGCCACCTTGGCCTCCTTGCTTGCCCCGGCCTCTGTAGGCCTCCTGGGACGAGGAGCAGGCCGCCTGGCGGTAAGTAGGAGAGCCACCGCTGGATCCCTTGGAGGCTCCCTGTCTGCCTCTAGAGCTCCAAAAGGGCCGCCGTTGCTGAAGGACTCCTAGGGCCTGGGCTGTTTCCATGTCTGTCTTGATGGCCTGGAGGGACTCATCCACCATCTTTCCAAACAGGTTGTTGCCGTCGAACGGCATGTCCAACACTCTGGTCTGGACGTCCTGGCGAAAGTCCGCACCTTGAGCCATCCTCGTTATCGGAGGCAAACCCTGTTGCCCAGTTGGCGAAATCCGGTATCGGCAATGACCGTTGCCACCGTTATGGCGTGATCCGACGCCATCTCATGTTCCTGCAGAATCTGTAGGGCCTCCGTCCTCTTGTCGTCCGGTAGGAAGTCTAGCAGAGGAGCTACATTGAACCAAAGCTCCCTGTCGTAACGGGCCTCAATCACCAAGGCATTGGCTGCCTTAATCGTCGTCGCCGCCGACAAGATGGCTCGTCGTCCCATGGAGTCCAACTTCTTGCCCTCGTTGTCCGGCGGGGAAGTAGAAGTTGAAGCCGCCGCACCCGCTGCTTTCTTCTTGGCCGCTGCCGAGACGACAGAGTCCAGCGTGGCCTGGGCCCTGAGGCACAAGGGGGCGGCATTGGTGACCCGGTACTACTTTTCGTACCTGTCCCTCTTGGCGGGTGTCGTGGAAGGGTTCTTGAGGATAGCCAGCCCCTCGTCCCAGATGTCGTCGAGCAACAGCACCGCGAGGACCGTCTTTCTCCTGGCCTCTCGTCGTTGGTAAAGAAAACCCTCCTTTTTCTGTTTCTCAGGGCAGAGCTGGAAGAGCTCGGATGCCCTGACTATCATGGCGTGAAAAGAGCCAATTTCGTCGGGCGGAGAGGCCTGAGGGGGGAGGGGGGGGGGTGGTGGTGACGGGATGTCTGTTGTGTCATCGCCGCCGCCGTCGTCCGTCCCCGTCACTGTATCCGTCGCCGTATCCTCCCGAGGGTCCGGCGAGGGGAATGAGGGGTCCACAGGCCTCGCGGGCATGAAGGGCAGAGCGGGGTGGACTCTCTTCCGCTTGTTCGGAGGGCTGCCCGACGGGCCTGGTTCTGGATCCTCTGTCAGGGTCTGTGGTAACCTCGTCCTTATCTCAGTACATAAGGATTGGATTGCCAACAAAATGGCCGCAGAGCTATCCTGGGGCTCGGTTAATGGCTGCGACGGACGGGATGGCTGCTCCACTGGGCCCTCATCGTCGCCATCTTTGATCACATCAGCGGGAACCTTCCCCTGGGATCGAACCTTCTCGAACCTCTCGTTGAGGCCTTCCACGGTTTCCACCGGATCCTCCTCGGAGGCTGAATCCGAGTCCGTAATGGCAAACCCCCCCCCTCTTTTTCCCCCGGGGTCTTCACGGGGGTCTTAATGACGTATGGAAAGAGGATTTCCTCTGCGGTGGCAGGGAAACTCTGGGCCCCGAGGCCACCTCCACTGGCATAGTCTCTGCCGGCTTCGTCAGGGCCGCTGCGACAACCTCGATAGAGGCCTTTGCTGGGTGGATCAAGGCCCTCCCCACCTTAGGTGCGTCCTGGGCCTTCGCTTTGGGGGGAGGGTCGTCGCCTCGCTCCCCATCGGCTCCCTTCGAGATCGACCGGGGCCTCTCCAGAAGCTTACCCGGGTTCTTGGACTTCCTCTTCCCTGAACCAGAGCGCTGGCTCGTGGTTGATCGTGCCGGGGAAGTCGCGCCCTGCCTGGCAGCCGAGGAGCCCGACCTTTCGGTGCTCCCGGTGCCCGCGGACTCACGGTGCTTGGCCTTCTGTTGGGCCCACATCGCCGGGGCGCCCTCACAGGACTTAGAAGACCGCTCAGACTTTTTCTTCGCCTTCTCACCTGCTGTGCCCTTCTCCAGCCAGGCGGCGAGGCGGGAACAACGATCTTGCTTGGTCCATTCCGACAGGTTCTTGCAGAACGCAGAGTCCTTCTCCACGTGCGTCTTGTCCTCATGAAGGCAGTAGAGACATCTCGAATGCTCGTCCTCCTTGAAAACATTTTGCAATCCGCATCCTGGGCAGCTCCTGAACAGCTTGGATCCGGGCGTCGAGCTTCCCTTGCCCTGGGCCATGTCCGTTGAGGTAGGCCACAGATCTTCTGGAATCCTCCAAGAAGCGTAACCCGACGAAAACTTCACCCTTGAGGGGCGTAGAAGAATTCCAAAACGGGTCCCCGTTATCGGAAGTAGAAACGGTGGAGCTTGAGGCTCGATTAAACGAAAAAGAGAAATCTCCTGAAAAAAGCACGAAAACGCAGTAAAAGCTCGAGAGCTAAAACACAAGGACTCCCAACACTTGAATGTGCGGTAAAAATCTGAGGATGGCTGCCAGGGGAGGGGCTTAGGTAGAGGGCAGCCATTGGCTGGGGGCAGTATGACCCAGAGATCAGTGATTGGTTACTACTAAGAAAGACAGATCAGAAACAAAACTGATACTGATTTTTTCTTTACAGAGGATTCCCGGCCTGACGACGGGGAATATTCATGAGCATGTGAATCCATGCCAGACCCCATGCTGGAGAAAATGCAGTTCGTCTTGGGACTGGTTAGGCCCATCAGTCCAAGGGAGGAAGTCGTGGGTTTCCCTGCTGCACTTAAGTTGTGGTCAGGACTCCAGCGGTTACTCAGCTGGCTCTGGTGGTCGCTGAAATTGGCTGCGGCTTTCTTCGTTCGGATATTCATCTCCAGTGATCCAAGACCCTCGCCTTTTACTGAGGAAAACGGGCTGAGCCCACCAATAACCATACATGCATTCATTCAAACTTGGGGGTGGGGGGGTGGCTGTCCAAAGGGATAGCCAGCCTTGCAGTACAAACTGGTTCCAGGCAGGCACACTACAGGACAAAGACATGGGGAGTTTCGGGCACCTCCCCCCACAGAGAGCCTTTGCAGGCATTCCAAAGGGAAGCCCTCCCCCACCCAGGCAGGTAGAAGGGGATTTAAGGAAGACCAAGTCATCAAAAAACTGGCTTAGAAAAGCACAGCCACCATTTTAGGCAAATGGTGACCAGTGTGTCCCTTACGGGAGCTGCAAAGGCAATCTGAGACAAAAGTCCACAAAAAGTTGCGCAAAAAGGTACAATACCACCAGCTTGTCGGATGAACTTTTAACAGTAATTTAAAGTTACTGGAAAAGCGAGAAATGGGAGACAATGTTGCTCCTCAGCAGTCTACTTAAGCTGGGGTGAGCTCCCCAGCAACACCTCAAAGAAAGTGCTGTGTGCTGCAAGAATAAAATATAGATGCCAGAAAAGATGGAGGAAAGAATAACTCCATTAAAAAGTATCAAAAAGAGGTAGTGACGAATACCAGAATGTCATCCCTGCTTCCATGGGGGGAAGCCCATTCCCATGAGGCCAGGGAGGTGAGGCCGCTACCTGATAGTCTCCCTGGAGGTGGTACTCAACAGGACAGGAAACCCCCCTATGAGATGAGGGATGAACCTTGGGAGGTACGCAATATACCCCTTTCACTATTCCCCAACCCTCAGGCTCTTACCCTGATCAGGTCACCATTATTATAGTCCCCCAGAATCCCATGTATTTGTGCAAGGCAGTTCCTCAGCTTGTGGATGATTTTGTTGAGACGTGGTGTTGAGGGTAAAAAGTGTAAGCAAATCTCCCTGACCAGCTGATCCACAGAGCGTTCCCCTTGGATTCTGTTTGGGGGTACTTGGATGCGTAGTTTCGGCATTGAGCCGGCAACTCACTCTACGGGCTGAAGTTAGGGCTACCAAGAGAATGGTTTTAAAGGTTAACAACCTTAAAAGGACACAAGTGTAAGGTTCAAAGGGTGCACACAAGACATTTTAATACCAGATTAAGGTCCCAATTTGGAACCTCGAAAGGAGATGAGGGAACACATTGGTGAGCTCCTTTAGAAATTGTGTCACCAGCGGAATTTTTAAATATGAACATTTCTCCGACGAGCGATTAAAGATGGACAGCGCCGCCAAATGGCATCTGGATTTTGCATCGAATACCTTTCCATCAAATGCATTTGCATCGAGGGGGTTGCAAAGAAAAAATATGCATCGGATGCATGTTTTTGGAGGCTAAAGGGATAATTTTTGTTGTGGTGAGTCTTAAAAAAACAGGGTTGGGAAAGGGACCCCTCCTGCCCCCTCAAAAAAAGAAATAAATGTATTTGATGCACACTTTTTTGATGCAAAATATTTGATGGCAAGACCATAAACCCTGTCAAATAGCCTTTAATAGTACCCATCTGGAGCCACAGATTGACTAACAATAGTAGAAAAGATAAAACCTCTGTTTTTTTTACTCATTTACTCAGAAAAGGATCTACATTCTTGTCCTTGCATCAGTTGCAGAATTTGTTCCAACGGCACAAAGACTTAGTTGCCCAACTTCTGGCCGAAAAGAAAATCTCCATTACATCATCCGGGAGGCCCCAATCCTTGCATCTCAGCCTCTCAGAAATCAAGCGTGAAGGTTAAGTCTCTTGACCCCTGGATGGAGAAGCCGACCCTCCTCGCGCGAGATAGAAGGTTCTCTTTGTGGTAGACGCATTGGAGGACAGATGGACATGTCCAGAAAGCCCAGGTACAACGTCCTCCTGGCCCAAGCCGGGGCAATTAGGATCATGAGTTCCCCGAACTTTCTCAACCTCCTGAAACATGTACAGGATTTGCAACTGCCAGTTCACTACGAACGCATCTCCTAGAGCTCCTTTTGGGGGAAATTCCATGGAGCAGTACAGTTGGCACTTCTGGTTGACACCAGTTGCGAACATATCCACTTGAAGGGTTCCCCAAAGGGCGAAGATCTCTTGAAGGACTTGCTGACCTAGTTTCCACTCATGGAAGACTGTGCTCTGCCTGCTCAGAGCATCCGCCGTGCTCTCCTCTCTGGCTAGGTGAACTGCGGATAAGGAGATTCCTTCTTGAATTGCCCGGTACCAGAGCTGCATAGCCTCTCTGTGCAGTGGTAGTGACCCTAAACCTCTGTTAGGGAGAATTCTCAAAAATGTGCCAATTCCCTCCACCTTAGAGACCCCCAGCAACTTTGCTGGATTTTGAGGACTTGATTTTTTTAACCTGGAGAGAGTGACACCCTTTTTCCCCACTCATGTATTTTAATGTGATTTTATACACTGTGTCTTTTGGTTATGGAGTCTAACAAACTCCATAGGCATCATCTTTTACAATTGTGTCACAAAGCACCTTTAGTGCAGTGACGGGGAAGTCTTCCAGATTTCGCAAGACTTAAATAACTTCTCTGGGATAAATTACTGTTTCCCAGAGCAGTAAAGTGAAATTGACTTTACTTAGCATTGTAACTTTCTAGACCCAGCACACACTATCTTACAATAGAGCGCTGGAGGGGTTACTTAGTATCCCCTTTGTCTAGCTTCTTGTACAACCTGTTTTATGTTACCCTTTCCTCACTGAATGGCTAGTGGCAGTGGTTTTCATTACGAACTACCGTGGTTTGCATTTACCGCGACTGTTCGCTACTCTGGTAAAGCAACCGCGGGCGCCATCTTTTTCAAAATGGCGCAGAGCCATCTTTGATAAAAATGGCCCACAGTCTTTTTTCGCCATGGCTTTGTGGAAAGTTCCTTCTAGAGAGTTTCTCTGCGTGCAAACCAGGTTTGGTCTCTTTGTTCATTTCGCCTGAGAGAAACCCACCTCTAGCTCCAGAGTTTCTGGGGTAGGCAGGAAGTGAAGGAGGTGCCCGAAACTCCCTGTGCTTAGTCTCCTAGGAGACCCAAATGCACTCTGTGGTGATTGGCTGACTGACTGTCCGGCAAGGACAGCCACCCTGCTGGGTGAGTGAAAGCTAGGCTGGAATGAAAGGGAGAGAACAGAATAAAAGGCAAGTCTTTTGGCTTGGAAGGCAGAGTCGACCACTGGACGAAGGAACCGAAGAAGACGCCTACTGCAACTCTTGGACCGTTGGTTTGCCCGGTGAAGCCCTGCTGCAGTGCCAACTTGCCAAGTTTGTATCCACAGAGAAGCCCCTGCAAAGAGGACTTCTCCCTTTCAGTTGGTGGGACCAATCAACTCCAAAGTAAGCCACCTGGACATCCATCTCGGTGCTGGATGATTTTCCTCAGTTGTTGCAGGAAACCGAATAGCCAAGGAGAGGAACACTAGATTGTGTGCGTTACTTTTAAGCTGGCCTAAAGCTTTTGGAAGATCCTTCGGACTCCCACGAAGCAGGACGGACCAAGCCCAAGCCCTCTCAGCAGAATGCAGGACCCCAGAAGCAAGGAAAGGCCACCTTGACAGCCCGGAACCACGCTTGTTGCCATTTGCAGTAGCCGCGAGAAGCTGAAAGGCAACACAGCCACTGAATGTGAAGTTGCTGTTTTTTGACAGTGCCAGTACAGGAGTCCAACGCCCTCCCTCTTGTCCCCACGACTGAGACCCAGGAACAGTGAGATCTACAGAGCTGCACAGGAACAGAAGTCATCAGCTGCATCTTTTCTTCTTTACCAAGGTACTGTAAAACGCGTCTAAGAGAACGTACCTGTCAGGATCCCATGGCACATTTACACATTTTCAAAGAGACATTATACTAGAAAACCCTCATTTAGGAGATTACATCATCACACATATATGTAAGAGTAATGGTTGAATGATGTTTGGATGTTGGTTCTGAATTTACATCTGATTATTTCCATAAGTTTCCTTAATGTTAAACTATTCAGGAAGTGCCTAATTTCCCAAGCCAAGATGGTGGGTCCGTTCCACAACAGTGATTGGAGGAGAAGTGCTGTGAGGTAGTTTGGAACTTTCACCAAGATTCTAAACTGCCTTTCATTCCAGTTTCCTTAGAGGAAGGTAGCAGTTATTGAAGCTCTGTAGAAAATTTAACTATGGTGATCTTGAGAAACTTTATAAGACGAAATTACAACTGAGAAGATAAAGCAGTTCAAGAAGAACTCATCCAGCGTTGAAAGAATATTTATCAATACAGATGAAGCAAGCTAAGTCCATAAGTGGAAAACCCTTATTATTTGTTATCAATATAACATCTACACGATGAGTCAAGAAGTTATTTTTTTGAAAATAAGCTTTAAACTGTAATCCCACAAAGCTATGAACTTTTATGTGCTCTATGCTCGTGTTGTTTACCGACTGTTAAAGTAAACGTTCGGTTTTTAGTAATTGCAGCTGCATTTACATTTTATCTTGATTAGCGTTATTGTTGGAATAATATTCCGAATTTAGGTATAAATTATAACTGTGTTGAAACTTATTGTGTTTTTCAATACTAACTTAACGAAAATATTTATTTGAATATTTGCGTGCGCGTGAAATTCGTCAGATAATTATGAGGAAAGGACCTGTAGGCGTGTATCGTGCATCCTTTCTGGTGTTTACTATTACTTCCTGGTTGCGACGCATGCATCTAAACTTGCGCGTCGTTTCATGGAAGTATTATCAAATGACTGAGATTTAGATTTCTGTGGCTTCTAGTCTTCAGTAATTGGTTGCGTGGCTTCTGTGTCCGTAACTCTGATCTTCCTGAGTGCGCGGTTCGTTGGAAGTGCGCGGTTCGGTTCTGTGCGCGGTCATCTTCAATAGCGCGGTTCCTTTCCTGAGTGGGCGGTGTGCGCGGCTCCTCTTCAAAGTGCGCGGCTCACCTTCTGAGGGCACGGTTTGCGTCGAGTTTTTGTTGGTTTCGATTATTTTGAGAGCACATCTTCATCTAAAGATTCCCGTTTCTTTATTGGAGTTAAGGTATGAGCACGCTATTTCCGGATGTCAATAGCAGCATGTTCCTCTTCAACATTTGTTCTTCAGTTAAGTGAACTTTACCAAGAAGAAATATAATTAACTATCCATTGTGATTTGGCGACATAAATATTCAGTCAAGGATATTAATTATTCCAAGACATTTTTTTAAAGTATTTTTGGACAATTATTGCTTCACAATAAACTAAGACTCTTGAGTTTATAAGTTTGAGTAAAAGAAGAAATTAGAGAAGATACTTAAAGATTCAGAAAGAAAGATACTTAGCTATAATTATAAGCCTATCAGCTATCAAGCATAGGCTGCAGGTATATATATATATATATTTCTTTAACTGAAAACATATAAAAGTAATTGTAGGTTAGAGTAATATTAATAGTATATTATATGTGTTTAGATTTTCACAGATACGACACTGAAGAATCATCTAGCCAGTACACCGGTTCTAGATGGAAAACCAGTAGTAAAGAGGTCTACATAGAAAAACAGTGAAGATCTGCTTTTGTTTTGTTCTCCATTCCCCTTTCCCCTTGGGTGTGCCAGTTTAGTAATTATATCTAATTAGAGATTGTTGAGTTGGCACACCTAGGGGGTCTGGTGGGCCAGCATCACTCCTGCAGGAAGATTCAAGACTGGACTTTGACAGTACCTCTTACTGTGGAAGTGCTTGTAACTTCTGCAACTCACAAGTCTAATCAGCTTGTGGCCCTACATTTGATTCTTCTTTTTATCAAAGACTTCTAAGAACTTGTGCAAATACTTTTGCATTTACTTACCTGAAGTGCTGCATCCTATACACAGACTTTTGCCCATTGACTCTCGCTCAGCCTATTTAATTGAATTACTCTTCTACTGCAATCCTAAAGTATTTGCCCTGCTTAAGAATATTGATGATCTCTTGTGTTTTAATAACCTTTGCCTTTTACCAACATTTAAGAGTGTTCTGAATGCCAACAGTAAAATATTAATGTCCCCAGCACCCTTGTTATTGAAGTCACCTGTGGGTGTAGGTTGTGTCTGTGGGCCATCCCAAAAGGGCCTTGTCCGATTCAGAAACTCTAGAGTGTACAGTACTTAAGTGTATTTGTGTCTTACTAGCATATTGCTCCATTCTAAAGAAGGCTTTATAACTGACTGATAAATAATTGTTTATGCAATAAACCTTGAAAGTAAGAGTTTATTTGAATACCTGTAACTGTAAATCTTTGTGTAACTATTACAGCTAACATTGCCCCTCTTGAGATGAGCCTGGCTACTCAGCACGCTACCAAAACTGTGTAGTACAAGCTTATTACCAAAGGTTGAGTTGCCTATACCTGTAGTCATAGTTGTTTGCAGTGTTCCCAGAGGGTACTGCACTCAAACTTTGCCTAACAACCTCCTCTCTTGTTGAGGTAGTACATGGCCAATTTATTGTCCGTCATTATCGGGTCATTCTTTCCCCGCACCAAGGGCAGGAAGGCCCTCAGCACTAGTCTGATTGCCCTCAGCTCCAAAGGATTGATATGTAGTTTGGACTCCGATGGAGAGCAATGACCGCTGACTGTCCAATTGTTGGTGTGGGCTCCCCACCCCGTGAGTGAGGAGTCTGTCGCTCCGGTTATCCCCGACCATGGTTGCCAAAAAGTTTCTCCCTTCAGAATGGTGTCCTCGCAGGACCACCACAGAAGATCCTATGCAACCCTGCTTGGAACCAGATGCTGGGACGGTTATAGGTGATAGGATCTAAAACAAAAGGATCAAATGCCTTTTTTGTGACACCAAAAGGACCGAAAAAAAGGGTCGACATTTTTTTGTTTTTTATGGGGGGTGGGGAGGTTCTCCCCCCCAACACCCTATTTTCTTTTTTTTAAACTTTTTTTAGCATACCAAACTAAAAAATATATGAATAAAGCATTCAACCCTTTTTTTTCCCGGTCCTTTTGGATTAGAAAAAAAGGGCATTCAATCCTTTTTTTTGATCCTTTGGCTGGACACCGCTGGGACCGTTGAGTTCTGAGAGCCCATTGACGGGATCTCATTCTCAGGCGGGCCTCTGGCACCAGATAAATGCAGGATGCCATGAGGCCGAGCAACCTCAAAAGAATCGAAGGCCGGGAGATGCTGGGCACTCTGAAACTTGGTGACCATCTGTAGAATGTCTTGAGCCATCACCTCGGGTGGCAAGCTCTTTCCCAAGGAGACATCCAGTACAGCTCTGATGAACTGGAGCTTTTAAGAAGGTGTCATATGGGACATCTTGTAATTGAGGGAGAAGCCCACTCTGTGAAGAGAGTGGCAGGTGATGTTGAGATGATCCAGGACTTGAGCGCCCTGATCAACCAATTGTCCAGTAGGGGTAGACATGAATTCCCCCACCCTCCTCTCCTGAGACTCGCTGCCACCACCGCCATCATTTTGGTGGAAACCCTTGGGGCGGAGGTTAGCCTGAATGACAGAACTCAAAATTGATCATGAGAATCGCCAACTGCGAACCTCAGGTATTTTATGTGCTTGAGATGGATTGGCACATGCAAATAAGCATCCGGAAGGTTCAATGACACCATCCAGTCCTGGAGTTAGAGGGTCTGAAGGATCTGAGAAAGACGACCATCTTGGACTAGTCCTTCCTGAGGAACTTGTTCAAGTATCTGAAGTCCAAGATGGGTCTCAGTCCTCCGTCCTTCTTGGGTATTAAAAAATAAGGGGAATACCATCCCATGTTCCTCTCCGCTACAGGCACTGGTTCTATAGCGCCTTTCTCTAGCAGGGTTAACATTCCCTGCACAAGGAGTGGATCTGGAATCCTCAAAGAGAGGCTCTCTGGTGGATTGGTCTGAGGTCTCTGTATGAAAGGAAGGCAGTACCCATGGGCAATGGTTTCCAATGCCCAAGCATCCGAAGCTTCACACCTCTCCCGCGTCCACCACGAGAGAGCTTTCTTTGGCCTCTTTGACCAGCCATTCCCGCTCGCTCTTCCAACTGAGTAGTTGCGAAAAGATCTACCCCTCCAAGGCTGTCCAATATGGCGAAAAGGCTGAGGCTGCCTAATAGCAGCACCTAAAGATTTGGCTGCAGCCTTTGAGGTCTGCAACTTCTCAAGGCTCTCGTCAGCCTTGTTGCCAAAAAGGTGAGATCTGTCAAAGGGCATGTTGAGGAGTCTGTACTGCACATCCGGTGCAAAGCCTGACTTCCTGAACCATGCACATCTGCGCATAACGTTGCTAGTAGTCATGGTGCTACTGATGCTGACATGAATGAAGAGACTCTCAAATGGCTTCATTGCCGTCTCTACTCAAGGCTAAGAACCAGTCTCTTTCATCCCCCTTTGGAATGTGCTCTGCCACCATGGAAATGCAGTCACAGAGTGAATGTACATTTTGCAAGGGCACATGTGGAGTTGTCCGATTTAAGTGCCATACTCCCTGCAGAAAATACCTTCCTTGCCCATCCATCTACTCTTTTGTCGTCCCTATCTGGAAGGATGGTAGGATAAGCTGCTTGCTTAGAAGTTGCTGTAGCTGCTTGTACCACCAGACTCTCTGGAGTGGAGTGTTTTGACAGGTAGTCTGGTCAAATTCTTCTTCACAGCCGGAATGGTTTCTGGTGTTTCCCAATTTGCTGCCCGTTAGGCAGGAATTGATGTAGTAACCCTGGGAGAGACTACACAACCCTTGTCCTCTTGGTATTAGGTAACCCGCCTTTTGGTATAGGTCTGTACTACACAAGTTGGTAGTGTGATTGAGCAACCAGACTTATCTCAAGTGGGGTATATGTCAGCTGTAGAGCTGTAGCAATTAAATCCACCAATACAAGTAGCCAAGTAACACAAGGTTTATGTAATAAATAATTATTTAACAATAGTTTTTAAATAAGCATTCTTTAAAAAGGGCACTATATGTAGCAATCAAATACACTTTAAAATACTTGTTCAGAATCAATACAAAGCTAGTAGATACTCTGTAGAGATTCTTCTTACACACTTCCTACAACCTGAGGTGACTTCACTAACTAGGACAGTATTTGCATTTATATATCACTAGTACACTTTGTAAATTATGAGGTTTGTAGAAAGGAAATATTAAAGGAAGGAAAAAGGTTAAACAGGTTCTCAGAGCATGTGAGCACTTTATATCTTCCAATGAAGTCTAGATAAAAAACATTTCCAAGCAATATTAGTTTAAAACCAATGCATCACCTTTGAGGGACAGTAAGAATCAAAGTCAAATGGAATAGAAGAGTCTGCTGGGAGCCAGTACAGCCAAAGTCAATTGGAGCAAATTCTATGGAGCTGAGGCCACTACTTGGATAGTTAAAGTCTTGCACAGAGTTAGAGAGTTAGTTGAAGAAAAATCACTGTAGGGTCACAAGCTGTTACACTTGTGAAGGGTAGAGCTGAAATCAACTCTTAGCAAAGCAGCTGCTGCAAGTCAACTGAGAAGAGCAAGCTACAGAAACTGAGGTAAGTACCCCAAGTCAGAACAGTACCTTTGGTGAGAAGAAGAGGGTCCAGCTGGCTTCCATCAGGTTGCAGCGATGCAGAACCTGTGATCCTGGGCCTCAGTCGTGGGGACAAAAGGAAGGACGTCTGGGGACTAGCAGCTACTGGCTCCTTTTGGATCACCAGCACTTTGCGGTTTCAGCGCTCGGTAAACAGCACCACTGAGGATCTTGGACACCGGTTGGGCTTCCTTCACTCCTTGAGTCCAGCACTCTGGTGAAGGGACTCTAGCTTTAGTCGGCCTGCTTCTGGAGGGTCCTGAGGAGCTTCTGGCCAGCTTACAGGCATTGCACTCGACTACAGATTCCTACCACTAACCCAAGTGAAGAAGTCGTCCCTTCTGGAGCTTCTCTTGTGGATCACAAAAAGGAGTTTCAGCATGGCAGCAGGGCTTCACCGGGCAGTTAACGGTCCAGGAGGATGCAACAGACTTTTTCCCGGTTTCTTCATCAGGTAATTCTTCACAGTGGTCGACTATCTTCAGTCCCAAAACTCTCGCTTTTTAAGCAGGTTTCTGCCATTCATGCCCAGTCTAGCTGTCACTCAAACAGCAGGGTGGCTGTCCTGCAAGGACAGCCAGCCAGCCAATCAGGACTGGGCGAATTCAGGTTTCCCTAGAGACGAAGAACAGGGGAATTTCGGGCACCTCTCACTTCCTGCCCTTCCAGACACTGGAGCCAGAGGTGGGTGTCAGTACTGAAGCCTGCCAAAGGCAAAACAAATGGATGGCTCAAAACCTGGCTTGGCGCTGAGTAAAATCCAAGAAAGACCTCACAACCAGAAAATGGCGAAAAAAGGAGACCGGGGCCATTTTGACAAAATGGTCACTCATGGGTGCTATACTACAGTTGAGGATTCAGTCTGCGGTAGAAAAGCAGAATGGTAGGACAATTAAACCACTGCCACTAGCCATTTAAAGTAGTGAGAGTAACATGTTACATGAGTAGGTAAGAAAAGGGGCTGCTAAGTAACCCCTCCAGCACAACACATAAAATGGGGTGTGCTGGACCTACAAAGAGAAAAGGTAAGTAAAGTCAATTTCACTTTACTATTCTTGGGAACTGTAGTTCACCCAAGAAAATGTATTTAAACCTTACAAGAAATCTAAATGATGTTTGTGACACTGCACTGAAGGTGCTGTATGTCACCATACAAAAATCAGATGCCTATGGAGTTTGTCAGACTCCAAAAACAAAGGAGAAACATAATCCAAATTAGATCAAAACATATGAGAGAGTGTGAAAAAAAGCTCACTCACTTCAGGGTTAAAATGAAAAAGTCCTAAAGTCCAGCAAAAGACCCGCGGGTCTCTACGGTGGGAGGAATTAAGCACCAAAATGAAAATCCTCCCCAACACTGCCACACTTTCTTGCAGAGCAATGTGAAAAGGTAATATAGGATCGGACTGAACTCTTATCTAGAATGTCTGTCAGATCATCCTGTTTGAATGGTAACGGAGGCCTACTCCACCCCATGTACTCTACTACCTTGGACATGAGCTGTCTATATGACGCATCAGCATGCTCCTTTGCCTCTGGTCTTCCAAACTTTAGCTCAGGTGAGGTGTCCATCCCATTGGCAGTCTGCAGGTTGTCATAAAGGTCCCTCAACCTTGAATTCTCAGAGATAAATCTTTCGGGTACATTTGGCGTACCATACTGGAGGCCAAATGGTGCGTCATTATCGGAGGGTTCATTCTCCTCATATATTGAGGTAAGGGACTTAAAATAGTCCTTTCTTGCTAAAGGCACATAGGTCTTTTCAGGCATCAAGCGTTTAATGAATAATGAATTTTACGCTGGAAGAGCAGCCTAAACTTTTTTCACTGGTGCCATAGGATTTGATGGAGCACTCTGCATCGATGGCAGAGCCAGCAATGATGCCTTTGGCGTACAAGTAGACGTTGAGGGTTTGGCTGGCATCAATGGTGTCGATGACCTCGACTTCTGCTTTCGGCTCGAAGAAGACTTCGATGACACGTCATCGGATTGGGGCCTCAATGGTTCTCGATGAGAATCAGGCCATTGTCCAGGGCGTGCAGGATTTAGGTTGAGCCCTTTCCTTCCCGGCTTCTTTGGAAGCCGTGATAGGAGCATGGCTTGGAGGCTTTTGTTTTTCAAATATTTTTAGCATCTCTGCTCTGAAAGCCTCCCACTCGGCTGGTGTGGATTTCTTAGTGGGGCAAGATACCCTCTCAGGGGAAGCATCCGACAAAGTCGAAGAAGGCAACCTGTGGTGCCTCTTTCTGGACTTCGACAAGGTGCAGTGGGAGCCATTCCTCTATCTCGACCTCTTACCTTTCTTTCTTCGAGGAGCGTCACCTCTCGCCTCGTCGGTCAAAGGTTTTTTCATCGGGTAGATGATTTGGGGTTTTGAACTACAGTCAATCTCCCGTTTCTATCTATATTGGTTTTTTATTGCGCAAAATCACCCGAAGGCCTCAGAGCGCTCACATGGACAAGCACAACAGAGAATATAAAGCCTTTCAAGGCCTTTCCTGTCATCAACTGGCACTTGGAGCAGTCTGAGGTGATATGCTCCACTCCAAGGCACCATAAACATATACAGTGAGGATCGTTCAATGACCTTTTCGACTCTCAATCTCAACACTTCTTGAACCCGGTCTTCGGGTAGTCTGTGTCGAAGAAGACATACTCAATTTCTCTAAGCTTTTTGAAGTAAAGGAGCACGCGGTATTGCTCGAAGCGATAGCATTTGCAAAAAAATGGAACCGAAGCCAACGGGCGCTGTGCGTGCTAGATATACTTCGATCGCATCATCCCGAGACGGAGGCCCTTGAGGACATCGAGTCAATGGCATCGACGCACAGCGCCCTCTGGCAAAAGATTTTTTCCAAAGCAGCTAAAGCTGGATATCGAATATCAAAGATGAGGAATACATGGGAGGACACAATCGATTCGAAATGAGACAATGTTGAGATGGGCTACCCAGGAACAGAGCGTTCTGCGATGGCACCACGCATGACTTTGGATAATTTATGGAAAATCCAAGCAAAGTCAGAAAGAGTATGGTCTCTGCTGTGTGCTTGGTGGCCAACGTGTGGGAGCGTAACCGAATGAGCTAGTCGTCCAGATAAGGGTAGACGTGTATGGCTTTGTGGTGTAGGAGCATCGCTACCGGGGTCAAGGATATTGTAAATACCCTTGGAGCCGATTTGAGGCCGGAAGGCAGGGCCTTGAACTGGTCCCTGGACGACTTCAGGTATTTGTTTAGGCGACTTAAGACTAGGATCGGTGATCACCCTCTTGACTTCTTCCTTACCAGAAGGCATCATGAGTACACTCGAGCCCCAGAGTAGCTGAGGGACAGGTTCTATTGCCCTTTTTCGTAGCATGGTCTGAACTTCCTGTAGCAGTTGGGCCATGTGAAGTTCTTGATGCACTATAGGAGGAATGCAGGGGCATTTGTTTTGAAACTCCAAAGCGTGCCCTTACTGAAGAAAGTCCAGTACCCATTTTTCCTTGGTAAATTTTCTCTGCTGCTTGAATTCGAAAACCGGCCTGCCACTGGGGTGTTAAAAGGGGTGGCGCAGGTCCACAGCCGGTACAGGCCTGCTTGAGAGTCTGCATCCTGGACGGTAGACAACTATGGCCTTCACTGCTGTAGGACTGGGAGCGGCCCCTGTAGGCCTCTTGGGTGGTGGAGCAGGAGGGCTGACGATAGGGAGTAGTGTACCCCTTGGAGGACCTGGAAACTCTCCCCCTCGGGGGAACGCAAGGACACCTCCTTTGCTTCAGGGTCCCCAGAGAGCATGCTGTCTCTGTGTCAGTCTCGATAGCCTGGAGAATCTCATCTACTACCTTCCGGTTGTTTCCATCAAAGGGCATGTCCACAACCTTAGACTGTACGTCCGCTCTAAAGTTCGTGGCCTTCAGCCAACCCTTGCATCGAAGGGCACACCATTTCCCATCTGGCATAAACCTGAGTCCACAATATCAAGCATGACTGTAATGGCGTGATCCGAAGCCACCTAGCCTTCCTTGAATAGGGCCTGTCATCAGGAAGGAAAGATAGGCCCAAGCTTATACCAAAGCTGTCATAACAAGACAGGATGGAGAGGGCGTTGGCAGCCTTGATGGTAGAAGCTGCTGTGTAAATTATGTGCTTGCCAGCCGCATCCAGCTTCTTCGCCTCCTGGTCCGGAGGCTCCATGGACAAAGACGAGGGGGTGGAAGACCATTTTTCTGGCGGCAGCAGACACTGCAGAGTCCAGCAAAGGCTGCGATCGAAGACACTTGGGAGCTGAATCTGGGGCCCAATAGTTCTTCTACAGCCTGTCCTGCTTCAATGGCGTGGCACTTCATAATGGCCAATCCGTCCCCCAAACGTCATGCAACAACGGAACAGACACAGTCTTCCTTGAGGACTCTAGTCATTGAAAAGGGAAACCTTCCTTCTTCTCTTCTGGCACCAGATTGAAGAGTTTGGATGCCTTGGTGATGGTGTGGAAGGAGCCACTTTTGTCAGGTTGTGAGGCCGTGTCGGGCTTGTCAACATCGAGGTTCCCAGTCAGCGGGAACATAATCCTCATACTCATATAGTGCGAGTAGTCATGGTATTGGTGTTGGTGCCAGTGTCTTTGCAAACTGGCTCGTCTACCAAAAGGGGTCAAGGCCCCAACCCGAGATCCAGATGCAATACGCCCCCTGTGGCTGGTGTCGGCTGACACCCAGGTGGCCTGGGAGGAGTTCGGGCCAGACCAGGCACGGGAGCAGTAGGTAAGGGTTGCTGAATCTCAGCAACCAAAGTATGCAGGGTGGTCAGGATGTCCAGTGACATATCCGTTGGTACAGGAGGGAGTGCAAATGGGGTAGAGACTGGCAGAAACCCATTGGAGGGGCAAATGGCTGGAAAGGCTCATGATACTGAGAACCCTCCCTGGCCTGCTTCATTATCTGAGTAGAAATCCTCCAGAAGGTCGTCCTCTGAACTGGTATAGATGTGAGGAGATTTCCCTGGCGATCCCACAGGAGCTGGAGGAGCCACCCTTGTTGACTTTGGCAGAAAATACGAACAGTAGCAGCAAATCCCTCACTCTACTAGAGTCCTTCAGGAAGGAGTCGACAATCTGATTCTGCAGAATGGGTGCCGCCGACGAGGTTGTGGTTGGTACTGCGGGCCAAGGACTCAAAGGTAAAGAGACCCCTGGAGTAGTCCGTGTTGTGAAGGCAGAAATGACAGTCGCCGCCAAAGTTTTTGTCGGCAAAGGAAGAGCAGATTTCATAAACGTGGTCTAGGTCGTTGACGTAACCGTCGACGAGGTGGTGGTGGTCGTAGTAGACCGAGTTGTCGTTGACAGGGCTCTCGTCACAGACAAAGATGGAGGAGCCATTGATGGGTCTCCAAAAGGTCTTTCCTTTCGAAGTCTTGCGCTTCGAAGACTTGCGCTTAATAAGGACATCCTCGCAGATGGAGGGAAAACTACCAGCCAGTAGTCTAACCGTCGACAGAGACCGACCCCTTGCCAAACGTGATCCCGCAGCAACCTTCGAGGGAGCAGATGAAGCGTGGTATTTTGCCTTCTTTTGGCTCTCCCCAGAAGGAGCATCCTCAAAGGACTTCAACCTCTTATTCTCAGAAGGGGTACGCTCATGGGACCGTCCGGTCGGGGACATGGTATGACTGTGCCCGAATGACACGCCTGAGGCCTTCCCGTGTTCGACCCAAGCCACTAACCTCCGGTGGCGAGCCATCCTGGTCTTCGACGAGAAGCCATCGCAGATGTCGCATCCGTTCGCGGTGTGGTCCGGATGAAGACTAGGGAACTTGAGGCAGCGATCCTCGACGAAAATGTTCTTCAGCCCGCAGTCTGAAGAGACTCTTCTTCGCCACATAGGACATGGTCGAGGTGAGATCTAGGCCCAATCAAAGATAGAAGCTCCAATGGTGAAGACTATCTTTGCCGACAACGGGCTGCTGGTAGTCATTGCATGTTGGTTGAAAAAATATCCCAAAAACAGCAGAAAATCCCCACATTTCGAAGAACCAAGCACAAGGACTCCCAACACTAGAAGTGTGCAGTAAACATCTGAAGATGGACACCAGGGGAGGAGCTTAGGTTGAATGTCATTGGCTGGGGGCAGTATGACCCAAAGGACAATGATTAGCTATAGAGAAGACTAGCAGTTTTTAGTTTTAAGTCTAAAGCAAAACCGCTTTCTTTTTATTGAGGATTGCCAGCCTGACAGGGAATATGCATGAGCATGTTATTCCATGCAAGACCCCAAACTGGAGAACTGTATTTTTGTAACTGGCCATCTACATTGAATTTGATCCTACTCGCACTCACACTGCTCCTCCACATACCTTGATTGGGTTTAGGCTAACAACTCAAAGATCCCTGTTCACCATAACTAGGGTGACCTAAATTGTGGCCCCCATGCCAGATTCTAGAAATCCATCTTAACAGTTACAATGTAATGTACTTGCTGTTCTACCACTTGAGACTAACCACATTTAATTGCGGATAGGTCACATGGCTGAGAGCCACCTTGACATTGATCAGTCAACTTTTGGTTGAAAGTCCAGAGATTGAGATGAAAAACAAGCCTATCCCAGTGGGAGTGCCAATGAGGTCTGGGTGGCCTGACTGACTCAAATCTGGATAGAAGGGCTCATCACCCAAAGGGCAAGAGCTAGGGGAGTAACCTATAGCCACTGATCACATTTCAGTCTTTTCCAGTTTGTGAAGATATGAGGGAGCAACTGAACTATCCCCACATTTTTCTGACTCAAGGCACAGACTTGCATCTGTGCCCTGTGAGATGACTGGGTTAGTAGCAGTTGGTGCCATTGGGTCAACACATGTGACAATCTACTGAATACTCAGCAGCCATTAGTCTACTCTGAAAGACAGAGGAGGGCCCACATGTAACAAGACTGTACTTCAGAGAAAGACTAGAGCAAAGAAAACACCTCAGGATTGCAACCAGTGTTAGGTTACACCAGTTGGCTGTGCCTCTGCACGATCGAGGGTTCAAAGAACCGTTCCTAGATTGGAATAAGCCACCTCACCAGGTTGCTCTAGTGACAAGAAAGCTACTTACCTTCTTCCAAAGTTCCTAGGAAGGGCGCAATGGAAAACCATTTACTACGTCAAAGTAGGCCAAAAAGGTTTGTGCCTCAAAACACTGAAAGTACAAAGCATAAAGATCCAACTGTGAATGCTTTATGGCATGAGGGTAGAAACAGAAAGAAAAACTATTAGAATCTGAGCTGTTCATTGATGCTGCAGTCCTGTCCACGGAGAAAAGTAAATGAACACTGGCCCACATCTGCTCATGCACCAGATGCTATTTACTTCTGTTTTACAATACTGCATCACATGTTTGATAGGGCACTGTTTACCATACATATGGAGGAACGGTGACAGGATGTAGGGTGGAACATGGCCTTAGGAACAGACTTATTTTTCAGCCCTTGTCAGCCTAAATGTATTGCCAAATGGAACTTTTAAATTCAAGCTGCAATCAAAATGGGCCCAAAAGATGTGTTTCCATGTCCATGGAGTATGTATGGGCAGATGCAATGGACTATGCTGGCCAAATCAAGCCATTATTACATTCTTCTGTTAGTGTTGGGGATTTTCAACCTTATGGTCAGACATTCTTGTCCAACACTGTATAGATACATTAGCCAAATAAATCTGATAGCACCTTCTTTGAGATGCACACAAAAGGTAGCCAAAAAGGAAATCTCTAGGCAGAAAATGACTGAATTAATGAGTGTCTATACTTTGTCAAAAGGAATCAGATTATTGAAAAAAGAACCAAGGAGGACTATCTTGGCATAGACCAAGATGATACTGAATAGCAGTTTCACAAGGAATATATGAGTGAGATGACCAACAGTGCTCTGGAATACCTGCCAGTCATTTGGAGAGCCAAGGAATGAGGACTTTCACATCCAACAGGTTACTTTTGGTAGGGTAGTACACATTGGAGAACATTTTACTTTATTGAAATGAAACTTTTTTTCTCATTGTATTAAAGTGTACAAGTAAACGGATTATAACCTTCTGGACTATCATGTTATCGTAAGTACACACAGGATATGAGATCAAAGTAGAATTGCTTGTCTTTTGCCCTCAAGTACCTATTGCCAGGAACTGTAAAATCTTCCTAGATAAGTTCAACATTCCACCTCAACAGTAATAAACAGTTATAACTGGTTTCATAAATGTAATAATCAGGACAAAATGCATCTGAAAGCTAACGGCAATCAATCTGGCCATTGTACACTTGTAGAAAATATTTCACTTTTGACAACTATAGCTGCGCCTAACGTCTAACAGTCTTGATGACACTGCATCGTGAAAAGCATTGCTATACATATATTGAAGTTTGAGCACTTTAAGAGTAAAATAGTGCTTAAAACTCCAACTTGCGCCAAATCAGTCTGAAAATTATTTTTGACTGATTTTAAACCTGAAAGTTCAAAATGAAATTGGCAGAATAAAAATACTCCATGTCTTACATGCCATACAAAGTAAACATTACATTTAGAATTTTAAGCATAGGATTACTTCAATGAAGAAGGTAAAAAAACAAATAAAAATATAATCTCTCGGGAGAAGAAAAAGCATTCAAATTTTATGGTGTTAAAGCATTTGATGGAAATGTGTTAGTACCAAATAAAAATAAATAAAAAAAAGAAATAACATGCTTGACATCTGTAGCAGTTAAGAAAAAGCAGACAAAAGTGATTGTAGCAGGTTTGGATTACTTCCAGAAAATAAACAAAAAATATATACTGCTTTAAGAGTTATGGGGTGCTATGCACCCAAGGGTGCTCCCAGACATTGCTGGCCCAATGCTAACCTGCTGCTTCTCTGGTCCTTTTCTGTCCGGCTCAGCTTCTGCTTTGTCTTTCGGCTCCACGGCTGTGCTGGTGCAGGGTCCCTGCATGCTCCCCTCTGAGCCGAGCACATGGCTAATTATAATATTGATTGCTGGGCTCGCCCCATATTCCTATGCGGTAGCACATGGGTAATTATAATGTTATAATTAGCAAAGATGATATTTGTAATATAAAATAATTCATAATTATAATATTAGTATGTTAATATTATAATTATTTGTTGGGGTCAACCTGATTTCGGTGGAAGAATACCACTGAAGACATGTGTCAGGGTAACTTACTGTCTTCCATTGAGATCAGACCCCTGCAAATCCTAGGCACAACTGGAATAGCAGACAAACTCTTAGCTGCTGTTATTTTTCAAATGGTTAATTGCACAGTCTTGTATGGCACAGTTCTGTAGTTTCAGTTGATTCTTAGAAAATGTAAAATAACATTGTGTCTAAATGGTTTAGAAGTATCTTCGGCTACCAATTGTGGTTTTTCATAAATTGAGCTAAATCAACTATATATCATAGAGCAGTTGGAATTCTTCCACCCTTTACACCGCCAATTAATTTCAATAGACTACAGCAGACAGCAGAGTTGGTCATGTGGAATAAATCCATCTGTCAACCAACTGATTCGACTTGCATATCAAGCCGATGCTAACCATGATGAATTAACCTGAGACTTAAAACGTCATACTATTAACAACATATCTACAGAATAGTCTGAGGAACGGGTCATGATGCTCACCTTTCTTTGTTTATGCCTTGCTCGTTTAGCTGCTCGAGAACTGCTTACTGGTTTGGCCTCTGAGCTGTTTATAAACTGGAGTAAGTCTTCTACCTTTCGATGGTCAACTGCACTATCGTTTTCCAATAGATCTGATTTTTTAGGTTGCTCTTCTTTCCTCTTTGTTAGACGTAATCGAAGCTTTTCCCGCATTTCTGCATAATTTCGACTGGTTGGAGCAGCTGGTGGCTATGAAAATTAGATGAGAATTAAGTACAAACTACATTTTCAAGGCAATCTTGTAGAATATCAAAAATATACATTTGTCATTATACCCTTTATTTTGTTATTAAACACAACAGTGTAAAACCATAATCAGGACAGAAACCCAAAAACACGAAGTACTGTCTGTCAAATGGGGACGTGGGAAGTAGGGGTTGGGATAATAAACACCTCACTTAAGAGAGTAGCCGAGGGTGGTCAGCTATAAAGTTTGGAATAAGTTACTTACCTGTAACTCTTGTTCTCCAGCATTGGGATCTGTCATGAATTCACATTCTCATGAACATTCCCAGTCATGCATATTAAAGCAGTTTAGCTTTAAAGCTTAAAACTTATCACTTATATAGCCTATTGCTGTCACTTTGGTTCATACTGCCACAGCCAATGTCAGTCCTCCTTGGCTCCACCCCTAGTGGCCATCTTCAGATTTGGAGGCACACGTAATGTGGCAGTAAGAACCAAGAAGAGCCAGAGAGGGGTAGGAGGGTGGGTCACATGAGTCCATAAAAGATACCAACGCTGGAGAAAAGGAGTAACAGGTAAGTGACTTGTTCCTTCTCCAGCATTGGATCTCTGCATGTATTCAAATGCTCATGAACACGATTACACTGCAGTACATATACACAACCAATGGGAGGAGGACAGCTCTACAGAAGCAATTTAACTCACCTCTGGAACGCTCACCTCAAACAAATAGGTTGCAGAGCACTTCCAGGTCGACAAGGGACTCCTCCCTGGAATCCTTGTCAATGCAGTAGACGTAGCAGCCCAGCATATGTCGAGCAAGGGGGGAGAACAGCAGATTGGAACGCCATGGTAGAAGCTGCAACTCGGGTGGAATGCATCCTTGGTCTTCCTGGCAGGGGTCTTATTGCAAGTCGGTGGCAATGCAGTCCGATAGCCACCTTGAAATGGAAGACTTGCCAGGGCGTTGCCTTTGCCCACAGGTTAGAAGGCAACAAACAGTTGTGATGTCTTTTGGAACCTGTGTGTGTGTGCGATATAAAACATTAATGCACATGCCAACCAAGCAAGTGTAAGGCTCTCAGCTGGATAAGTGGGAGTAGCAAAGAAAACTGATACAAAGGTTCATTCAAGTTGAAAGCTGAGGGAAAATTTGGTATGAAGGAAGGATTTGTGCAGAGCACTATCCTGGATTGCTGAAAAAAACAGGAGTTAGGCAAAGTTTGTATGCAGTAACTTTTGGGTGCACTAGACAACTCTGACTACAGGTATAGGAACCCCAACATTTGGTATAAGCTTGTACTACACAGTTTTGGTAGCGTGTTCAGCAGCCAAGCCTATCTCAAGAGGGGTCCATGTGAGCTGTAGGGGAGTATCACAGAGATTCACAGTGACCAGTATTGAAATGAACTCTTACACACAAGGTTTCTTGAATAAACAATTATTAATTTATCAGTCAGTTAGAGTAAGCCTTCTTCAGAAGGGAGCAATATAAAGGTAACACAAAAATACACTTCAATACTGTACACTCTTAGTTTCTAAATCAGTAAAGAACCTTTTGGTATGCCACACAGGCACAACCTAAACCCTCTCGTGACTTCAATAGCTAGGGTGCTGGGGACATCAATATCTTACTGTTTGCATTTAGACTCTTTTAGGAGTTGGTAAAAGGTAAAGGTTATTAGAACAACAACAGACCACAAATATTCTTAAGCAGGCAAATACTTTTGGATCCCCAAAGAAAAGTCATTCAGTACAATAGACAAAGTCAATGGGCAAAAGTCTTATAAAGGATGAAGCAGTTCGGTTAGGTAAGTAGAAAAAAATCTTTGCACAATGTTTTAGAAGTCTTTGAAGAAAAGAAGAATCAAATGTAGGGCCACAAGGTGATTAGACTTGTGAGTAGTAGAAGATGCAAGCAACTCTAAAATGAGAGGTAAGTTCTCTCAGACTTTACAGTACCTTTGTATTGAAGAAAAAGTGCAGCAGATGACTTCTGCAGAGCTGCACAGGAACAGATCTCACTGTTCCTGAGCCTCAGTCGTGAGGACAAGAGGGAGGACTTCTGGGGTCTCCTGCAACAAAATGGGAAGGGCACCGCTCGCAACCAGCAATCTTTCCAAAAAGTGGCACTTCAGTGTTTCAGCTCCTCGGGACTACTGCAAATAGCAACACCACTGTTTCTGGCTGTGGAGATGGACTTTCCTTGCTTCTGGGGTCCTGCACTCTATTGAGGGGGCTCCGGCTTGGTCAGTCCTGCTTCCTGGGAGTCCGGATCATCTTCCTGGAGTTCTTGGCCAACTTAAAAGCAATGCACACAATCTGGTGTTCCTCTCCCTGGCTATACGGTTTCCAGCAGCAACTCTAGAAATTCAACCAGCTCTGGGAAGGTTGTCCAGGTGGCTTACTTTGGAGATGATTGGTCCCACCAACTCAAGGTGGAGAAGAAGTCCTTTCAGGGGCTTCTCCATCAATATGAATTTGGAGTTTCAGCACAGCAGCAGGGCTTCACCGGGCAAACCAACAGCCCAGGAGTTACAGCAGGCATCCTCTTCAAGTTCTTCTAGGTTTCCTTCGTCCAGTGGTCGACTCTGCATTCCAAACCAAACGTCTCGCCTTTTATTCAGTTCTCTCCCATTCATTCCAGCCTAGCTGTCAGTCACCGAGCAGGGGAGCTGTCCTTGCCGGACAGTCAGCCGGCCAATCACTGGAGAGTGCATTTGGTCCTCCTAGGAGACAAAGCACAGGGAGTTTCAGGCACCTCCCTCACTTCCTGCCCACCCCAGGCACCCTGGAGCCAGGAGGCAGGCTTCACTTGTGAATCCCGCCAAAGGCAAAGCGAACAATTGGACCAAACCTGGTTTGGCGCGTAGAGTAAATCTCAAGAAGGACCTTTCTGCAAACAAACGGCGAAAAAAAGACCAGGGCCATTTTGACAAACATGGCTCCCTTGGAAGCTTTAGTGCAGCTGCAAACGCAGCCCGCGGTAAATGCACATCACAGTAGTTAAAACAAAACCACTGCCACCAGCCATTCAGTGAGAAAAGGGTAACATAAAAAATGTTACATGAGAAGCTAGACAAGGGGGATACTAGGTAACCCCTTCAGCACCTTATTGTAAGGTAGTGTGTGCTGGGTCTAGAAAGTTACAAATGTAAGTAAAGTCAATTTCACTTTACTGCTCTAGGAAACAGTTTATCCCAGAGAAGGTATTTAAACCTTTGGGAAATCTGAAAGACTTCCCCTGTGCCACTGCACTGAAGGTGCTGTGTGACAATGTAAAAGATGATGTCTATGGAGTTTGTCAGACTGCACAACCAAAAGAAACAGAGTCCAAAATCACATTAAAATACGAGAGAGTGGGGAAAAAAGGGTCCCTCTCACTCTACAGGAAAAAAAAAACAAATCGAGTCCTCAAAATCCAGCAAAGTTGCTAGGGGTCTCTGAGGTGGAGGGAATTAGCACATTTCTGAGAATTCTCTTTAACACTCGTCCCCCCCCCCCCAGGCTAAGGGACAGGAGGATTTAATTCACCCCTGGATGAGTCTCCTTACTCCAGTCGGTCATACTTTCTGGAGAGACCATCAGCATTTTGGTGATTACACCCTGACCTGTTCTCAATGGTAAAATCAAACGCCTGTAGGCTGATTGACCAACTTAACGTGGTCCTGCAACAGTTTATACAAAACCCACTGCACATTTGTAAGTCTTCGATTTTGGTAGAAAAAGGATCGAAGCCCTAATGAGGGAGGCCATATGTTAACATTGAGCTATCAACGGGATCTGAGCCCGAACGAGGGAGATCCATGGTCCGAGCCCGAACAAAAGAGACCAAGTGTGAACATTTTGAGAGTCTCAGCCTGAAGAGGGAGATCCATCATTAACATTGAATCAAGAACTTGCGCATGTGAAAATACTAATAGGAATGGAACTTTGACACTTTGTATTGAAAGACAGACCCTCTGCTGTAAGAGACTGTTATAGGAAAAGGCTCTGGCAGAAGGCCCCGATGTCTATGCTTTGAAGTGTATCCGCGCGGCCGAGAAGCCAGAGTGTGTTTCACTCTGCCCTGTATGTTATTTAGTCCATCACCTGGTCCTTTGCTGGTCCAGGTGGTTTCTCATAACTACTGGTCTTAAATGTTTGTCTGTCTCCTCATTGTGTGCCTTTAAGCCTATGGGTCCTTGGTGCGCGTTATAAAGTATGTGTACAAAACCTGAACATGCCGCCTTGCTCCGTGCTAAAAAGGTGGGGTAGGGGAGCCAACTGCTCAACGATCCTGAAAAAACACTTTGTTTTTGCATACACCATTGTCCCACGCCATTTTGTATTTAGAAGTAAGGATTGGCAATAGGTTTATTAGTATAGGCCCTTTTATTTTGACAGACTAGGACTGCGTTATTTGATGGTTGTGGCTTGCTCCCATCCTTAGATTTAGGTTTAGATAGGTGTTCAATAAACACCCTTGCACTGTGATTACTTGTGTGTGTCTACACTGTTTGATACCATGCCTTCCTTACAGTGTCCACTGCCCATGAGCTGAGTGGTGAATAAAATTGGCTCCCCATTCGGAGAGCGAGTCGTCCATAGTTAGTATCACTTGAACTGGCAGATAGCGAAACAGATTTTCTTTCAATATGTTGTCTTTGGACCACCAGCGAAGAGCCTGTACCAGGGTTAGCAAAGCAACCACTAGAACGTTCAATTTGTCCGTTTGCCTGAAACCATTGCTTTGCTAACCACTCTTGCATTGGGCGCAAGCGCAACCGTGTGTGGAACTAGGCAGATGCATGAGGCCATCCTCCCAAGTAGGTGCACTGCTTTGCGTACGGTTATCTGGCAACCGGATAGATAGTGAGGCATTTGTAGCAGCATGTTCCGAACTCTTGTTTGAGGGGAAGACTAGGCCTTCCCTCGTCTTTATGACTGCACCCAGGAATTGTTTTGTCTGACCGAGTTTGAGACTTGATCTTTTCTCGTTGATGGAGAAACCCAATTGAACAGAAGGGTGATTGTTCTTTGGGTGTTGAATTCACAAATTTGAGGGGTCTCTCCTGTTAGCCATTCGTCCAGATATGGGTAAACTGGGATGGACTCTGCGTAGGTGCGCTGGTACTACTACTGCTGCTATTACTTTTGTGAACACCTTTAGAGCCAAGGCTATGTCAAAGGGGAACACAATTAATTGGTACTGTTCTCCCGTTATCTGGAGGCGCAGGTATTTTCTGTGCGCTGGAAACATTGAAATACGAATGCAAGCATCTTTCATATCCAATGTTGCCATGCAGTCCTCCTGCTTTAGAAGGGGAATCACTTCCTAAATGGAGGAGCGTTGTGGGCTCTGCCCACGGAACCGTCTTGTGTTGAAAGACCCCCTCTGCACAAACAGCTTGTTGGATAGCTGCTCAAGATACTTCAGGGTGTCATACTCTTCTATGGTGCTCTTAAGGCCACCCTCAACCGCCTTACCGCACAGGGCATATGGTTCAATAGGCATATTGAGTAACGTGGCCTACGTTTCAGGTTTAAAACCGGATTGCTTAAACCAGGCATGGCGCTTAAGCATGCCTTCGGCTATGAGAAGGCCTGCGTTGTCCGCGGCAACCAGTTTGGTAATAAGGATGCTGTGGGCACCTGCTTGCCTTTCGATACAGTCTTTAGGAGTTGAAATTTTAGAGGCTCTGGGGCCGTCTCAATCTGTAGTTGCAGTTCGTCCCATTTATGGCAATTGTAGCTAGCCAAGAGTAGTATTGTTGGCTATCCTATTCTGACAGGCAGTCGCAGAAGCCACGTTTCTGCCAAAAGTGTAACGTTGTGCCTGCCCTCTTCCTAGTTGTGGTGACAAACAGGGAGTTTGGTTTCTGCTGACCCCTGATGTATAAGAGGGTCGGTAGGGGCTGTTCTGAACACTTTCTTGTTGCAGGAATTGACTGCCAGAGTAAGGATTGGCGTTAGGAAAGAGGGCTGAATGAGTCTCTGAATAGATTGCAGGAGGGGAAGAAATTGGATTGCGGAACTCTCGTCTATAAGAATGTCCTCCACAAACTCTTAGTCATTTGGGCCCCCCTCGGTTTCTGGGGCCTCTTGTTAAGGAGAATTCCCATTTCTGTGCTTATTCCCTTCAACCTTAGAGACCCCCAGCTCTTCTGCTGGACTTTAGGACTTTTTAATTTTAACCCTGGAGTGAGTTAGCCCTTTTTCTCACTCTCTCATGTATTTTGATCCGATTTAGGTTAGATGTTTCCTTAGTTTTTTAGAGTCTAACAAACTCCATAGGCACCTTCTTTTTGTATGGTGACACACAGCACCTTCAGCGCAGTGTCACAGCAATCCTTTAGATTTCTCATGAGGTTTAAATACCTTTTCTTGGGTGAACTACCGTTCCCAAGAATCGTAAAGTGAAATTGACTTTACTTAACTTTTCTCTTTGTAGGTCCAGCACACCCCATTTTATGTTGAGTACTGGAGGGTTACTTAGTAGCCACTTTTCCTACTTACTCATGTACACATGTTTAAGTTACCCTCACTACTTTAAATGGCTGGTGGCCGTGGTTTCATTTTCCTACCATTGTGCTTTCCTACCACAAGCTGAATCCTCATCTGAAGTATAGCACCCATGGGTGACCATTTTGTCAAAATGCCCCAGTCTTTTTTCTGCATTTACTGTTTGCAAGGTCTTTCTTGGGTTTTACTCTGCGCGCAAAACCCGGGTTGACCCCTTTGTTCGTTTTGCCTTTGGCGGGCATCAGTACTGAAACCCACCTCTGGCTCCAGTGTGTCTGGAAGTGCAGGAAGTGAGGGAGGTACCCAAACCTCCCCTGTCCTTTGTCTCAAGGGTAACCGTTTGGGCGAATTCTCATAAATGTGCTAATTCCCTTCACCTTAGAGACCCCCAGCAACTTTGCTGGATTTTGAGGGCTTGATTTTATTTACCTGGATAGAGTGCAACCCTTTTTCCCATTCTCTCATGTGTTTTGAAATGTGTTTTACTCTTGTGTTTTCATTGGTTATGGAGTCTAACCAATTCCATAGGTATCATCTTTTCATTTGTGTCACACAGCACCCTCAGTGCAGTGGCACAGGGAAACCTTTTCAGGCTTTCCCTAGGTTTAAATACCTTCTCTGTGATAAACTACTGTTTCCCAGAGTATGTAAAGTGAAATTGACTTTAGTAGTATTTTTAAATTCCTAGACCCAGCACAACCCATCTTACAATAGAGTGCTGGAGGGGTTACTTAGTATCCCCCGTGTCCAGATACACATGTAGCAGTCAAATGCTACCCATTCCTCTCAGAATGGCTGGTGGAAGGGGTTTTACAAATAACTACCATGATTTGTCCCACCGTGAGCGCCGGTAGCGTTAAGTCGCAGGAGCCATGTTTTTCCAAGATGGCGTCTGTGCCTCCTTTGTTTAAATAGGTCCTGGTCTTTTTTCACCATTTCTTTTTGGAAAGGTCCTTCTAGAGTTTGTCTCTGCGTGCCAAACTAGGTTTGGTCCCTTTGTTCCTTCGCCTTTGGCGGCGGCAGGAGTGAAGACTGCCTCTGGCGCACGAGTGTCTGGGGTGGGCAGGAAGTAAGGGTGGTGCCCGAAACTCCCTGTGCTTAGTCTCCTAGGAGACCCAAATGCACTCTGTGGCGATTGGCTGGCTGACTGTCCAGCAAGGACCGCCACCTGTGGGGTGAGTGGCAGCTAGGCTGGAATGAATGGGAGAGAACTGAATAAAAGGCCAGTCTCTTGGCTTGGAAGGCAGAGTCGACCACTGGAACGAAAGAACCGAAGACAAGCTTGAAGAGGACGGCTGCTGCAACTCCTGGACCGTTGGTTTGCCCAGTGAAGCCCTGTTGCAGATCTGAATCGCCAAGTTCACCTCGACAGAGAAGACCCTACAAGGATGACTTCTTCCTTTGAGTTGGTGGGACCAATCAACTCGACAGTAAGCCACCTGGATACCAATCTCGGAGCTGGTTGCATTTTCCTCCGAGTGCTGCAGGAAACCTCATCACCAAGGAGAGGGAATCCAGTTTGTGTGCTTTGCTCACAGCCACCAGAATCAAAGAATTGTTAATTGCCAGCTTTTTGACCAGTCCCCGTGCAGTGCAGGAGTACCCCCACTCCCTGACGTCCTCCCTCTTGTCCCCACGACTGAGGCCCAGGAACATCGAGACCTGCAGCAACTACCAGGAACAGAAGTCATCAGCTGCATCTTTTTCTTCAATGAAAGGTACTGTGGAAATAAGACTGAGTGTACTTACCTCTCACAGTGAAAGTGCTTGAAACTTTTGCAACTCACAGGCCTAATAAGCTTGTGACCCAACATATGATGATTCTTTTTACAAACTACTTCTGAGAACTTTTGCAGACACTTTACCGTTAACTTATCAGAACCGCTTTATCCTATCCAAGACTTTAGCCCATTGACTTTGGCCTAGCCTATTGAATAGAATTGACTCTTCTGATGAACACAAAGTATTTGCACTGCCGAAGAATAATTGCAACCTTTCATGTTCTAATAATCTTTGCCTTTTCACTCCTCTTGAAAAGTATTCTGAAATAGTATTGAAGTATATTTGTGTGTTATTATATTGCCTCTTCCTTATGAATGTTTTATAAATGACAGATCAATAAATTAAAAAGTATTCATCAAAGAAACCTTGAGTGTAAGAGTTTACTTGAACACTTGTGATTGCAGACCTCAGTGTAACATTACTGCTCACATTCCCCTCTTGAGATGAGCCTTGCTGCTCAGCTCCGCTACCAAAACTGTGTAGTACAGACTTATACCAAATGTTGGTTTTGTTGTGTGTAGTGGTCCCAAAGGGTACCGCATACAAACTTTGCCTAACAGTAACTTGAATGCACCCAGTCTTGAATGGCTAGCTGTATGCCCATGCAGGAGAGAAAACCTGCTGTGTTAGTGACAGCTAGGCTGTGCATGAATGGCAGAAACCTGCTTAAAAGGCAAGGCTTCTTGGACTGAAAACAGAGTCGACCACTGGAAAAGACATTCCGAGGAAGAAACCGTGAACAAAGCTTTCTGCATCCTCCTGGACCACTGAACTGCCCGGTAAAGCCCTGCTGCTGTGCTGAAACTCCTTTTTGTGATCGGCAAGAGAAGCTCCGGAAGGGACTACTTCTTCCCTTGGGTTAGTGGGACCAACTAACCCAGAGGAAAACTTTGCTGGAAGACCGCCCAACTGGCTGTACTTCTTTGTTGCTGCAGGAACCAACTGCCAGGTGTCGAGAAAACGATGGCGAAGTGTAACGTCTGTAAGCTGGCCAAAAGCTCCAGGACGATTCTCAGGACCCTCCAGAAGCAAGACAACCCAAGCTTGAGTCACCTCACCAGATTGCAGGACTCAATGAGTGAAGGAAGCCCAACCGGTGTCCAAGATCCGCGGTGGTGCTATTTAGTGTACGCTGAAACCGCAAAGTGCCGTTGATCTGAAAAGAGCCTGTCGCTGCCGCCGACCATTGAATTGCTGCCGTAGGAGTCCCCAGACATCCTCCCCTGGTCCCCATGATTGAGGCCCAGGAACACAGGATCTGCATCGCTGAAACCAGACAGGAGCCAGCTGGACCCTCTTCTTCTAACCAAAGGTACTGTTCTGACTTGGGGTACTTACCCCAGTGTCTGTAACTTGCTCTTCGCAGTTGAGACTTGCAGTCTCTGCTTTTTCTAGAGTTGATCTCAGCTCTAACTTTCACAATAACAGCTTGTGACCCAAGAGTGATTTTTCTTCAACAAACTCTCTAACTTTGTGCAAGACTAACTATCTAAGTAGTGGCCCCAGCTCCATAGACTTTGCTCAAATTGACTTTGGCTGTCCTGGCTCCCTGCAGACTCTTCTATTCCATTTGACTTTGATTCTTACTTTCCCTCATAGGTGATGCATTGTTTTTAAACTAATATTGTTGTGAAACGTTTTTATCGAGACTTCATTTGAAGATTTAAAAGTGCTCACATGCTCCGAGAACCCGTTTAACCTTTTTGCTTCCTTTAACATTTCCTTTCTACCAACCTCCGAATCTACCAAAGTGTAAAAGTGATATATACATGCCATTACTGTTCTAGTTAGTGAAGTCACCTCAGGGTATAAGAAATGGGTATGATGCATCTCTAAAGATTATCCACTTGCTTTGTATTGATTCTGCAAAAGTATTTTTAAGTGTATTTTTATTGTTGCACACTGCCCTTTTTAAAGAATGGTTATTTAAAAATAACCGTTAAATAAATAATGAACCTTGAGTGTAAGTGTTACTTGGATACTTGCATTTGTGGATTTCAATGCTACAGCTCTATAGCTCACATTTACCCCTCTTGAGATAAGTCTGGCTGCTAAGTCACACTACCAACTTGTGTAGTACAGACCTATACCAATAGGTGGGTTACCCAATACCAAGAGGACAAGGGTTGCGTAGTCTCCCCCAGGGTTACTACATCAATTCTTGCTCAACAACTCTCGCGCCTAGAAACACTTAGAAACACTTGTGTACAGGTGTGTTAGAAATGACACATCATATGTTAAAATGTTCTGCAGTCTTGAGGTGCAGCTCGTTGTACTGGAGCCGACTGGCGACAGGGGAGTCGGCCACTGGCTGATCTTGATGGTCGGGTGACTGAATGATGTAGACGTCATCGTTGTAATATTGGTCTTGGTCACCCTGGTCATACTGGTCCCCTTGAGAGCCAGGATCAAGTGAACCTGAGGTGTATACCAATTATATGTCTTGGGAGGGGAGGGAAGGGGAAGCCGAGGGGTAGACTGACTGGAAATGCTGGGCTGAACGGTGTCCAGGTGTGCCTTCTTGGCTGTTGGTTCATCCCTAGCTACTCCTGTGTGTGATGGGCCCTGAAGGTATAATAGTTTTGCAGGTTGCCGGTCTATGAAGTCCACACCACAAAGGAGGACATCTTCCTCATAACCCTATCGAACCTCTCTGGGGTACACTCCGATGACTTTGGAAACACTCTGGGTGTAGGCTCCTTGTGGTGCGTGGTTCCTTAAAGTGTATAAGGGCACAGGGGGGCCTTAGATTTAGAGGGGCCACTATCTTGAGTACTTAAACAGTAGAGGCGTCAAAGTTTTAGTGGATTTCGACATCTTGGATTTTAAAAGAGGGCCCGGGACATGTTTCTTAATGAGTTCTCTAATTGTGGACCTAGTGGAAGGAGCCGTCCGAGCACCTTTCGACGCAAGCTATTCAGCGCCTGAAAGGGCTTTGGATTCATGCACTGTTAGAAACTGACTTGTGAGTCTGTTTTAGAAGCCTGTCATGCAGCGAGTGCGATGGCCCAGAGGACAGGATGTTTTAGAGAACCTTCCCTTTGACACTGCGTGGCTTTCAATGGTCGACAGTCAGCCGTGGGATGTGTGCTTGATGTGGCATGAAGTGTGCGTGCTTGAGCTGCCGGGTCTAGTCTCTAACAGGACTGCCGGCCTGTTTAATGATGTCGGGGGGGAAGAGGGGGTTCACAGGTTCACACGTAGGAGTCTTTCGGATCCTGTTCATCCTCGGCATCACTTAGGACACCAACGCTGCCAACATTGGAAGCTCCCTCCAAGTCAATGGAGGCCTCGGCCTGCAAGGCGTGGGCGGCCCAGCGTTTTGTTCTACGGTCCTTCAATGTCTTTGGTTGAAAGAGCTTGCAGGATTTGCAGTTCTTTGCGGGATGATCTCGTGGAAGACAGTGGTTACGCACCCTGTGTGGGTCTTTCCAGGGGTATTTCTTACTGTAGGACGGACAGAACTTAAAAGGTGTATTTTCCATGAAAAGGCAGCACGCCGAAGAGAAGGAAATGAGAAGAGATTAGGCATTCTCTAAGGTATGGCCACGCCCCAATAGTAAGAAAGTCTATAATAACCTTTTTCTAATCAAAGGCATCAGCCTGAAAACCCCTGCAAAGTAGCGTCCGACCATGATGGCAGGAAATGAATCTGAGGGACCTCGACGCGTGAAGGACCATGGGTACAATGGACGTCACTAGGGATAGTATTACTGACAGGCTCAGTCAACGTCACTTTCGAGTTTAGAAAACAGACTCCGGTCGGAAGCAGCTGCATTGAGTGTTTGCGAGTTTGGAGAGCAGCGCAGCTTGACGTGCATGTGTGCTCTCGTCTAGCCTCTTTTGCTCGTCACTGGTGATCATCTTTGGTGAACGCTGAAGGATTGGGAAACTGTGGCGCCAGCTTATGCAGCACATCCGTTGATCGTGGATAAGGGCCAAGATTCGAGGCTTGAGGTTTGAAGCGGCAGAGCGCTAATCTATTTGACTTACTACTTCATTCTCCCTGACAGCTCTTATGGTTTTTCGCAGAGCTGAACAGCAACTTGTAGTGTTTTCTAGTGACTTCCCGAGCGCATACCCTAACCATGTCCTCTGGGAAGCAGAAACCAGCCAGTTTCAAGATTTGTGCATGTACGATATATGCCTATTGCCCATACATAGCGCATATCTTTTAAACATTTTCAACATTGAGACTTTCATAGTCTCCAGGGTGGGGCAATCTTAATTATGGCAAAGTGGAGCCGAGTAGGCAAGGAACCCTTTGGCCTGCAGTCTTTCTTCCCACTCTATTCATGGAGGAAGCGCTGATCACACAAATATCCCATGCAATCCCAATCTGTATAGAAACCTGCAATTAGGCAGGGTTTCTAATATTTTTACAGTTACTGCCCTCGCTGTAATAAGGCCCTTAGTTACTTTAGTGGAAATTACTGTGCCAACAATGCCATACTAAAATATTATGTACCTGTAAAAAGCTGCTTTTCAACCATAAATATATATTATGTAATATATAGTTCAGTTTGCTTGTACAGTGTTAGCCAAGGGTTGAATAGAATGTTGATCTATAAAAGAACGAGTCGATACCTTAAATAGGCTAATGTTCACAGACATTCCACTGGCAGCACTGAACCAGCCTCTCTAAGGCAATGAATAGTTGCCAGACTCCCTCCAACCCAGCCCCATCTGCTCTTGCTGAAAAGCTTCCCAGAGACGAGCCAGGTTCTTGTCCCTAGTCAAACCCCACCCTTTCCTCTGGATTGTGATGGAACACAATCACGACAAGTTACTTGACACAGTTACCACACTGGGCTCCACGGGTCACAGGCCTAACACAAACTGACTGTATATCCCGTCTTTCAGACCTATAGAGACACAAGCCTGATAGGAAGATGAATGTGCTACCATGCATCATGTAAAGGGACTGGCCTGACATACCAAGCTTCAACTGGACTGCACATACAATGACTGACACCTAACCAACCCCTCCTGCCTTCCAGACCGCAGACTAATATGGTAGGCTGTTTCTTTTCCATGCTCTCCAGGTTCACTGACTCCTGCCCCACTTAACACAGTGTACCATTTAGACCTTGAAGATTGCAATGCGTTGGGGGCGTTTAACATCCAATACATGCCTTTCCGTGCAAAACTACAAATCAGGTGCAGACAGGCACAGATCATGGGGCATCTGCAAGTGCGGCTATGTAAGCTGCAATGCTGTGATGTTTTCAAATGCTTCATTTAACCTATGCCTGGGGAAGTGGAGACATTTCACAATAGATTACACACACAAAAACACACTTGTATTATCATTTTGTGGGCAATCCTCTATTTTATGGTGCATGTTACACTTTACCTTTTTATCACCCTTCTCTTCGAGAGTAAAATCTCAACAACACACACATGCTACCATAAACCCACCCTTTTCTCAGCCAGTTCTTCCCAATGAATGAACACCCCGCAGGTGACATCTCTACTCATGCAAGTCCAAAATATCAAATGGTACTAGTCTCTAAAATGTACAGCCCATACAGACCTGTCCATTAACTAAGCCAAATTATATATCCAGAACTGCCATTGAGTTGGTTAGGACTAACCAACTCATCACTTGAGGACTCCAGGGAGCAAAGTACAGAAGAGGGGCGTGGATCTGTAATGGTCAATACCATTCCACTGTCAAATGTTGTTTAACTAATGTAAATGGCACACAGGCATCTAGCAATAACAATGTAAATTATGTACAGCACTATGGAGGTTCTGGGACCTAGTTTATCCAGAAATTAAAAGAAAATATCCATGCACGTCCCTGGAAAGAGAATCATTAGTACCTGTGTCCCTAGTCACAACCCTTACTCCAAGATGATTATTTTTAGGAACCACCTCCCTGTTCCTCCTGCTGGGTATAAAATAGCCCTCAGGCTCACTGGGAATTCATGTTTTCTGTCTCCACTGGAGCCAAGTCTACAAAGCTCACTCCAGCATGCCAAGCATTTAAGTAGCATTATCTTAAGTAGTCTTGCTTTTATTCTCTATTATTTTGCCCTTATGGGCTATATTTGTTTTTCTACTCCTTGGGATTCTGCAGTGACCCATTGTATTTTTAACAGCTGCTGAGGTGGCACATGGTACGAAGACCTTAAACATTCCTGAAGAGGATTGAAGTCCCACTTGGTTAGGTACCTATTGAAGGATAGTGGACCTGCTGGGTAAACTAGAGTTCCTGCACCCTGTCATTTTGGTTCTCTTCTATTCAATAAAGTTACGCACAAATATATACGTGCTGGTGATCATGTCCGTTAGAAGGTAGGTTCTTTTATAGGCTCTATGTTCCATGTTTAAGCCTAGCTCAAGAAGGTACTTAATGTTTTAATCCATGGTAGTACAGCCATAGCAGGTTGAGTGTGATCTAGAGAAAGGTCTTGGAAGTACAGTAGATTTCCATTAAAGGACAAATTACTAACCTGTCCTTGGTTAGCAGTTTAAAAGACATATCCCTTTTATGTCCTTCCCTCACTCTCTTCTTCTGCAAGATATTTATGAGTTCTTATAAAGTACCCAAAGTGGTTAGAGGCTGTATTGTGCAGATTATGAGGAAAGATCAATACCAGAGACTTTCAACAGTGATGTAGTTTAGCTCTGGGCAGGGTGCATGCAGCCTTTCATAGGAGTGAGATTCCTTCTGATCTCAAAAGTAACTGTCAACAAAATAAATGAAGTGGCTAAATGAACACAGCATGCTGTTAAGGTGTGGTTAGTCTGGCTTCCCCATAAAGAATTGTTTGTACACCAGTGACATTTACCTGTTTCAGGCTGTAAATTCAAGAATACAGCCATTTTAAAACTGCCATAAAAGTACTTTAAATAAATAAGGACCTCAAGAACTCATGATTGCTGGCTTTACAAGATGCATAACCTCTATATGCTTACAGTGAAAGTTATTTGGCTGTTATATTTAGAATGATAATGAAATTGTGGAATGTCTTATTCCAGAAGAGAATAATATAATAAGCTCACAGTAAAGGCATGGTTTTCGAGTGCGACATTT
Source organism: Ambystoma mexicanum (assembly GCF_040938575.1). Taxonomy (NCBI): domain Eukaryota; kingdom Metazoa; phylum Chordata; class Amphibia; order Caudata; family Ambystomatidae; genus Ambystoma; species Ambystoma mexicanum. The sequence goes on from NC_090937.1 coordinate 1,414,152,877, forward strand.
AAATTGTTTACTCATTACAATGTCGCATTGTTTTGCAGACAAGTTTTTTCAATGTCATTTTTACAGAAATAATTACGATAAAAAACTAATTGAAATATATAAGTGGGAGGGGGATTTGGAGAGGGGGACCCACCAAATAAAACAATTCGAGGCATTTTGTTTTTTGTGATTTTCTCAGTAAAAATGATATCGAAAAAACTCCAGTCGGCAAAGTAACATAGAACTCTAGCATTTGGGTTTTTGGTTACTTGTATATGTGCCTAAAAACAGACTTGTGGCGGCATTTACATTTTTGCATTATTTTTCGGTGTGCACATTCGAGTTTTGCCCAAAATTAGTGTGCCATGAGATTTTCGCTTGCTTCCTCTGCCATATTGTCATTTGGATTTCCTCCTGCCTTGCCAGGAAAGCCCTATAAGGCCATGCACTTGCCCCTGAAGGCTCATGCTTTTGCGGGCTAGTGATGCCTGTGTGGCCCAGGAATGGGGTGGGACTGTCTAGTCGCAGTTCACATTTGTGGTGCCAGAATGTCTGGGTGTGGGAGTCTCCTCCCATGTGGCCAGGGGAAGGTAGCCGCTACCAAATCCTGATCCTGGGCGTGTTAACAGGAGGATCACATGGGTGGAGACAGCTGTCAGAGGGAGCTGGTGACTGTTAGGAGAGACGTGTATTCATCCTCTTCCGAGGATGAGATTTCCCTAACATCTAATGGCATGCTGCCAATGTAAAGCCCCCTGTCCAAGAGCTACCTAAAGTGCAGAACAAGAACACCCTTTTGACTAGCATGAAAGTAGTAGATTGGGAGTTCAGAAAGTTAATCTCAACTTCTCATGGTTATGATTATGCCTTATATCCAGGTCTAAAACCCAAGGATAAATCCCCAACTCCTTTAACCCCCTTCTATAAATCTGAACATTCTCAGTTAACAAATCAGCTCAAGTTAACCAATCACAAAATATAGAAGAACATTATGGACTTCAAGTGCCATAATGCCCATAGTACTGGGACAAGGAAGAGAGCATCAGAGGTAATGAAGCAGAATGAGTGGTCTAGTTCTTTTTGCAGAAACCACCTGAGTGGGACCTTTAAAAATATAAAAGGGCATTGGTGCAGAAGCAGAGGGTAGTTGATGGTGCAGATGTGGTGGCAGCAGGAAGCTATGTGGGAGATGCTGTAGATGCTGGGGCACTGTGGCCATGCAGAGAATGCCTAGCGGAAGGCAGTTCTGAAGCAAGCCACGCTGTGTGAAAGAACGGCTCCCAACATGCCGTGAACTACCCTGGTACTAAAGTCGCACCAGAGAGCACAGAGATGCAAGAGCTCCTCAGAAGGACTGTGCAGAGAGCAGCAGTCAAACTGGAGCTGGCAGGAGCAGAGAAGACCCCCCAAGAGATCCACAGCAAACCTAGCGAGTCAGGAGGAGACGCCAAGACATACAGGTGAGCTGGCCTGAAGCAGATGACCACCGGGCGCTCCAAAGGAGACCGCTAGGTGAAAGTTTTGAACACTGAACAAATAAACTGAGGCAAACTGGCCGCAACGCTCCTAACAAGGAATAACAATCAGGGGACAATTGTAACCTGCATTGCCTAATCCATAGAAGAGTGAAACATAAGCATTGCCAAGAGGTTGCATAACCAGAAGACAAAAGGCAGCAGGAGCAAAGCCTTCCTTGTATGAGAGACCAAAGGAGAGAGAACTGTAACCCGAATTGCCTACAGCCAAAAGGCGAGCAAGAGAACAATTATTCTTTTATGGAACATCAATTTGGGAAGAGATGTATCCCCACGTGGTTAAGAGTCAAAAGTCTAAGGAGAAGCAGTTGTTGGTTCAAACCTCCTCATTTATGTTCCTGGTGTGGAGAGTTTTGGAACAAGCATTACTACAAAGCACAATTGCAGAAGTAGGAGTTTTATCCTGGCAGCAGAGTAGACCAGGAAAGGGATTAATTGTAGCTAGTCCTAGCAGGTGAGTATACCAGGAAAGGAGATTTAAAGCACTGTGGTAAAAAGATGTGATGGAAAAGGAGAACAAGTTACTTACCTCTGGTAACATTCTTTTGACTGGATGTTCATCCTACGTATTTCTTATCTTTTGTTATTTCCAATATCCAGCTTTGCTGCTTTTGAGGTTTTCTCAGCAGGGGCGCTGTGCGTCGATGCCCGTCGACTCGATATCCCTCGGAGGCCTCCGTCACGACGTCACCGAAGGTATATGTAGCATGTGCAGTGCCCGTTGGCTTCAGTTCCGTTTTTACGAGTGAAGGATTATATAATACTGGACAGTTACTCCTCCTGAGAGAGCGTACACCGTTATCGCAAGGGAAATTCTACTTCAGGGTAGGTTGTGCGGGGCAATAAGGAATATGTCGGAGGAACGTCCAGTCGAAAGAAAGTTACCAGGGGCTAAGTAACTTGTTCTTCGAATGGATTGTGTCCTTTCACGTATTCCTTATCTTTTGATACACTCCCAAAGCAGTTTCTAGTTTTACTTGAGGAGGGAGTCCGAATTTTATATCACAATTTAATAGTATTCATGGGTGTGTGTGCACGGAATGCAATACTGCTTTACCAAATACAGTTTCCTGACCGGAGTCTAAACTATAATGTTTGGTGAAAGTATGCACAGACGACCATGTGGCAGTCACACAAATTGCCTTTATTGGTACTCCCCTCTGTAAAGCAGAGGAAGTTGCCATGCCTCTGGTCAAATGAGCCCGTAGGCCTTCTGGAGGATCTTTTTCTGCCAGTCTGTAACATTCTGATATTGCCAATATAATCCATCTGGATAATGTCTGTTTGGGGATGGCCATACTCAATTTTGTGGCCCGAATAAGGTGTGGTTAGTGCATGTCTAGGGTCAATCCTGTGAAGCCTCTCCTCTTCCTTCCCAGGTTGAGGAGGGGGGTAAGAAGATGTTAAAGTTATCTTTTGTGTGCGATGAAACTCTGACAATTTTGGGTAGAAAGGTGAGTTTTACCTACAGCACCACCTTATCCTTATAAAAATAAATAATAATGTAAGGAGGCTTGCAGGATAAAACCTGAAGCTCACTCAACCTTCGGGCAGATGTAATAGCTACTAAAAAGATGGTTTTCAGGGTTAGTATGATATGATATGGCATTTATAATGCGCCTATACACAAGTGTTTCAAGGTGCAACGAGGCAAGGGAGAGCAAAACAGAGGGAATACAGACAACGATCCTACTAGGCCTGGTGTCATTCAGATCGCACACGTGCATTTAAAGGGGTAAAGTGCGGGGGGAGGGAATGGGGACAGTGCAGTACATGGGATAATAGAATAAATAACAATCGGTAAAAGTAAGGCCAGCAGGTGGCAAGTGCAAGGTTATGTGCAGACATCAGGTGTCAAGTGCTGGTAGTGGCGCTGTAGGGATACAGAAAACAGTCCCCAGGAGCGGGGGTTGCCAGGAAGGCAGCACAGGTGAGCAACTGGCGGGGGAGGGGACCTGGAACCGAGATCAGAGGGTGGCCAGGTAACCAATGCAGTTTCAGTTTTCAGCCAGAAAGTCAGCAGGGTAGAGGAGGTATAAAAGCAGAAGCAAAGTGAAAGGTTTTGAGGTGCTTCCGGAACCAAAGATGATTCTCTTCAAGTTTCAGGGAGGCTGTTCCAGAGAGAGGCCCCAGCTGAAGACAGATCTACCACCAACTCGTTGCTTGGAGAAGCGACTGACCCTGAGGGAGTTGGAGGCGGATGAGCGAAGAGCACGAGAAGGAAGATATTTAGGAAGAGAGAGTTGAAGGTATTGAGGCCCCAATCCCCAGTAAGCCTTGTGGACAATGCAGAGGGTTTTGAACTTAATCCTCGCAGCAACTGGGAGCCAGTGCAGAGAATCCAGTCCTGGAGAGATACAATATAAGTTACACAGTCCTGTTCTGGATGAGTTGCAGAGTAGAAACAGGCAGATTTAGAAAGGGGCTGTTGCAATAGTCCAGCCTAGAGAGAACCAGAGCTCTGGAGACAGTGAGCTTCTTGGGGAAGGAGAGGAAAGGAAGAATACCTCTGAGGAGGTGCAGCTGGAAGTGTGACTTCTTAGAGATGCCACAGATGTGAGGAGAGAAGGAGAGTGTGGAGTATAAGATGACCCTGAGGTTTTTAGTCTCACAGGTGGGAGCAGGAAGAGGGCCAAGAGAGGGCGACCAGAGAATGACAGGAAAGGAGGATGGGGGTGTGCCGATGAGGAGAATCTCAGTCTTACTGGCATTAAGGCAGAGGTCATTGGCGGCACACCACTCCTGGATGGCGGACCGACAGTTCGAGGTGAGAGGGAGAGGAGGTGGCTGAGGGTAGCCTGAAAATGAGCCGAGTGTCATCCGCATAGCATTGGAAGTTGGGGCAGAGAGCAGTAATGCAGTGGGCAAGAAGTGCCACGTATTGGTTGAACAGCCAGGGAGAGAGGTTAGACCCCTGGGGAACACCACAGGTAGAGATGGAGATAGAGGAGAGGAACGACCCAAGTTGAACCTGGGAGGGTCAATCAGCGAGGAAAGTCATCAGCCATGCTAGAGCCTGACCGGTGATCCCCAGGTTATCACGGAGACGGTTGAGCAGGATTGCATGGTTGACCGGGTCAAAGGCAGAAGAGAGATCAAGTAAGAGGTTTATAGTGATAATTTCGAAAAATAAATGTCGACTTACAAAAATGTGGAAAAAAAATGTTGAAAACAATAATGTCGAAAACCTATACTTATAATGACAAGTCAATTTTTAGAAAAAAAAATGTCGAAAAAAATGTCATTTAGCACTATCAATAAATACATAAACAAGAAGAGACCCCCCCAACCCCACTCACCCAACACCCCCCTGCCACCCCACCACCCTCTCACCCCTCATACTCACCACATTTTAATTATATATATACTTATTTATTTATTCAATAAACAAGAAGAGTATCATTTACTAGGGGTGGGGGGGTTCCCCCAACCCCCCCTCACCCTGCCACCCCCCTACCCCTCATACTCAACACTTAAATTATATATTTATTTTTTTATTCAATAAACAAGGAAAATATCATTTACTAGGGGGGGTTCCCCCCCAAACCCCCTCACCAAACACCCCCCTGCAACCCTCCCACCACCCTCATTCAACACATTTTAATTATATTTATTTTTTTCTAAAAATTCGAAAAAATGTAGAAAAAAATTCGACATTATTGCTTTTCTACATTATTTTTTTCGACATTTTTTTTCGACATTTTGACTGTCGACATTATTGCATTCGACATTATCACTGACCACCCTAGTAAGATGAGGACACAGGGGGTGTTGGTGTCGAGGTTGAAGAGCAGGTCTTCACGGATGTTCAGAACAGCAGTTTTCATGCTTCTGGCAGCTCTGAAGCCAGACTGATGATCATGGAGACAACCAACAGATTTAGTGTGATGAATGAGCTGGGAGATGGCCAACTTTTCCAAGAGTTTGCTCAGGAAAGGAGTGATGGAGAGTGGGCGATAGCTAGCCAGGCAGGACTGGTCGGCGGACGGCTTCTTAAGAGGGTGCACATGGGAGTGCTTCAGGGGGGCGGGGGAGGGAAGACTCCACTGGCGAAGGAGTGGTTGCACAAGTCAGCCAGGGCGGGAGCCAGGGAGTAAATGTGGTCCTTGATGATTTTGGAGGAACAGGGATGAACCTGTTTTGACGAGACTTTTATAGATCAGACTTGTCTAGAAACCTTGTCTGGGGAGAACAGGGGAAAGGCAGAGAAGGAGGGAGGAGAGAGGAGAGGTGGCCGAGGAAGGGCCAGAGGAAGAGCAGGGAGTAGAGGGAGGAAGGGGAGAGGAGGAGAGAGAGGACGGAATGTCCTGAGTTTTGGAAATGAAATGAGAAGCCAGTGCCGTGCAGCGGGCCTGGGAAGGGAAAGGGGAGGTAGAGATTGTGGCAGGATTGGCCAGTTCCTTGCAGATTTTAAAGAGTTCAGCTGAGTTGTTAGATGCCGCAGAGATGCAGGCTTGGATGTGAGCAATCTTCTTTGTTCGGACAGAGAGCCAGTATTGCCTTTGGAGAAATCGGCAGGGCAGTTTGTCCGAGGATGTACATGAAGCACGCCATTTCCTCACAGCCACCCTGCACTTGCATTTAAGGGTGACAAGGTCTGAGTCGTACCAGGAGTTGGCTTTGGGCTTCAGACGGATCCTCATGACAGGGGCAAGAAGATCGAGAGTATCAGATATAGCAGAGTGGAGCATGGAGAGGGCTGTGACAGGGTGTGAGTCAGTCAAAGGGGGAGGGGGGAGAGAAAGTGGTGGCGAAAGCCTCAACTGACACGCGCTTCATGGGTCGGATGACCGAGAAGGTGGGTGGCAGTGATGGAGTTGTGGGGTAGAGGGTGAGCTGGGAGGAAAGGAGAAAGTGATCACTCCAGAAGAGAGGAGTGGTGAGAAGGATAGAGAGGGGAAGGTCTGATGAGATCAGAACTTCCAGAGTATGCCCTGCAGAGTGAGTCGGGCCAGGGGGGAGAATAGAGAGAAAGTCGCAAAGGTCGCGAAAGAGTACAGAGGAAGAACAGGATGCATCCAGGTGGATGTTGAAGTCTCCAAGAAGGAGGAGTTGAGTGGTCGAGACCAGGAGGGAAGAGGACAGGTCCTCCCACTCAGAGAAGGAGGAGATCTGACCAGGTGGCCGGTAGATAGTAGCCACAGTAAGGAAATGGCTAGGAGAGATAGAGAACCTGCAGACGAGGCATTCGAAAGAGGAGTAGGCCTGAGTAGAAATGACAGAGGCAGGAATCCACTCGGGAAGATTAGGGCTACACCCCCTCCGGATCAGTTGCCCTTGGGCGCGGAGAGGATCTTGTAGCCGTCAGGGAGGAGTGTGTCAAAGCTCGTGACAGAGCTAGCCGTGCACCATGTCTCAGTGAGACCGAGGACATCGAGGTCAAGTTACCTCAAAGTACAGGTGTGTAAAGGCTCAAATGGAGCACAAATGAACTTCAACTCCAAGTTGAGATCCCAAACTAGGACTTGAAAAGGTATCGAGGTAAAACGTTTGTCAATTCCTTTAAAAATTAGATTAGAGGTATTTTAAAGTAAGAAATTGAAGTGTGCTTAAATACAGAAAGCACCGCCAGATATCCCTTAATGGTACCAATTTGGAGCCCAAATTAGCTAGGTGTAACAAAAAGGATAACACCATCAGCATATTACATGTAAATGGATCAACATTCTTATCTCTACACCAGCTACAGAATTGGTTCCAAAGGCAGCTGTACAAATAGACTTAGTTGCTGGCCTTCTGGCTGAAGCAAAATCTCCATTACGTCGCCCGGGAGGTCCCAATCCTTGTATTGCAGCCTCTCACAAACCATGGTGAAGGCTGAGCGTCCTGATATCCGGATGGAGAACCTGACCCTCCTTTCTTTGTGGAAGATGTATTGGGGGGGCAGATAGACATGGCCAGAAGGTCCGGGTATGACGTCGTCCTGGCCAAATCCGGAGCAACTATGATCATGGATTTCCTGAACTTTCTCAATCTCCTGATCACGTGAGGAATGACGGGGACTGGAGGAAATGCGTACAGAACTAGAAAATGCCAGTCCACCACGAACGCGTCTCCTAGAGCTCCTCTTGGGGGAATTCCCTTGAGCAGTACAGTTCGCACTTCCAGTTGACATCGGTCGCGAACAGATCTGGTAGGCAGAATTCTCAATTCTGTGCTAATTCCCTTCTACTTTAGAGAACCCCAGCTCTTTTGCTGGACTTTAGGACTTTTTATTTTTCATCCTGGAGAGAGGGAGACCTTTTTCACCACTCATGTATTTTGTTCTGATTTTGGTTTTGGAGTTTTGGAGTCTGACAAACTCCATAGGAATCATCTATTTACACTCTAACACATAACACCTTCAGTTCAGTGGCACAGATAAGTCCTTTGTATTTCTGCTAAGGTTTAAATACCTTCTCTTGGATAAACTATTGTATCCAAGAGAAATAAAGTGAAATTGACTTTTTCTTACCTTTTTCTCTTTGTAGACCCAGCACACACAATCTTACATAGAGTTCTGGAGGGGTTAATTACTATTTTTGTCTACCTTCTCATGGAACATTTTTATGCTACCTTTTCTATAATTAATGGGTGGTGGCAGTGGTTTAATTTTCCGACCATTGTACGTTTTTACAATGGGCTGAATCCTCAGATGCAGTATTGCACCCATGGGTGCCCATTTTGTCAAAATGGCTCTGGTGTTCTTTTTTCACCATTTCTTGTTGGAAAGGTCCTTCTTCAGATTTACTATGCGTGCCAAACCAGGTCTGGTCCCTCTGCTCGCTTTGTCACTGGCTCCAGCGTGTCCAGCAGGGTCGAAAGCGCAGGAGGTTCCCGAAACTCCCTGTGCTTAGTCTCCTTGATTACAGGATTGTACCCAAAGATGATTGGATGGCTGTCCTTGGAGGACAGCCACCCTGCTGGGTGACTGACAGCTAGGCTGCAAATGAATGGAAGAAACCTGCATAAAAGGTGCGGACTTTTGCAAGGAAGGCAGATGCGACCACTGGACGAAGGAACCAAAAAAGAAACTGTAAGAAAAGCTTGCAGCACCTCCTGCACCGTTGGTTTGCCCTGCTGTACTGCTGAAGCTCTGAATTGCTAATCGACTAGAGAAGCCCGGAAAGGACGACTTCTCCCCTTGGGTTGGTGGGACCAATCAACCCCAAGACGAACTCGACTGGGACTCCTCTCTCTGCTGGTTGTACTTCTTTGCTGCTGCAGGAACCGAGTGTCAGGGGACAGGAACGCCAGAATCAAGTGCATCACCTTTAAGCCAGACCCGCGCTCCAGACTCCCTCGAAGCAAGACTAACCAAGCCTGAGCCACCTCAACAGAGTGCTGGACCCCAGAAGCAAGGAAAGTCCACAAGGTGTCCAAGTACAGCAGTGGTGCTATTTGCGCGTAGCTGAAACCACGAAGTGCCGCTGATCTGAATAGTACCCATTGCTGTCGCCGACCTTCAAACCATAGTGCAGGAGTCCCCAGACGTCCTCCCTCTTGTCCCCACGACTGAGGCCCAGGAAAAGCAGGATCTGCAGGACTACAACAGGAACAGAAGCCAGCTGGAACCTTTTCTTCAGACCTCAGGTACTGTGCAACTAGGGGTACTTATCTCTTGTGTGTAGCTTGCTTGCTCTCACTCGAGACGTACATTTGGTGCCTTTTGCAGAGTTACTTACAGCTTTGCCTTTCACAAGCCTCTCAGCTTGTGGCCCAACAGTGATTTCTTTTTACAACAAAACTCTAGCATTTTTAGGTCCTGCGACCTATTCGATCATATGGTTGGCTGTGTCGCGTTGGTGTGAAAAGGTTTGGAGGAACCAGTGCCCCACCCCTGTGGTTGAGTATCTAGTTTTTGTTTTCACACAAAACAACTGTGCCAAAAGGCTTTGTATTAAAGTGGTTGAAAGAAAGAAATATATATCCTGAATATATATTACACAGCCACGATAGTGGCTGTGTAGTTATGGTTAAGTTGCTAATCCCATAGGAAGAACGCTTTTTGGGTGGTTTATAACTTTGCTCCCTCTGTACGAATCTTCACCAAACTTTGTAAAACAAAGTACATGGCCCGCTCTGAATTTTTTTGCAATGTTTGGTAAGATTTTGTCCAGGGGGGCAAAGTTATAGGGGGGGGTCCCAAAATGTCTTTTTTTCCATAGATATAATGGGAAAAAACTTTGCTCACGCCTATAGCCCAAACCGCTGGACGGATTTTCACCAAATTTGCGGCAGGGGCCGTGGCTTGTCCCAGAAGCGTGCTTTTGATAATTTGGTGTAAATCCGACCAGTTTTTTTTTTTAAATGACCAAAACGTGAAGCAAAAAAATTAGTGATATCTATGTCCGCTCTGTGGACTCACTTCCCTGTTCGGTCCGTGGACTGGCCTTTGATTGGCTGTAATGTCCGCGGACTGGCCTCCGATTGGCCAGAAAATTCATTGACTATTGCGTGGTCCACGGACATCGGGACGCACCTGCTGATTGGCTGGTGGGAAAACATGTAATGCGTCTGTTTTCCTGAAGCGCCCGCCATCTTGGATTTGCTGACTTTTTTAGGGTCCGCGGTGAAAACAATTTAAAAAAAGCAGCATTTCACTTGTCAAACTCAACAATCTCTGGGGATGTGGGGGGGGGGTGAGGATTGGATTGGATATGGCCATAAGAAGCCAAAAACGGGTTGTTTCACCCCCCGAAAGACTGCAAACACTCCAGATGTCCTGTGGCAGTGCTGTGGTGTGGTGTTCGCGGACACTTCAGATGTCCTAGGACATCTGTACCTATTTCTGCATTACAAGCAGTTTTTGGATGGCTTATAACTTTTGCGCCATCCAATGAAACTGCATGGCATTTTGCAATTTTATTCTAGAACTAATCCTGAATGGTTTTGCAAAGTTTTGTGGGATTCTGTCAAGAAGGGGCAAAATTAGAGGGAGGTCCCAAAATATTGTAAAGGCATATACATGTGGTGTCATTTGACGAATCTGCACAACGTTTGGCAAAACGATTTTGGATCTAGATATAAATGGTTTTCTAAAGTTTGGTGGGATTTCTTCAAGAGGGGGCAAAATTAGAGGGGGGGGGTTTAACATTTACAGATGGCTTATAACTTCGTTGCTCTTTGACGAATGTGGACAAAGGTTTTGAGAAAGATTACAGACCCAACCTTCAATGTTTGTGTAAAGAATTAATGGATTTTGTCAAGTGGGGGTTACGTTATATGACTATTGTATGTACATACATTTTGACACTTAAAAAAAAAAAAATGGGCAGTTTGCGCAAGTGTAATAATGTAGGTACAAAAAATAGTCATATACCTTTGGTGTCCGAGGTATAGCCTGTGCCCGTGGGCAGTAGCCACGCAAAATGGTGTTAAAGTGGCTATGTCTACCTGGGACCGGCTATGTGGTAAAGTTATTCGAAGGTAGGATAGGTTTGAAGGGAAAAAAAGTGCTTGTGGTGATATGTTCATAGGGTTTTGCAGGCTGCCATGGCAAGGGAAGAGGGGCTGTGTACGGAGCCCCGCCTTCTCTTTACATGTTGGCTGTCTTGTAAAAGGATTTTTCTTCCTACAGCGGGATGCCTCGGGCGTCCCACTATAAGAAGAAAAATCTACGTTTTAGCACCCTGGGTTCCCGCTTTGGGAAACAGGGGTGCTAATGGCCTTTATCCCCCATTTCAGGGGCTGCAATGGACGATAAAGGTCCGTAGCACTCCTTATTTATTTATAACACACCAATGCCCGCAGACATCAGACTGTGTGGTTACAGTATTTGTTGAGGAAGATGAGGTGGAGGAAGACAGCTTACTACTTGCTGAGAAAGGAACAACCTTTCTGAGAGCATTGCGGTCATTGGATTTGGTGTGGCGGTGCACGAGTACTGTCCAGGTAGTCTGCAACTGAGTGCACTCAGTGCATTTCACTTTGGTAGCTTTAGCTTTTGGTACACTCCCAACAGTAGCAAAGAACTGGCACACCCATGATTCGATCTTGGTGCTAGAAGTAGGCACTTCCTCTACCTCATCTTCTTGGTCCTCTTCATGGTCTTTGAAAGTACTGTGCTTTTTTTGTTGTGAAGGTCCTCCAGCTGGTGGTGGTGGCGGCTCTTGGGGAGGAGGGATGGCAATAACTGATGCCATTTTTAAGATAAATAGCAGTTTTGATCAAATTCTTCCAAGTATGTACTGTGTACTAGATTGGCAATGGATAATGAGTACGAAAAGGTGTAGGAGGTGTGCAAGGGGAAGGATGAATCTTATCGTGAAGTGTGGACGGGTTCTCTGACACGTCATGTCACGCGCCAGCGTATGGTCATGTGGCACTGTCCGCAATGAAGTCAGATGTTTTTAGATGTCTACGGATGCAGTACTAGTTGAAATAGTTGCAAAAAGTGTATAGAAGTGTTAAAAATTATTCTAGAAGGCGGGAAATTTGGCAGAGTTTTAAGGTGGCACTTTGTAAATCGGACACAAATATTGTTATATTTGGTAAGTATGATATTAGTAAGTTGTAGGAAAATAGCATGCAATGGTAAAAACCCATGAAATTAGGGACGTTATGGTTAAATTGGACTACTAAAAACATGAAATTCAGTAAAAAACGTTAAAAGGTTATCAATGATATTTGTGATGTCCTGGGTGCGTAACGACCCTTTAACAACGTTTTTTCATTGAATTTCATGTTTGCAGGGCGTAAGTCTAATACTGGGCGCATCGTTGGATCTTTTTTTGTCACACGGAAGTAAGTTGAATAAATACCCTTGTTTACCTGTTTGCCCGGGACGAGTTCTACTGCGTCCTTTGCAAGAAGAGTGACGATCTCCTGGAGGAGGATTCTTTAGTGCTCCAAGGAGTGTATTTTCTGTCTTGGAGGATGGTCGCGGGGGCGTTGCAGTAGTTCTATACAGTATCCTGTGGACACTGTGGACAGCACCCATCTATCCGAGGTGATCCCTTCCCATGCGTGGGTGAAGGTGGAAATGCGCCCGGAGCGGAACATCACTGTTTGTTGGGAGGCGTAGCGCCTCTACCTGGGCTGCATCTCCCCCTACCGCAGCCCCTCTTGACCTCTGGCAAAACCCTGGGTAGCTTGTTGGTTGCCGCCCCACGGGGTTCCTTGGTTCTGGTAGTAATTGGATCTCTGGGAGTTTTGGCCACGAAAGCGACGAAAATTGTTATTTCCCCGCTGGTTTGTGGGCTTATTTGTTAGTTGGCCAAGGGACTTTAAGGTGTCATATTCGTCCTTAGCCATCTTCAGCGCTTCCTCCACTGCGTTCCCAAACAGAACATTAAGTTCTACCGGTGTGTCTATGAGGGTGGCTTGGGTCTTGGGTTTAAACCTCGACTGACTTAGCCAAGCGTGTCTTTTAATTACTGTGCTTTCTGCTATCAGCCTCCCTGCATTGTCTGCTGCATCGAAGTTAGCTTTGACAATGCACCCGGACACTGATCTTCCTTCCGACGCAATCTGGGCCAACTCGCTCTTTAGAGGTTCTGTTGCGGAGGCAATGAGGGCAGCTACCTGTTGCCATTGGTGGCATTTGTAGCTTGCTAGCAGAGTGTTGGTATTGGCAATGTGTGCTTGGTATGCTGATGTGGATGCCACCTTCCTACCTAGGGCATATATTCTCTTGCTCTTTTTGTCTGGGGGAGCTTCCGAGGATGTTAGAGGTGTTCCCGCCTCTTTCTGGTGGTAGTAACCACTAATGAGTCGGGTTTTAGCTGACCCCTTATGTACAGTGGGTCAGAGGGAGCAGTCCTGAATACTTTTTTCTACTCATGGGTTAACTGCCCGAGTAAGATTAGGGGTCAACAGAGAAGGATCGATTCTGCGTTAAATAGATTTTAGAATGGGGATAGCTTGGGCAATGGATCTTTTGTCCCCTAGAAGTTCCTCTGCAAAATCTCTCTCTTCTTGGGCACCCTGAGTGTCAGTCAATTTGGAAATGGGCTGCCGCCTTGGCTAAATCTTCGTTAAGCAAAAGCTGATTGTCAACAGGCGAGTCTTTCACCGGGGGGGTGCTTGGGAATAGGGGAGTCGAGGCTATAGGCCTCTGCCTAGTCTTCCTCCTCCTCTTCCTGGTCCTCATCGTCTCCATAGTAATCAACCACGGTCTGGTCCTTTAGCGTTTGTACTTCCGAATCCTCAACATACTGCTGGTAAGGTTAAACACTGAAAGGGTCTGACATCAGCCCCTGAACTGGAGTCTCAGTACGGAGTCTCTTAGTAGGAGGTTGAGGGTCTTTGGATCTCAAAGGGGCAGAGGTAGCCGGGATACTCTGATAACTCTGGAAGTAATTAGGGTCCTTTTCATAGAAATCTACAAAAAAAGGACATCCTCCTCAATACTCTGTCAATGTCCTCCGAGTTCCATTCCTAGGAACTGGGGATAGCCCTTCCCTGCTGTGGTTCCTCATCCAAGCCCATATCTTGAGGAGTGGGAGGGACAATTTTTGGCCTAGTGACAGGGTCAGGGGCCTTGGACTTTTCTAAAGATTTGGGGTACTTGTGTTTCTCCTTCTGAACCTGGGGATAACCCTTCCCTGCTGTGGTTCCTCATCCAAGCCCATATCTTGAGGAGTGGGAGGGACAATTTTTGGCCTAGTGACAGGGTCAGGGGCCTTGGACTTTTATAAAGATTTGGGGTACTTGTGTTTCTCCTTCTGAACCTGGGGATAACCCTTCCCTGCTGTGGTTCCTCATCCAAGCCCATATCTTGAGGAGTGGGAGGGACAATTTTTGGCCTAGTGACAGGGTCAGGGGCCTTGGACTTTTCTAAAGATTTGGGGTGCTTGTGTTTCTCCTTCTGAACCTGGTGTTCAGAGGCTTTCTTATGTTGTTTCTCCCCTTCCCCCATGTGTAGAGTAATGTTTTCCTGAACCCTTGGGGTTTTCTGAGTCTTTCGATGGTTGGCGTTGAAAATCAGAGGAGGGATCACAAGATTCGGGAGCTTTGGAAGAGGGGCGTTGAATCTCAGACGCAGACGTCGAACGAACTACCGGAGTAGCCGGCGGACGTGCGGCCTGGGGCAGATTCGTCTGACAACCATACCTCCGTGACTTTAGGTAGTGTGGCACTCTTAACAATCGTGGATGGTGGCTGTGTGTCATTGGGCGTCCGTGACCTGGAATGCCCAGATGACACCGATTTGGCAAACCGCTCTCTGTGCCTTCTTCTGCCGATCACTCGACACGCGTGTCGAATCTCGGGTGGGTTTAGTGGAAGAGGTGTGGGTAGCGCTCTTGCCACCGGGTGTTGTCCCATAACTGACCCGCCGGTCAGTCCTCCGAGGTGAGGGGCTTGCGCTTCGATGCCTGACGACACCCCTGTGCCCTCGCCGTCCAATACGGCGGCTTTACTGCCATCGCTAAGGAACCCAGTGCGTCCATGGCCTCGAGTTGCCTGGCGTAGTGGGTCCAACGCTTGGTCGAGCGGTCCTTAAGTGTCTTGGCTTTGAAGAGCTTACAAGCCCTAATTGGCCTCAGGGTGGTCCCTTGGAAGACACAAGTTACAGGTATTATGTTTGTCTACCCAGGGGAACTTACGGTTGCTCTTTGGGCAGAATTTAAATGGAGTACTCTCCATATGTCAATACCTGGCAGCGGGCGGTTATATGTAGGAAATGAGTGTGTGTGTTTATGTCCACCCTCCACTCTCCCTACTTGTACAGGGCCGAGGCCAGAGGCCTTCCGAGGCCCACAGTACTTTGTGCACTCCCAACGGCTGTTCTTCCTCGGTCTCAAATACCGACGTCGATCTTCGGCGATCTTCGACGTAGGGTTGGAGAACAGGGATTTTTTGATAATTATATGATAAATGGCTAAAAGCCAGGTAACTCCGCGATTACGCTTCCGACAAGTATGGTGGAAAGAAATCGGAGGGTCCTACACACGTGAGGGATCACGGGTACAGTGGACGTCACACTAGGGATAGTTTTACTGGCATGCCCTAGTTCAACGCCGCTTTTGGAGTTTCGAAAAACAAACTAATACTCTGCAGATTCCACTAGATGTTGGCCTATGCACAGCATGTAATCTAAGCAGATTCCACCAGCCTCAGAAATATATATATACGCTTGCAAAGTTCCAGATCTGCTCCTTATGCAGGAGATACTAACCCTGCTAGAGAAAGGTGCTATAGAACCAGTACCAGTAGCGAAGAGGAACAAGGGTTGGTACTCCCCGTACTTTCCAATACCAAAGAAGGACGGAGGATTGAATTTGAGACCAATTTTGGACAAGAGACTTGAACAAGATCCTCAGGAAGGACAAGATGGTAACTCTTTGTAGATCCTTCAGGCCCCCCAGCTTCAGGATTGGATGGTATCATTGGACCTTCAGGTTGCTTACTTTCATGTGCCGATCCAAGCACAGGCAGTACCTGAGGTTCGCTGTTGGCAGTTCTCATTATCAGTTTTGGGTTCTGTCATTTGGGCTGACCTCCGTCCCAAGGGTTTTCACCAAGCTGATGGTGGTGGTGGTGGTGGCAGTGAGTCTCAGGAGAGGGGGAATTCATGTGTACCCCTACCTGGACGATTGGCTGATCAGGGCCAGTTCCCCCGAGCAGGCCCTGGAACATCTCAGCTATACCCGTCACTCCCTTCACAGATTGGCTTCTACCTCCCACTGATACCATCTCAAAGACTCCAATTCATTGGATCAATCCTGGATGCATCCCTTTAGAAAGGGGAGGCAGTAACCTTGGGCAACTGTTCCAATGCCCATGCATCTGAAGTAATAGTCTGCCATTCTGTCAGATGCTGTGGCAGTCTGCCTCCCACTACAGTCTTGTGAACTAAGTCCTCAGAGAGGTTTTGGGACGGCTGACGCAGTGGTTGATGGTAAAGTAGCTGCTGCTGCTGCTGTAGTCTTAGTACTACTTCCCCGTCCACCACAGGGGAATCTTCTTTGGCCTCTGAGCTGGCTGTCCTCTGTCCCTTCCAAATGTGAAGTAGTGACGAAAGGACCCAACGCTCCAGGGCGTACCTGTGGCACAGTTTGGAGGTCGTCTGATCGCAGCACCAAGTGATTTGGCTGCTTCCTTAGACGTTTGCATTTTCTCCAAACTCTCGTTAGCCTTGTTTCCGAAAAAAATGAGTGCCGTCAGAGGGCAGGTTGAGTAGTCTGGATTGTAAGTCTGCAGTAATCCTGACTTTCTGAACCAGGCAAACCTACGCATAACTGTACTCGCCGCTATAGCTTTGCTGATACTGTTAGAGTCGAGACCAGTCTGGAGGGATTTGCACATCGCATCTTTCCCATCGTTGACTATATTTAAAAACCCATCTTGTTCTTCTCCCCTTCAGGATATGGTCAGCCGCCATGAAAATACATTCCCAAAGGGTGTGAGTGAACCTTGCCAACATACACGTGGCATTAGCTGATTTCAGGGCCATACTTCCAGTAAAAAAAACTTTTTGGGCTAGGGCGTCGTAACGCTTATCCCCATTAGGAGGGAATGTAGGTTAGGCATTTTGTATATTGATGGAGGTGGCAGATTGAACCACCAGGCTGTCTGCTGGTGGGCGTTTTGATAAGTAAAATGGATCACTGCTTGATACCCTGTATTTCGACATCAACTTGCTGACAGCCGGATTGAGTTCCGCCGCCTCCCAGTTGGTAGCTACATGCTTTTGCAAAGCTGCATGGAATGGCATAATCGGGTCTTCTTGTGGCCCCTTGTCCAGAATGTCGCTCAAGTCATCTTGTTCAAAGGCTGGAGTTGGTCCAGACAAACCCATATGACATGCATTACTTACCGTAAAAGCATTTGATGGTTGCATCTGCTCAGATTCACATGCTGTGCATAGTCCGACATCCAGTGGTCACTGCAGAGTATTGCATCTTGTTTTTCGAAAGTCGAAAAGGGGACGTCGACATAGGCGTGTGTCTGTAATACTATCCCTATAGTGACGTGTAGTGTACCCAAAATCCCTCACGCGTCGAGGTCCCTCTGTATTTTTCTGCCATGAGGGAGCCTTATGACTAACCTGAGTGAGTACAGAAAAGAGAGAAAGTAATAAGGAGTTGGAGGTGGGTTGTGAGAAGGAACAGTAGAGAAGAGATGTCTTAGTACTGCTTATCCTACCTGGGAATCAGATCTAGAATGGGCATCTAGACAATAGTGTTTTGTAAAGGTGTGTGCAGAACTCCAGGGTGCCGCCTTGCAAATGGACTCAAGGGGAACATTTGCAATTAATGCTATGGATGCCCCAGTGCCTTGAGTAGAATGTGCTCTAGGCTTGAAGGGCAGTTTTCTCTTAGCAAGAGTGTAACAGAGTGATGCACTGGACAATCCATCTAGATATAGTGGATTTGGAAACTGCATCTCCTTCTCTTCCTGCTGCCACTGAGACAAAGAACTGATTAGTCTTTCTTAGTGGTCGAGTTCTTTCCATATAAAACATGACTGCCCTGCGCACATCCAGTGTGTGCAGGCTCTTTTCTCCGAAGTTTGATGTGTTTTGAAAGAACGTTGGTAGTTCTATAGACTGGTTGAAATGAAACTTTGAAATTAATTTCAGGGTAAAACCTGGGTGTTTGCGTAGAACCACCTCATCTTTGTGAACTGTTATAAAGGGATCTAAGATGGAGAGCGCTTGTAGTTCACTCACTCTCCTAACGGAGGTGATGGCCATCAAGAAAGCAGTCTTAAGAGTAAGATACTCAATGGTCGCTTTATGCATGGGCTCGAAGGGGGAGCCCATTAGCCTGGTTAAAACAACGTTCAGGTCCCATCTGGGAGCTGGGTTAGATATAGGAGGGTGAATTATTTTCACTCCTTCCATGAAGGCTTTAATAACTGGTACTTTCCACCATGACACTTTATGTTGAGACGTAGCGTAGGCGGAGAGTGCAGCAAAGTGAACTTCAATAGAATTAAATACTAACCCTGAGTCCAGCAAGTGAGTCAGGTATATAACAATATGTGTGGGAGAGCAGTCAACTAGGTTGATGCTACGAGTGTTCGGTTTCCTTGCTTCTCTGAGAATGTCCATGCATCTCCGAGGGAGCTGCAAATGTCCAAATTCTATGACCTCAGGAGCCAGGCTGCCAAGTTCAGGGTCTGTGGGCATGGATGCAGCGTTTGGCCCCTGTCCTGTGACAACATGTTGTACGGGCATGGTAGTTTCACTGGAGGAGACGGCGACATCTCCATCACATGAGCGAACCACTGGCTGTTGAGCCACTCTTGCATTGGGCGCAGGCGCGCTGTTACGCTCAGCTGGACCCCACAGGGGTGTCGATCGGACCCGGACAGCTGCGGTCTCCGTCGACGTGATGCGTAGCGCAGAGATGACTGTCTGGACTGGCCCGCCTAGTCTTGTCTGCTGGACCCGAAGAAGTATTTTCCTGCAAGTGGAGACAGGGATTAGCCACCTGTGGGTTTTAGTGATGGCCTCCCAACTGTTCTCGCTCTCCCCCACTAATCACCTCCGATATCCCCTTAGTAACCTCACCTTATGTTTGTAAAAGATGAGCTTTCCATCCTGCATGTCTTGCAGGGGCGCGTAGATACCAGTTACTTCACTGGTTTGAAGGCGTTGGGAGAGTTCCGGTAAGCATTGACTCTGAAGTCCCAGGCGGGATTGGTAAGTATCAAGTTCAAAGAGTTGAATGTGCCCGATGTTCACTCTTGTCCCCTTCCTTCCTTAAGTTGCAACTGAGTTCATGAGAAGAAGGTCTCGTAGCTGCTGCTGGCGTTCAGGTAAGAGTCTGTGTTACCCAATGCTGTCCTGTAACTATTGCATGCGTTTAACGTGTTGTTTTTCTCCCTCTTTACAGATGCAGCATATGAAGATATATGAATAATACCGCCGGTGGTAAATCAGGTAAGTCTATGGTGGTAAGAGGGATTTGTTGATTCCCTTGGCTCACCTTGTTATTCTTGTGCCCCTAGGTGCCGGAGTATGGCGAAGAAATGATGGAGACAGTGCCGGATCGAAAGATGCTGTGAGAACTGGTGAGTATGGCGCCGTGCTGGAGCTGGCGAAGAAACACGTGCAGGACTGATGTACTTTCCAGGTCGGGAGATGAAATGGATCCGGAATCAGGTGAGGAATTTGAAATAAGTTTGTTTTCTAACCTTGTCCTTTTCTTCCTCTTTATTCTAGGAGCTCCGGAATCGAGGAAGGCGTGGCAGAAGACTGGATGCTGGCTGCAGGCACGGTGAGAGTCACGCTGCTGGATGCAGAATAACACGAAGCATGTGCTGCTGTTCGGGTGTGGTTTAAATAGCCTCCAAAGTAGTCCCAGGAAAGAAGTTCCCCAGGACCACACCCGAGTAAAAAATAGTTCCTGTAGTAAAATAGTCCCATCCAGGCCTCACGTTGGCTTGGATTTCTTTGCAGCATGGTCTGCACGAGGTAAGTAATGTCTATGAGCCTGGCGCCTATGGCGCCAGGACTGATTTTTATTATGAGCCTGGTGCCTACGGCGCCAGGACTGAACCCAGACAGCCCCTAGCTGGGGCTGCTGGGGTTTTTGTAAATGTCTGGATGCCTGCTCCCAGGGCTGATGGGCTTGATCCGGATGCCCGGGGGTAGGCATCTTGACAAGCGCGTGAGGAACCAAATACATGACGCCATCATTCCTAGCAATCGCATGGCTTTGTGTACCGTCACCTCTCGACCGGCTACATATTGAGGGATCTGAAACAGCAGGTTTTGGACCCTCTCATTGAAAGGGAAGACGAGGCCGTCCTTTGTTCGAATTAGAGCCCCTAGGAATGGCTTGACTTGGCTGGGGTCTAGACTGGACTACTTCTCGTTGATGGAGAAGCCCAGGTGGAACAAGAAGTCTACAGTCTTTTGGGTATTTGAGAAACATGTTTCGTAAGAATCCCGTTATGAGCCAGTCGTCGAGGTAAGGATAGACCAGAATGGACAACCTGCGCAGGTGTGCCGCTGCCACTGCCAGTACCTTCGTAAATACCCTTGGCGCTGACGCTATGCCGAAGGGTAGCACTTTGAACTGATAGTGTTTGCCTTCTATCATGAACCTGAGGTATTTCCTGTGCGCTGGCAACATTGAAATATGAAAGTATGCATCTTTCATGTCCAGTGTTGCCATGTAATCCCCCTGTGTGCGCAAGGGGATTACCTCCTGCAAAGTCACCATACGAAATTTTGGAGGTTTTACAAATTTGTTCACTGGGCGCAGATCTAATACAGGGCGCATGGTTAAATCCTTTTTGGGTACAAGGAAGTACACTGTATAAATACCCTCCTTTACCTGTGATAGAGGCACGATCTCTATGGCTCCTTTTTCTAGCAGCAGTTCGACTTCCTGAAGAAGGATGGAGAGGTGTTCTGGTGATAGACGTCTTCCCCTTGGGGGTCTGAATGTTGAGGACCGACTGAATTTGATGCAGTAACCGTGGGCTATTGTTGACGGTACCCCCCGGTCTGTGGCAATTCCCTCCCATGCTTGCCGAAATGATGTTAACCGGCCCCCGACCGGAGATGCATGCAAGGGGACCCGAACTTTCGGGTCATTTGGTATTCGTAGCCGGAGAGCCTCTGGGAGTGGGGCCCGACCTCTATCCTTGCCACGATGTTGTCCTCTTTGAGCATACTGTCCACTGGTTCCTTGAGGGGAGGACCAGTTGCTGGCTGAGGTGTATTATTGTTGATTTTGTCGTTGGCCACGAAAAGAGAGCCTCTTGCCATAACCTTGCTTATTAGGAGGTCTCGTGATTTGGTCCAGGGTTTTTAATGTTTCGAGCTCCTTCTTAGCTGTTTCCAGTGCGTCATCAACCGCCTTACCAAACAAGTTTGAGTCTTCAAGGGGTTTGTTGATGAGGGACGCCTGTGTTTCTGGCTTGAAACCTGAGTTTCTGAGCCAAGCATGTCGCTTAAGAAGTACGCCCTGGACTAGGGAACGGCCAGCCGTTTCCGCAGCATCTAAGGTGTTCTTGATGATGCTTTGGTTTACCAGAGTACCTCTGTACAGTGGCTAATAAGCGGGTTCGCAAGGGCTCAGGGACTTCTTTGTAGGCCTTCGCACAACAGTCCCCATTGGGCATCGGAGTAGCTAGCCAACAAAGTTGTATTGTTGGCAATATGCGTGGCAAAAGCTGCCGAGGATGCAATCCTCTTCCCTAAGGCATAAAGCTTCTTCCCCTCTTTGTCCGGAGGTGCTTCGCTAGTAGATAGCGGAAACCCGCCCTTTTCCTCGTGGTGGTTACTACCAGGGAATCTGGTATGGAATGACCCCTAATATATAATGGATCAGAAGGTTAGGGGCTAAAAAGCTTCTCGATTCTTGGATTGACACCTCTAACTAATGCAGGTGTAGATAAAGAGGGAACGAGATGTCTCTTGATTGAGGCGAGAAGGGGTATGGCTTGGCTAGCAGGCAGCTTTTCCTTAATTATTCTTTCAACAATATCTACTTCTGGGGTAGTCTCCCCTGTATCAGTTTCAAAATGTGTTGCCGCCTTGCGTAGCACTGCATTGAATGCGGTTTGATCGTCCACAGGCGAAGGTTCTCTGACCGGCATGGTCTGAGGAGAGGGCAGATCTAAAACATCAGGGTCTGTTGACGCCCCTGGTGACTGCCAGGGCTGTGGTTCACATATGTCTGGGTCTTCCTCAAAGTTCCCTACAGGATCTTGTAGATCTTCAGTATTAAGGAATTCTTCCTCTTCCTAAAAGTGTGGATCCTCTTCAGTGAGGTCATATGTATCTATTTCTTCCTCAAGTGGGTCAATAAGTCTTGGGAATTTGGCCCTAGGGTCTTCAGGGAGCATCTCCCTTGGCCTTTTAGGTGAAATGTGTTCAGAAGTGGATACAAACCTATCTAGCCTGTCCATACATGATTCAAATCTTTCCCTAGTCCACTGGGATAACCCTGAACGGTCTTGTGGCGGAAAGGTTTGCTCCTCCGCCTCTAGGCGTCGAGGTCTCTACCATAGCGTGGAGGATATACCCCCGTCGCCATCTGAGAAACCTTCTTGTGGGCCTGGCGATGGGGATGTAGCTCTGGGTTTTCCCTTTGACGAGGGGGGAGGTTCCGGCGTAACCTCTGTAGATTTCAGCGTCTCCCTGACCCTCTGAGCGGGATTTGGTGACTCCTTCACACCTGTTTCTGCGAGTCTTTGGAGACTATTCTAGCTATGCTTTCCACAACCAGCTTCTCCGTCGAGGGCTGGTCGTGAATAGTTTTCGGCGGAGCCGGAACCTTAACATCGATGGACGCCCTCTTCCGAGGCGTTTCGACAGATGTTTTGGTGGTAGCACCCTTAGTTGAAGACGGCCCAGTCGCTAGGTGCGCATGCGGCTGCGGGGAGGGCTGCCGGCCCTTATGGTCGGCAGAGGCAGCTGGTTGATTCAGCGTCGCCGTTGGCGCTAAGGCCTTGTTCGATTTACTCGACGAATTGCCGTGGGTTGTGTGTTTAGTGACATTCATGTGCGTCAGCGTCGTAGGTGTGTACATCCCCATAAGTAGGGCCGGAGCCGAGCTTTTCGGGGCTGGGACAGATGCGATGGAGCAGGAGCGCTCCAATGAGAGGTCAACAACCTCCGTTCCGGAGGTAGCTTTATCACTATGAGGAATCAGCCTTCGACATGCCATAGGCTGCCCACCTTTTGACCCTGCGTTCCTTCAAAGTTTTTGGACGAAGGAGTTTACAGGCCGCACACCCCGCCTCGTTGTGGTCGAAGGCTAAGCAGTGGTTACACTGCTTATGCTTGTCCTTCCATGGAAATTTGCCGTTACAACGTGGGCAAAATCTAAAAGGAGTCCTCTCCATAGCTGAGGACGTAACCAGTGATAACGACCAGGAAGGAAAGGGGGGAGAAAAGGAAAGGCATTCTAGAAGAAACAAATTTCCACACCAACCCCCACTCTCCCTACTGTGCAGGCCGACAAGGCCGAGCCACATGTTCGGCAGCGCGGATAGGATCACCGCCGAAGATCTTGACTCGGCAGGGAAGTTGAATGGCCGTCGAAAGAGGGCTGGAGGTGGTATAAGTTAATAATGACTGACAAATCGACCAAGGGTCGAGCAAATGGTAAATGGCAATGTCTCTTACAAGCTCCGCATAAGGTGACCAGTATTCTGGGCAGAAAAAAATAATCTGAGGGACCTCGACGCGTGAGGGATTTTGGGTGCACTACACGTCACTATAGGGATAGTATTACAGACACGCCTACGTCGACGTCCCCTTTTCGACTTTCAAAAAACAAGATGCAATACTCCGCACTAGATGTTTGACTATGCACAGCATGTGATTCTAAGCAGATTAACAAACATCAGAAATTCCACTACTCTTGACATAAACTGTGTGTAGGTCACCTCTGCATGATCACCGGGGTCTTCCTCCGGTGAGGTATCTAAACCACTGGCATCATGCAGGCCCTCTTGTAAATTATTTATGCTGGACTCTTCAGAAATTAATGCTTCAGGGACTGATGGCGTGCCATACTGGAGGACAAAGGGCCTAGATTCATCTGAAGATGGCTCTGCATCCTCATAAAAAGAGGAGAGTGACTTGAAATATTTAGCCCTAGGCAAAGGTGTATACTTTTTCTCCATTGTACTGGATGGAGTCATAATATTTGTTGACAAAGGAGCCGAAATCATTGAGACTGTCGACAGCTTTGACACCTGAGGCGTCAAGTAGCTAGACGCGTAGATGGCTTTTCATAATTTTTCGCCGTCTATGACGCATCTTTCGACCCCGATGGCGTTGATGTCGACGACTCAGTCCTCAAAGGGACTTTTCCTCGGCTCAAGGGCTCATTGGACAGCTCTCGAGGAGTTTTTCCCGCCAGGTCCAAAGACCACCAGCTTTTATGCTTAAGGTCTTTCGACTGGAGCATGGGTTTGGGTGTAGTCGATGGGGTCAAGGCCGCATTCTTGAACACCTTCAACATTTTAAGCCTAAACTCTTCCCACTGGGCCGGTGAGCCAGATTTAGTCTAGCATACGAACAGTTCCGGAGAGGAACTGGAAGACGAGGAAGTTGGCAATCTATGGCGCTGTTTTTTTCCATGTCTAGACGATGACAAGTTGTGGGAACCACTACGCGGTCTGGATAGTTTCTTCTTCTTACTATGAGGAGAAACAGTTCTCGACTTGTCCGAAGTTTGTTTTTTCAACAGAGTGTAAGGGGATTTATGGGTCCTACATGCCGTGAGCATCCCTCTGTGCCCTCAGGGCTTTTGTCAGCATGGACAGCCAGTCCTCACACTCCGATCACAGATGAGAGGTTCCCAGACACCACAAGCATATTCTGTGGGTGTCCGTAAAGGACATATTCGAACCGCAGTCGCACCATTTCTTGAAACCCGACTTGGGAGTTGAAGACGCCGATGATGAAGCCATTTTTTCGATATTACTCGTAGATTTTCAACGATTTTTCTTCACAAGGATAGAAGCGTATTGTATCCGAAGCATTAGCGCAGAAAAAGAGAACTGAAGCCAACAGGTGCTGCGTGTGTTAAATATACCTTCAGTAATGTCGAGACGGAGGCCTCCGAGGCACTTCGAGTCGACAGGCCTCGACGCACAGCACCCCCTGCTGAATATTTCTTTTCCGTAGCAGCTAAACTGGATATTGGAAATACCGAACGATAAGGAATACGTGGGAGGACACAATCCGTTCGAATTGTTAATTATATCGCATTGTCCTGATGAACTGTTGCATTGCAGAAAGTGATTATTGAACCATCCTGACTCGGGTTTCTTTTGAAGAAGTAGTATGACGTATTAACAACTGTTTGGCCCTCGAGAAAATAACATTTGCCCTTATCTATCAACTTGTGTTTTGAAGAAAAGTCTTTTGTTTTGCCAAGTAAGAGATTGTGGAACATTTCCAGTTGCTGTGTTTTACGAACAAGCATTTGTAAGAAAGTATTCTCTTTGCCAAGTGAAAGGATATAATCAATGCGAAATACTTCATATGCTATTCGGAATGGAACTTTATTACACAGAACTTTCTTGAACCTGAACTTAGCTGAATGTATTCCTGAATTCATCCAGGTGAAGGGAATCCAACGCTGGTCACAAGGAGTATCACTTTAAGCTTTTGAGGTGTTGAATTGCTATATTATTTTGTAGTATTTAAGACAGCCAAACTAACCTTGTATAATGTTGTATATATTAGTACGAGGGTCAGATGCTTTTTGGACACTAGGTCATTTTTCTTTAGCCTTAGTTTGTTGGGCAAGGACAATCTTGTTAGGTTATGGAAAGATGTCGTTTGTCTCACCACTTTTCATTTAATAAAATGACAACTTGTGAGAAAACCATACCACTGTGTCAGTATCGCATTTCTGACCGACTCATAGGGGCAAATGTGAAACAAGTAGCTGTCCCTTTTTGGACAACTACTAGCTGTTTGAATGGTGCAGATCTTACCATTGCTTCCAACTCAGATTTTTAATAAGAGGACCTCTGCAGCCATTTCGTCAGGTCATCATTGAAGCCAAGAAACCCTTGAAGAGCAGCCTGCTGAAGATCCCAAGACGGCACCTGAAGTGGGCCAGAATCCATTCCAGTAGCTAGTCCGGTGAAGCCCCGCTCCTCTGCCTCATCCCCAAAGACTGTGAGCAGTACTTCAGTCCTTGGACTAGTGGGACCATGTTAGCCAAGATTGTATGCAGTACCCTTTGGGTGCACTACAACAACCCTGACCTCCTGGCAATCGGAACCCAACCTTTGGCACAAGTCTGTACTACACAGGTTGGTAGTGTGGTCAAGTAGCCAGGCTTATCTCAAGAGGGGTCAATATGAGCTGTAGGAGAGTTACAGAGATTCGTAGTGACAAGTATTCAAATAAACTATTACACACAAGGTTTCTTGATGAAACAATTATTTTATAAAACAGTGAGTCTGAATAAGCCTTCTTCAGAAGGGAGCAATATAAAGCCACACACAAATACACTTCAAATATACCCACTCTTAGTTTTCAAAATCAGCAAATTTCCCATTTGGGATGGCTCAGAGACACTACCTACTCCTTCAGGTGACTTCAATAGCTAGGGTGTTGTGGACATTAATAGATCACTGTTGCATTTAGAATATAGGAGAGGAGTGCCACAGAAAAGGGGTTTCAGAATAAGACAAGTGTTCACACAAAAGTCAAGGTGAACTGAAGCACTTCTTGCAGGTAAGTAAAAGTCTTGCACAATGTTTTAGAAATCTTTGTAGCAAAAGTAGAATCAAATGTAGGGTCACAAGCTGTTAGGCCTGTGAGTAGTAGAAGATGCAAGCAATGCTACAAGAGCAACTGAGATCAAGCAAGCTGGCACAACAATAGGTAAGTTCTTAGACTTACAGTACCTTGAGGTTGAAGAAAAGTACAGAAGATGGCTCTGTTCCTGTGCAGCTCTGCAGATCCTGGTGTTCCTGTGCCTCAGTCATAAGGCCAAGCGGGAGGACTTCTGGGGACTCCTGCACTGCAATGGGACGGCCACCGACCGCAACCTGCAATCTTCAAACAAGTGGCACTTCGGTGTTTCAGCTCCTCGCGTCTACCGCAAATAGCAACACTGCGGTTCCTGGCTGGCGAGATGGGCTTTCCTTGCATCTGGGGTAAAGCACTCTGTTGCGGTGGCTCAGGCTCGGTCAGTCCTGCTTCCTGGGAGTCCAGAGGATATTCCTGGAGCTCTTGGCCAGCTTAAAAGAAATGCACACGATCTGGTGTTCCGATCCCTGGCTATTCGGTTCCAGCAGCGACTGCAGTGTAAAGTCAACCAGCTTCGAGAGGATGTTTAGGTGGCTTACTTTGGAGTTGATTGGTCCGACCAACTCAAGGGGAGAAGTCGTCCTTGCAGGGCTTCTCTGTTGATACGATTTCGGAGCTTGAGCACAGCAGCAGGGCTTCACCAGGCAAACCAATGGTCCAGGAGTTGCAGCAGGCGTCTCTTCCAAGTTCTTCCGATTCCCTCATCCAGTTGTTGACTCTGCCTTCCAAGCCAAAAAGCCTCGCCTTTTATGCAGGTTTCGCCCATTAATTCCAGCCTAGCTGTCAATCACCCAGCAGGGTGGCTGTCCTTGCCGGACAGCCAGCTGGCCAACCACCTAAGAGTGCATTCCTGTCTCCTAGGAGACTAAGCACAGAGTTTCTTGCAACTCCCTCGCTTCCTGCCCCCGCCAGACACCCTGGAGCCAGAGGCTGGCTTCACTCGTGAATCCCGCCAAAGACAAAATGAACAAAGGGACCAAACCTGATTTGGCATGCAGAGTAAATATCAAGAAGGGCCTTTCCACAAAGAAATGGCAAAAAAAGAAGACCGGGGCCATTTTGACAAAAATGGCACCCTTGGGTGCTTTACCGTGGTTGCGAATGCAGCCCGCGGTAAAAGCACACCATGGTAGTTAAAAGTAAACCACTGCCACCAGCCATTCATCGAGGAAAGGGTAACAAAATTGTTACATGAGAAGCTAGACAAATGCGATACTAAGTAACCCCTCCAGCAACCTATTGTAAGACAGTTTGTGCTGGGTCTAGAAAGTTAAAGAAATGTAAGTAAAGTCTATTTCACTTTACTGCACTTGGAAACAGATTATCCAAGAGAAGGTATTTAAACCTTTGGGAAATCTGAAATATATCCCTATGCCACTGCACTGAAGGTGCTATGTGACAACGTAAAAGATGATGCGTATGGAGTTTGTAAGACTCCACACCCAAAAGAAAAACAGCTTTCAAAATCACATTAAAATACATGAGAGAGTGGGGAAAAAAGGGTCTCACTCTCTCCAGGTTAAAAATTAAAAGTCCTAAAATCCAGTAAGGTTGCTGGAGGTCTCTAAAGTAGAGAGGAATTAGCACATTTCTGATAATTCTCCCTAACAGACCAACTAGTGCTGATGCCTTCCAGGATCCTGCCTTCACAGCCTGCCTACTTATGGATTGTCCCCGGTAACTGTTCCATTTACTCCCCTCCACAACCTGGTTAGAATGTCCTTCAAACTTCCCTCATTTTAAAATGCTCACTGCTTCCCGTCAAATCTGATTTAACTAGTGTATGTTTTTTGTGATCAAATAGCATTGTTCCTTCTGTATATGAATAAAATAAATCTGTACCCCTGGATTGGCCAGTGGAGTAGCTGCAATGATCGCAGCTGGAAGGACACCGGTCGTCGCCTGTGTGACGAGACAGTCGTGGGCCCTCACCATCCTCCAACCTGTGAATACCCTCAAGAGGTCTCGATCAGTGGTTCTTGTATTCCATCATCGATACAGGTTGCATT
The DNA here is from genome assembly GCF_040938575.1 of Ambystoma mexicanum. Taxonomy (NCBI): domain Eukaryota; kingdom Metazoa; phylum Chordata; class Amphibia; order Caudata; family Ambystomatidae; genus Ambystoma; species Ambystoma mexicanum. The sequence goes on from NC_090937.1 coordinate 1,414,181,580, forward strand.
GTTGAATCTTTAAACCCACAGCTCATGTGCACCGCTCAGTGAACCAGCAGCGGAAGATCTAGACCCCAGCAACCCACAGACAATCCACAAATTAATCTGGAAAAATCGCAGTCAAGGAGGTAAGTCAACGCAGTGCATCGGTCCTCCATAGGATAATATTGGTAACAAGTCCCTTGGTCTTCTTATTAAATTCCACTCACCTTTTGGTCATCGAACCTGGGTTGTGTATCCTGTCCCTGGATTAGCCTTGGGACTCAAAGGGAGGAAAACATTTACCACTAGTAAAATTGTTGTAGAATTTTGAAACCATCACCAACACAAGACTATTGAAGCCTATCTTCAGAGACTTCATTCTGGTGAGAAACATTGTGGCCCCTGTAACATTTGGGCACAAGGCCTCCCTTCATCTTAGGCTTCGGACTTCTTAAGGTAGGTTAGTGTTTTGTGATCTGGTTCCATCATTGACTGCATCTAAAATACTTGCATGCTTTTTCTAACTTAGTTATTTGATGTATATTTTAACCTAAGGTGATATATATATATATATATATATATTTTTTTTTTTTTTTATTTAGCATACAATGTAAATACATACAAACATTTGCTTTACGATTATCCACCCTACTATACACAGCCATGCCACCAGTCAATATTTAGTTCAGACTTCCTAATTGACTCTTCTGGGCTCCCCAATTCATTGGTAGTATATCTAGGCGTGCACTTGTCCGAATTGCCATAGGCTTGACTTTGCCTAGAAGCCTTGCTGAATATTATCAACCAGATTTTCCTTTGCCATCTTCCTCTGTAACTTCTAGTTTTATTTAACGTTATTTTCAAGAAGCTGCCCAAAAGTTTGGTTATCTTCTAGTTTGGATTGTCATACAGGGCTTCCCACCATAGGTGCGAGTCAAGCCCGCAAGTCGGGATTAATATATTGTGTAACAACTTTACTCTTTAACTTTAGTTCTTTGCAAAACAATATTAGATGGCGCAAGGTTTCATCTTCTTGGTTGCATAAGCGACAGGTGCTGTCTTTGACCATCCGATATTTTAAAAGATTTTCCTTTGTGCGCAAGAAGTCTGAAACGCAGTATCAAATCCCTATGCCGGCGATTGGCACTCTTTTTGAGATATGTTGGCAGAATTCCAGAGGAATTTGTTAGTTTTGTTATTAGATTATGTCTCTTGGACATTGCTCGAACAGCCTCTGTGTCCAGTCTACTGCTAGTAGTAACCTCTTTACTCTCTTTGGGTTATTACAAAGACAGTTATGGAAGTCCCTAAATTAGACAGGATCTCAGCACATTTGTTTCTCCATTCGTTTAGAGGCCAGAATGGGACTTTTTCAGTTTCCGACTTCAACATTTTGCATTGTGGATGACAATCTGGTAACTCTTTTTTCCTATGCATTGACAGAGCTTTCCATACAACATGTACGTGCAGAGAATGAAGACCCAGTTTGTGTCTAATCACACTTGTTGGTACAGCATTTGGTAGTCTTAATACTCGCCTCCAGAACCCTTACCTCGAGTTTATCCCAGATGTCCCCCCCCTGAATATGATATTGTCAGTGTTACTTTTGCGTTGTAAAATTCCACTAATGGTTTTGCTGTGAATTTGCAAAATTTCTTTAGTATTAATGCTTGTGCTGTCAACTGGTCCATTTTTGATTGCAAATGCTCAATCCACGGTTTGTCCAACCAGTCGGCACTAATTATAGCTCCCAAATATTTGGTGCTTTCCATTATTGGTATGGGTTGTTTCCCCAGACACCACTTGAAGGGTTCTTTCACCTTTGTTTGTGGTTTTTTGATTATCAGAATTTCTGATTTCTCAGCATTTATTTTTTGATTGTTGATTTTAACATATTTTCAAGTGCCTCAAGTTTTCTCTGCAGTCCTACTGCCGTTGGATCTAGCAGAAAAAGGTTGTCCGCATACAGCAGATGACTGATGGCATTGCCAGCTAGTCTCGGAGAACAAGCTCTGGGTGGCTCTAGCCCGTCTTATGTCAAGTATGTTGAAATTGTACAATATTGATGCAGAGGAGCACCCTTGGTTCAGGCCTTTGGTCGTGGTTATTGGCTCACTAAGGGTGCCCTTTTGGTCTAGGCGGACCTGCATGCTCATTCCGGTGTGAAGTGCCTTGATGGCTGCTACGAGACCTGTGGGGCCACCTTTTTATTTCATTTTTGCCCATAGAATTTGACGGTCCACTCTATCGAATGCGCTTGCCATATCTAGGCAGGCTAGCAATAGCTTTAGATTCTCGTGCAAGGTTTTAGTTTTGAATAAGTTTATGGGTCGCAAGTTCAAGCCACAGCCCACTCTCTCAACGAAACCAGCTTGCCTGATGCCAATATTTCTGCTTGCAGTCAGCCACTCTTTTAGGCTTTTGAGTAGAATGCCCGCATATAGTTTCCCCAGCACATCTCAACTATATAGGGTGATCATTTTCAGGTTTTTTTTCTATCGCCCCTCTTGTAAACTGTTATCCTTATTGCTTTCTTCCAAGACTCGGGAATCTGTATGTTCTTGTTTATTTTCATAAACCGGGAAAAACACATCTGCCCACAGTTCTGGCACTTGTTTTAAGATCAAATTTGTCGGCAAGTCAGGGCCTAGGGCACGAGATGTTCTAGCTCTGTTAATTTAAGCCAATATTTCATGTTTTTCTAAGACTATCTTCCATGATTTTTCTTCGGCTTTTGGTTTCAAATGGCTCTCGGCATCGTTCGTCTGTTCCTAGATGTTACTGAAGTGCTCTAGCCATTGTTCTTCATTGATCTGGGTTATTTGTTCCGAGCCTTGCAAACTGATTTTTATTCATCAGTGACCAGAAGAAGTTGGAGTTTTTGTTCTTTAGTGCCATGAGCATTTGTTCAGATTCCTTTTGATGTAATTGCTCTCAATGGGACTTTGTCCAGTTCTGGTAATTTCATTTTGGTTCCTTCTTCCGCGCTGTTTTCTCGGGAGTCTTCACTCTCCTAATTTCTCTCAAAGCTTTTTGCCAATTCCAATTTTCAGTGCTAATTCCATGCTGTAATGGTGTAGTCTAGTCACTTTGTTCTTCTCAGTGTTCAACCCAGTTTCTCTAAAGGCCATCAGACAATTCTCATATTCGACGCTATTAGTTGCTGACTCTTGCCACTTTGATATAGCCTTTGATAGGAAAGGAACCATTTTTGAAGTCAATTTCAAATGATTTAGCCCGCTATTTGTGACAGTTTTGTGAGGCCATATTTTTTAAATTTTGGTGCCTTGATGTTGGTTATTTGTTTCTCTGCAGTTAAGGACTAGAAGGCTGTGGTCACTCTGACAGTGGTAGTATTCTTAATGATGTTAATAATTTATGTGTTGCAGAGTCAACAAATAAGTAATCCAGAGTTGCTCTGGCGTTATGTCAGGGCCATGTTTTGGCTCCTTCCAGGTCACCAGACAGTACCATTTATTATGTGAAGATCTCTAGATTTCATCTCCGTCATCCACCTCATTGTTGTGCCACTTTGTTGTTTCTTATGAGATGGTAAATCTTCTGCTCTTACATTCGTACAGCAGTCAATATTCAGATCGCCACATAAAATTATAAAAGGAGCGATGTATTCGGCTCTCAAATAATCAATGTTCTTTGTTACTAGCTCTGTAAATCTTTCGTCATCTTTTGCTTTGGAGTTCCATTACAGGTTTAAAACTATTCCTGTTATTTTATCTGGAGGTCCTTGTTGTAGTTCGTGAATTATGGTTATCTGTACGAGTGGAGAATGTGTTATCACTAGCTACTTTACCCCGCATATTCTTTTATTATTGTTAACAGGCCCACCGATGGTCTCCCTTTTTGTCCTTTATATGCCTATGTTAGAAAGCATGTGAAACCATCTTAGGCCGGCGTCTCCTGCAGCCAACATTCCTGTAGGCATATAACGTCAGGTGAGATCAACTCTTGATTGATATTTTGAAATAAGTGATTACATCCTCGGGTGTTCCATGAGGAGATTTGGAAGCTAGGTTTCGCTTCCTGGCATTCGATCTAATTTTGTTCAGTTGATCCTAATGCCTCTGCTAGGCAAGTCCGTGATTTTCCAGAGTCGATTCTGGTCACCAACGGCTCTTTGTTCATTTCTTTTTTATTAGGATTGTCAGTCGTTCTGCCTGCTCCCATCATGCGCAAGGCTTTTGGAGGCTTTAGAATGGTAGGGGAGATTCTAATAGATTTGCAATTTAAGGTCGTCAATCAAATGGGACTCCACAGGAACAGGTTCTTTGTTTAGATGGTGATTTTTTTCTACAAGCACCTTTTTTTCCTGCTCGGGCGACTTGCAAGATGTAAGGTCAATTCCCAAGCAACTTAATTCATCAGTCGCCGATTGGATTACGCGCATTACTGACTTGGATGCTAGGTGAATTCAGATGTAATCTGTTTCTGCTTCTTTCTGAAATGTGACTCTTTATGTCCATCGGGTCAACCACCCGTAATTGTGGAACACTGTAGTAGTCTCATAAGGTTAGCCCGATTCAAGATCAGGCCGTCTTTAACCTTGAGTGCTCTCTCCGGCATAAGTTTATGTGTAGTTGATTGCTCTTCTCTTGGGGCTCGCTGAAACGCACTGATTTTTGCTCTTCATGTACTGTGTCTTTCTGAGTCCGATGGTAGGTATCTAGATGTTTTTTGTGTTTGGAGCCATCTTGTTTGGATTGATAAATCATTGTTTTGATTAACAAGGTTTTTGTATTTGTTTTCTCTATAAGCGCACAGACTCTGAATCGAATATCGCAAATAATGATTTGTTGTGTGAGCATCACACTGCCCTCTATATGTCCAGTCAGCGGGTTGATGTTGGTACTTTGTGTTGATTTCTGAGTCGCTTGGTTCCCCGCTGGACATTCCCTTAGCTGTTCCCGGTTTTTTATAGGCAATTCTTCTAAATTTAGGGCGCCTTTTCTTACGTGGTGCTCATGTGTTTTATTTGCTCTTTCAGTTGTATCAGATCCAATCTGTGGCTCTATGTTAATTTTGGTTTCGGTACTTTTGTAATTTCAATTGTTTTGGTTGGTTCCGTTTTTAGGAATTTGACAGTATCACAAAGGCAGTTCAGGAAGATTTTCGGAATCCTTATCTCATGCCCCTCTTTCCTTCGTTGCTTCAATGTATGATTCCACATATATTAGTTTTGTTTGCATTATTGCCATCAGAGTAGTTTGATCTTTTTAAGAAATGGAGCGAGCGTGATGGTGACCATAGACCCAACAGCTGCTTGTATGTTGGCACAATGCTCTGCGTATGATCCAAGGTGCTCCTGACTTGTGAGTTTAGGGCTTTTGACTGATCCGTTTTTCGTAGTCTCGATTCGGACTGGACTTACTTTTCTTGGTCTCAATGCCCTGTTGGTCATTTTCACCAGTTGCTGTGCTTTGCTTCCAGTATTCTTTGTCTGGGTGTTGTCTCACCACACCCATCTCTTTAATTGTTGTTCTGCTCCGATCATTTAGTTGTAAGCTTTGAAAGGCTTTTTCATCATGTCGGGCCGTTTTAGCTTTTTTTTCAGGCGCCATTTCTATTGTGGATTCATTTGTATATACTTCTGTTATGGCACGTTTTGCACTTCTGACTTGTGGAGTAGAGGTTTTGACAATTGAATAATCCTCTGACCTATATTCGTCTTCTGGATCACTTTCTTCATGATTCGTCTCACCCAAACGGTTTCCTGTTTATGATCCGTTTTGTTTGGCAATTACACTTTGATCTGAGATGTGTGCCATACTATTTTGTACTTTTGCTTGTTTGCAGGTTCTTAACTGAACTGTTCTTCTGACTTTTGGGAGAAAATCCGTTTTGTGGGGGACAGGAACCAAGTCACAGCGTCCCAATGCCAGTAGTAGCTCTTGGTCAGAGACTTCCTCTTACACTTGGAGACTGGCATGTCCATTCGTATCTGTTTCTTGATTAGCTTGTGCTTTTCTGTGTTGTGTTAGTACCGGTTTTGTTTTGAAGTGCCATTTTATTGTTCTAGTTTCTGACATCGATTTAGTGCAACTTTTTGATTTTTGACCAATGATTTTTTTTGTATTTCCGAGAGTTTACGCACTTCCATTCCATTTGTGTGGGAGGGCACTTCGAGTTGAGACTTGTTCGGTTGTCTGTTTTAATGAACCGTCTCTCTTGACAAGCAGCTCATAGTTGTGTCTTGATTCAGACGAGTCAGCATATTAGGAACTTGGCTGGCTGTCTTAATTCGTTTTTTGCACCAGCTCATTTTTGTCTCCAGTTACTGGGAATTCCTCTAGCGCATCAACATACAAAGGCGAGTCAAGAGGGGCGTCAATAAGTTCTGCCACTTGTTTAGATGCACTCTTCATTGCATTTTGTGACTTGCTTTTTGTAAGTTTGAAAGTCCCTTCTTCAATGGGTACACAGAAAGGAACAAGTTACTTACCTGTAACTGTTGTTCTCCAGCATGGGTCTGGCATGGATTCACATGCTCATGAATATTCCCCGTCGTCAGGCTGGGAATCCTCGGTAAAGAAAAAACCAGTATCAGTTTCGTTTCTGATCTGCCTTTCGTAGTAATAACCAATCACTGGTCTCTGCGTCATACTGACCACAGCCAATGACTGCCCTCTACCTAAGCACCGCCTCTGGCAGCCATCTTCAGATTTGGAAGCACGTGAAGTGGCAGTATGACCAAGTGAAGAGCCGCAGAGGGGTAGGCGGGAGGGTTCGCATGTGAATCCATGCCAGACCCATGCTGGAGAACAACAGTTACAGGTAAGTAACTTGTTCCTTCTCCAGCATGGGGTCTGGCATGGATTCACATGCTCATGAATAAAGAATACATAGCAGTACACACATGCACAACCACGGGAGGTGGCAAAGGCTCAACATTAAGCATTACATCAAACTCAACATTAAGCATCTTACCTCCTCACCAGGCTCACCTCAGGCGAACAGGTTGCGCAGCACTGCTTGGCCGACCCTGGACTCCTCCCTGGAATCCCGATCGACGCAGTAGAATTTCGTGAAGGTGTGCGTCGACCTCCACGTAGCAGCCCTGCATATGTCCAGCAGGGGCACACCAGAAAGGAACGCCGTGGTAGCTGCGATCGCTCTGGTGGAATGGGCTCTCGGACGGCCAGGCAGCGGTCGGTTTGCCAACCGATGACAGTACATGATACAGCCGGAGAGCCATCTGGAAATGGAAGCCTTCGAGAGAGCCTTCCCCTGATTGACAGGTCCAAAGTTCACAAAGAGTTGTGACGTCTTCCGAAAACACTTCGTGCGGTCCACGTAGAACTTCAGCGCTCTAGCCACATCCAGCGAGTGCAAAGTCCTCTCAGCCGGCGACGAAGGCGACGGGAAGAACACAGGCAACACCAAGGGTTCGTTGAGATGGAAGTCCGACGGTACCTTGGGCATGAAGGAGGGGTGCGTCCTGAGCACTACCCTCGTGTCGTGAAAAGTCAAGTACGGGGCCTTGCAGGAAAGGGCCTGGATCTCTCCCACCCGTCGTGCAGAGGTGATGGCCACAAGAAACGCTGTTTTCCACGACAGAAACTTCAACGGGGCCGAGTGCAGAGGCTCGAACGGAGGTCCCATGAGCTTGGTCAGCACCACGTTGAGCTCCCACGCCGGGGCCGGAGCCTTCACCGGCGGGAACGATCTGAACAGCCCCTTCATGAACTCTTTCACCAGACGATGAGACCACAAGGACGTCCGGCCCGTGGTTCTGGTGTATCGGGAGATCGCAGCAAGATGAATCTTGATGGACGCGTGTGCCAGTCCAGCTTTGGCCAGCGTCAGCAGGTACGGCAGTACCTGGGGAGCCGTAATCCGTAGAGGGTTAATCTTCTGTGCGTGGCACCAGACAGAGAACCTCTTCCATTTGTGTCCGTAGCATTTAAGAGTCGAGGACGCCCTGGCCTTTGCAAGAACCTCTCTGCAGTCGGCCTGTATGTCGTATCCTACAAACTCTAGCGCTGCAGGAGCCAGGCCTGCAAGTTCAGCGATTTCGGGTCGTGGTGGAGGATGGCGCCTCCTTCCCTGGAGAGTAGATCCGCGTCCCCCGGCAGCTTGATTGGCGGGGACGCTGACAAGTCCAGAAGGTCCGGGAACCATATCTGCCTCGGCCACGCAGGTGCGACGAGGATCATCCTGCACCGTGACCTCTTGAGCTGGTTGACGAGCCGGATTAGCAGTGGCAAAGGAGGGAACGCGTAGAGGAACAGGCCCTCCCAGGGGAACGAGAAAGCATCGCCCATGCTCCTCGCCTGGGGAAACCTGCTGGCGAACCTCCGGCACTTGGAGTTCGTCGCCGTCGCGAACAGGTCGATCTGGGGTGTGCCCCACCGTCGGAAGAGGCGATCCACTAGATCCTGCCGTAGTTCCCACTCGTGGCACGAGCGCAGCTCCCTGCTGAGTGAGTCGGCGATGGTGTTTTGTATCCCTGCCAGAACATCCCCAGAACATCCCGGCACCAGAAACATCCTTTGGGCGACGGCCCAATGCCACAGGTCCTGCGCCTCCTTGGACAGCGCTGGGGACCTGGTTCCGCCCGGTTTCCTGATGTAAAACATGGTGGTGGTGTTGTCGGTGAAGATCCTCACCACCTTGCCCTTGAGGGACGGGAGGAAGGACCTGAGGGCCCAGAACACTGCACGGAACTCCAGGACGTTGATATGGAGGGACTTCTCCGTCGGGAGCCAAAGGCCTCTCGCGTGCATATTTTCGGTGTGCGCTCCCCACCCTTCCAGGGAGGCATCCGTGGTCACTGTCTCCTGGTGGTCTGGGGTCTGGAAGTCCATGCCCGCCGTCAGATGCGCGCGGATGCCCCACCACCGGACCGCTCGGCGGAAACTCTCGTCGAGTGTGATCCTCTCCTCGAAGCCGCCCGTCGTTTGGATCCAGCGCGCGTCCAGGAACTCCTGCAACGGGCGCATCCGGAGCCTGCACATGGGAATGAGGTAGATGCAAGAAGACATCATTCCGAGGAGGGACTTGATGGACCTCACCTTGGCCGCGTCGGAAACCAACATCCGCTGTACCTTGCCCAGGATGGACCTGGTCCTTTCCTCCGACGGGGAGGCCAGAAGGGACACTGTCGAGCTTCGCTCCCAGAAACAGTGCGTTTTGCGCGGGTACCAGGAGAGACTTGGCGTAGTTCACGGAGAATCCCAGGTCCGTGAGAAGTTGGACGGTCCTTGCCGTGTGATCCACGGCGAGCTCCCTCGTCTTGGCTCGGATGAGCCAGTCGTCCAGGTAAGGGTAAGGGTAGACGTGGATCCCCTAGCGGCACAGCTGCGCCGCCACCGGTGCAAGGCACTTGGTGAATACCCTGGGTGCCGACCGTAGTCCGAAGGGGAGGGCTTTGAACTGGTAGTGACGCCCTTGGACCACAAACCTGAGGAATTTTCGGTGCCCCTTTAGGATGGGAATATGGAAGTAGGCATCCTCCAAATCCAACGACGACAGGAAGTCTCCTTCCTCCAGCTGACCCAGGACGTGCTGGAGGGTGACCATCCGGAACTTTTGCGCCTTGATGAACTTGTTCAGACGTCGCAGGTCCAGGATGGGGCGCCATCCCCCCCGTCTTCTTCTTCACGAGGAAGTATCTCGAGTAAACTCCGGAGCCCCGAAGCCTCTTTGGGACGAGTTCGATGGCGCCCTTCCTGAGCATCGCCTTTACCTCCAGGAGAAGTTGAGGGACGTGAAGTTCTTTCCTGGCCACGGGGGGGGGACGCGCGGACACCTTCTTTGAAACTCGAGCGCGTGGCCCCGGGCCAAGGCGTCCAGCACCCAACGGTCGGTGGAGATGGACTCCCACACGCTGACGAAGCTCGCCAGCCGGCCTCCCACCGGGGTGCTTCGGTGGGGGCCCGACTCCACGGTCGGTTCAATCCTGCTTCGACGAGGCTTTGCCGCCTTGACCTCCTTGGCGACGACGGCGGGTCCGCCAGACTTGCCTCGTCCTCTGTAGGCCTCCTGAGCCGACGAGCGGGCCGCTTGACGGTAGGTGGAGAAACCGCCGCCGGAACTTTTGGAGGCGCCCTTGCCTCCGCTGCTCCGAAAGGGCGTCCGTCGTTGTTGCAGAACTCCGAGGGCCCGGGCCGTCTCGGTGTCCGCTTTAATGGCCTGAAGGGAATCGTCCACTGTTTTCCCAAACAGGTTGTTCCCATCGAAGGGCATGTCCAGGACTCTGGTCTGAACGTCTTGACGGAAGTCCGTAGCCTTGAGCCATCCACGCCGCCTAAGGCAAACGCTGTTGCCCAACTGGCGGAACCCAGTGTCGGCGATGTCCGTCGCAACGGTAATGGCGTGGTCCGAAGCCACCTCACCTTCCTGCAGGATCTCTAGAGCCTCTGCCCTCTTGTCGTCCGGCAAGAAGTCCAGCAGGGGAGCCAGTTTGTACCAGAGCTCCCTGTCGTAGCGGGCCACGATAGCCAAGGCGTTGGCCGCTTTAATCATCGTCGCCGCAGACGAGATGACACTGCGTCCCATAGCGTCCAATTTCTTTCCCTCGCCGTCCGGTGGGGAAGTCTATGTGGAGGCCGCACCCCCACCCCGCTTTTTTCCTGGCCGCCGCGGAGACGACGGAGTCCGGGGTAGGCTGTGCCCGGAGGCACAGGGGGGCCGTGTCCGGGACCCGGTACTTCTTCTCGTACCGGTCTCTTCTAGCTGGCGTCGTGGAAGGGTTCTTGAGGAGGGTGAGGCCCTCATCCCAAATGTCGTCCAATAGAGGCACTGAGAGGACCGTCTTCCTCTTGGCCTCGCGCCGCTGATAAAGGAAACCTTCCTTCTTCTTCTCCTCAGGGCAGAGTTGGAAAAGCTCGGATGCCCTGGTGATCATGGAGTGGAACGATCCAATCTCGTCGGGCGGAGAAGCCCTGGTGGGAGGCGACGACGGTACATCCTCGTCGTATACCTCGTCGTCCGTACCCGTCGCTGCCGTGTCAGTCCCCGTATCATCCCCTCGGGTGGACGGGGAGGAGGGCTGGAAGGGGCGCGACGGCTGAAAAGGAGGCGGAGGGTGGATCCTTCTTTTCTTGGTAGGGGGGAACACCAGAAGGTCCCGGTTCTGGGTCCCCCGACGGGAGAGGTTCCGTCGGCAACGGTAGTCTCGTCCTTATCTCTGAGCATAAGGACTGTATAGCCAACAAAATGGCCGCCAAGTTGTCTCGCGGCGCTGGCAGAGGGGAATCCGACGGGCGATCAGGGGCCCCATCGGTACCCTCGACGATGTCGTCGTCACCTGCGTCGGGATCCATCCCGACGGGCCGGTCTTCTTCCACGCCGAGGCCGTGGCTTAAGACTTCGACCAGCTCCTCCTCCGAGGTTGAGGCCGAATCTACGACGACGCCCTGCCCCCCCTTTTTCTTCCCCACGGGGGATTTCACGGGGGTCCTATCGATGGGCACAAAAGAGGACTCCCTCCGAGGTGGCAGGGAGACTCTGAGCCCCGAGGTCGCCACCACTGGTGTAGCCTCCACAGGCTGAGCCAGGGCCGCCGCGACAGTTTCGATAGAGGGCTTGGCCGGATGGATTAAGGCCTTCACCACCCTAGGTGCGCTCACCGCCTTATCCTTGAGGGGGGGGGGGACACTGCCTCGCTCCCCATCCGCCTTCGAGCTCGACCGGGGCCTCTCCACGAGCTTCGCCGGGTGCTCGGCCTTCCTCTTACCCGACCCAGAGCGTTGGCTCGTGGTTGATGGTGCCGGGGAGGGTGCGCCCTGCCTGGCGCCCGTAGAGCCCGACCGTTCGGCGCTCCCGGTGCCAGCGGACTCGCGGTGCTTGGCCTTATGTTGGACCCCCGTCGCCGGGGCGTCCTCAAAGGTCTTAGAAGACCGCTCGGCTTTCTTCCTCTTCTTCTCGCCGGACGGGCTCTTCCCTTCCAGCCAGTTGGCGAGACGTTGATGGCGGTCCTTCATGGTCCGCTCCGACATGTTGCTGCAACACGCACAGTCCTTCTCCACGTGCGTCTTGTCCTCATGTAGGCAGTAAAGACAAAAAGAGTGTTCGTCCTCCTTAAAGACGTTCTGCAGCTGGCATCCAGGGCAGACCCTGAACAGCTTTCCGGGCGTCGAGCTCCCCTTCTCCTGGGCCATGACCGGGCCTGAGAAACTTCTGGAGTCCTCCAAAAGCGTAGCTCGACGAAATCTTCACCCTTCAGGGGCGCAGACGAATCCGACACGGGTCCCCGTTGATCGGATGGAGAATCGGTGGAGCTTGAGGCTCTTTTGACCGAAAAAACTAAGTTTTTGAGAAAAAACGTGAAAAAATAGCACTAACGCTCGAGAGCAATAGCACGAGGATCCCAACACATGAACGTGCGGTAAAAATCTGAAGATGGCTGCCAGAGGCGGTGCTTAGGTAGAGGGCAGTCATTGGCTGTGGTCAGTATGACGCAGAGACCAGTGATTGGTTATTACTACGAAAGGCAGATCAGAAACGAAACTGATACTGGTTTTTTCTTTACCAAGGATGCCCAGCCTGACGACGGGGAATATTCATGAGCATGTGAATCCATGCCAGACCCCCATGCTGGAGAAACATCTTCATGATCTACATCGCTACCATCTGTGACAAGGACCGTGCCCGCCAGAGCCCCCTCCCGCTTACTCCTCTGTCATTTCTCCCCTTTTTCCGGCTCTATCCCCTGTCTGCTGTCATCGTGCGTTCTCAGGGATATCACTCGTGAGTGAACCGGTAAGCTGGATAGTTGTCGGCAGCGGGGGGTGGGTCTCCAGGGGGGGAGCAGGGGGAGGTGGGGGGGGTTGGGGGGGGTGTGAGACTTCTGCATGCTTTGTTCGTCGATCGTTAATGTGTCTTTATACTTGTGTACTATGCGCGGCGGCGACTTACTTTCTGGCTTGTTAGCCTCTGTGTTGTTGATGCTGCAGGACAAATCTTTAATGCACAGTGTTGTGGGCATTGGATGCCTCGCCACACGTGCCAATACATTCGGTCCACATGCTGCCACTTCATCATTTTCATTGTTGGAGCCTGGTAGTTTTGCACGACTCCTTGTTCTAGGGGCTAGGTTTAACGATCTCACCTCGATCCCAGCCCCTCGGCTCACCCCTGCGAATACTCTGCTCACACTCTGCGGACGCTCTGCGTCTGGATTGAGTGTTTTAAACAGAGTTTCAGCACAGGGTCCGCCTTAAAAAAAAAAAAAAGGGAGGTAGAAGAGTTACTGCAACAAAGATCCAAAAGAACAGCTAACACTCTAACACTCCAACATTTTCGAGTGTGCTGTATGCCTATAATAAATATTTGTATACCCGCATGTCTAAAGTGAATTTGTATTTGCAATACTGTGTGGACTCCCTGAAGGCCCCTGAGCCCACTCACTGTCCTTAGACTACTAAGCCTTGACTGCTCATCTACATACCTCAATTGGGTTCTGGGTGGCCTCCTAGAATCAGTCCACCACGACAGATTCCAAAAATCCATCTTAACAGTACTAATCGCTTATTATGGGGTCGGTTTCTTCCTTTAAGACAGCAGTCTTCAACCTTTGGCTTGCCTAATGTTTTGGACTGCAAGGGAATTGCATTCCAAAACATCTGGAGAGCCAAAGTTTCCAAACCCATGCTTTAAGAGAAACAATATAATTGTGTGATCATCTTTTGCCTATAAGGTCTGTATATTATGACGAGGCCATTTTCAAATTAATACTGTTTTTTTTATTTTATTCAGTTTGTAGTATCTATATTTAAATAGTGATAGACTTTAACCACCTCTGATAGAGTTTAACCACCTCGACACCTTAATTCATCAGGAGGATTTAAAATGTTAATTCATCATAACATACTCATATAACCAGACTAATATCGCATTCATTAGAACTGTTGGTGAAAAAGAAAATATAAAGAAAGGGACATTCATTTACTCCATACATTTCAAAATGAACTTTCACCCAAACCTAAATAAAAGAAGCCAGGCATAGATCCCAAGGACCCAGGTAATTTGTGCCCTATTACCAATTGTAATTTCATTCTTAAGGTTCTGGATACAATAGCAACAACTCAACTCCAGAAACACGTTGAAGCCAATTCTATCTTACATGAGCAGCAATCGAGTTTCCATGCTGCACACAGCACGGAGACCGCTATGCAGAGTTGCAGACTTTCATGCTTTTTTTTTTTTTACACAATTTTTATTTTTAAAAACAAAACCAAACAATACAGCTTTAGAACGTTCATAATCAATGTAAACCAACACATTACACATTTCCCGTCCTCCCCCCCTCCCTCCCCGTTAACTCGAGCCGTTTCATCAGTTACTTCAACATTAGCATTTTCAGGAATCTCAGTGCTTGTCGACTCATCTGAGTCTTCTGTTTCGTGGCTGGCCTGGTGAGGAGCAGCTATGGAGGTCACCAGTTGCCTCCAGGCTATCAGGGGACCCACTTCTTCTCCTCCCCCCTTGGTGACAGCTTCAAACCAAACCATAGTTTCTGCTTCTGCCCATCTTAGGAGGTCCGCCCACCATGTCTCCACTCTAGGCCTATGGGCCGCCTTCCAGCACATCGCAATCCTGCGCTTGGCCAGGACATATGCCAGGTCCTTCATTTTGTTGATATGTTTTAAGTTACGTGGCCTGGGAAAGTTCCCAAGCATGCATGCTCCAGCAGACCCCACATCCAGCGCCACACCCCAACCGGCCATTTTCGTCTTTATTTCTTCCCAGAATCTATGGACCTCTGGTCACGCCCAGAACATGTGCAGCAACTCTGCCTCCTCCTCTCCACACCTGGGACTTTTCGGAATGGCTGAGCCTCTGAACCTGGCTATTCTTCCCGGGGTCAGATAGACTCTATGGGTAACATACAGCTGGATCTGCTGGAGTCTCGCATTCCGGGACACCTTCTTATGGTACCTCTGAGCTCTATCCCATTGTCTATCCGTCATAGGTTCTCCTATCTCCTCCTCCCAATCTAGCCTCAGCTGAAGTAGCTCCCTCTCTGCCTTCGCTCTTAAGAGCTCATATATCCTAGATATTTCGTGTCCACCCTCAGAGACATACATCGTTTCCAGGGTGGCATCAGGTTCTTCTGCCAGCGCCGTTTCAGGCCACCTCCCCCTTACCCGTTTCAAAAGCCTGATATATGTAATGTATTGGCCGCTATGCACCCCCGTCTCCTCCTGCAACCTCTGAAATTCCAATACCTCCCCCCTTCCTGTCATATATCCCCGATGGTGGCTTGACCCACCAGTTCCCAGTATTTGCGCACTGCTTCAAACAATTGGAGGTCATCTTTGCATAGAGCCACCAGTGGGACTTGCTGGGAGAGCGGGTCTGGGTCACCCACCGTTTTCCACGTTCTGCGCCAAACTTCCCAACCCAACTCCAGTAACCTCCCCCTTCCGACCACCTTGGTTTTTTGCATCCACACAATCTCTTTCAGAAAGTATGGGGCTGAGTCACCCAGCAGAAGCCTAGCTTCCGCTGAGTCCTCCACAGACAACCACCTAGCTACATACAAAAGCTGTCCCGGGACAGGTATGGGATGGTATGGGACATATGGGTCAGGTATGGGACATTCACAAAAAATGCAAGAGTCTGGGCAGAACAACCATTTTGAGCAAGGCTGCTCTCCCCATCATGGCCAGAGGCAGCCTAGTCCAGAACGCCATACTATTCCTAATACCCTCAATCGCTTTTTCGGTATTATGTTGGTGCTCTGCCTCTATTTTATGGTAAATATTCACACCCAGATACTTGAATGTCACTGTCTGCCAGGGTATCTGCAGGACGGGTAACCTTACCGATGGGGTGCTCCTATACCTTCCCAAGAGGAACAATCTAGATTTCCCGGGGTTCACTGATATGCCTGAGAGGGTGGCGTAACGATCCATCACCTCCAGCACATATTGCAGATTTTCTACTGGGTAGCGCAAGTAGAGAAGCATGTCATCTGCATATAGTGATATCAGGTGTGTGCCCCCTGTCGTGTGAATCCCCACCTCCCTGAACTGTTGCCGCAGGTATATTGCTAGCGGCTCTAATGCCAGGATATATAACATGGGTGACCAGGGGCAACCCTGCTGGTCCCTCTACTGTGTTGCCATTTGTCTGAAATTGTGGGTCCAGTTTTAACTCTCGCAATCGGGGAGCTATATAGCAACTGGACCCATCTAGTATATCCTGGTCCCATTCCGTATCCCTTCAGGGTCGCTTTCAACCACGGCCACCGCACTGAATCAAAGTCTTTCACCGCGTCTAGAGACACGATGGCCATCTCTCCCGAGTCTTCCTTAGTTTGGTCTATAATATGGTGCAGTCTCCTGTGGTTATCTGTGATATTTCTGCCAGGGACATAACCCGTTTGATCAGGGTGTATCAACTTGCTGATCACTCTCTTTAGTCTATTGGCTAGCACTGCTGTGAGTATTTTGCTATCCTGGTTAAGCATGGACAAGGGCCTATATGACCCGCATTCTGTGTCCGGCTTGCCTGGTTTCAGGAGCGGGAGGATCACTGCCTTGCGGATGGGACGCCGGCAGTTCCCCCCGCTCATAGGCTTTGTTAAACATGGACAGCAGCGGCTGGAGTATCTCCTGCTTGTATGTTTTGTAAAATTCGCAAGGTAACCCATCTGACCTAGGCACTTTACATGTGGGGAGGTGTTGGATCACCGCCCCCAGTTCGTCCGCGGTAATGGGGGCATCTCTCTGCGCGTTGTAGGTCGCTCAAGGAGGGCAGCCCCATATCCTCTATTGTTTCCAGTATTTCCTGGCTCATATCCTCTTCTGTATCTTCATATAATCGCCTGTAGTACTTGAAGGTCTCCCCGTTTACGCCCTCCTGGGTACTATAAATGCGTCCTTCAGCATCCCTGATCTCTCTGATCACCGACCGAGGGGTCTCATTTTTGTATAGCCAGGCCAGTAGTCTACCTGGCTTGTGCCCCCCTGCATGTAACCTGTCTGTATATTTCTTATAGTTTAATTAGCATAATCTATACCAGAGTTCACTACAGGCTAACTGTACATCTTTTATCTTGGCGATGTGCTCTCGGGCGGCCCCCTCGCTTCGAGTAAGGTCTTCCAGCTCTCTTTCTGTTTTTTGCAGTTCCCGTTCGATACCCCCTCGGAGCCCCTTAGATTTTGATGTGGCTACCCCACGCACCACCACCTTGAATGCCTCCCATACTGTTCACACGGAGCGTACACTACCCGTATTGATTTCAAAGTATTCCTCGATGGCCACCCTCAGATCCTCCCGAAATTCTGCATCCTGTAATGCCTCAGTTCTGAGCCTCCATGTCAGGATACGCGCTCTGGGGGGTTGATGTTGCCACTCTATGACCAAAGGCGAATGGTCGGATAATACGCTGGCCTTATATTCGGCCCCTACCATTTCCCCCGCTATTTACGCCCCAGCAAACATAGTCCAACCTTGTGTGCAGGTCATGTGGCGCTGCATAATGCGAATACTGCATATCCGTTCGGTGTAGTTTCCTACACACATCCTCCAGACCAAGGTCTGTCAATAGTATCCTCAGTGCTTTAGCTGCTGGCGCTGGTTTCCCTGATTTGTCGTCTGACCTGTCTATTCTGGGGTTCAGGGTACAATTGAAATCCCCTCCCCACACCATCGCGCCACCCACCAGGGGGCTCATTTTACTGTATAGGGACATGAAATATGCCGCAGTATCATGTTTAGGAGCATACAGATTAATAATGTTCACCTCCCTGTTGTCCAGGATCCCCACCACCACCACCAATCTGCCCTCTGGGTCTATTGTCGAGCTGAGTAACTGAAACGGAACGTGTGGCGCCACCCAGGTGATCACCCCTCTTGCATATGCCGAGTATGTGGCACCTATGACATTACCTTTCCATTTCCTTCTGACCACCTCCAGTTTTTCTTTGGTGAGGT
Organism: Ambystoma mexicanum; assembly: GCF_040938575.1. NCBI lineage: Eukaryota > Metazoa > Chordata > Amphibia > Caudata > Ambystomatidae > Ambystoma > Ambystoma mexicanum. The sequence goes on from NC_090937.1 coordinate 1,414,199,457, forward strand.
GGGTCTCTTGTAGCAACGCTATGTCAATGTGCATCCTCTTTAGGTACATCATCACTTTGTTACGTTTTAGATAACTATTGAGGCCTCGCACGTTCCAGGTCACCACTCTGAGATTACCCGACGCCATCTAGTCGATGTGCTCCTCCTACACCCTCCCTTCCAGTGTCTTCTCTGATGGCCCGTTGTCTGACTCTTAGCCCTCCCCCCTCCCAACAACTCACCCCCTTTCCCAAAACTCTACCCCACTGCACACACCCCTTCCCCCCAACCCCCTGCCCAGCCCCAACAAATGCCCAGCTCCATACCTGGATCTCAGGCCCACCCGCGTCTGGTCCTACCTCGAAACAGAGGACTAGGACCCCGCGGGGCGTCACCGATCTAACAATGACCTAACTAAGTGTACTATTGAGGGGTTCAAGGACTGTCTCCCAGGAGCTCTCGCCTGTCTGAATGGGATAGTTGCATCCATCGGATCCTGTTCGCGCGCGTTTGCTGCAACATATTCCCCAAAGCTTATTTAACACTATATTCAGAAACCTTACCATCATATAATGCTGTAGCACACTCCCCACCAGCCTTATTTAATACTAAATTCTAGTCCCAATGTCCTGTCTCAAGTCACTAAGGGTGACCCAACTGCGTGCTACTTATCTTCTGCAACTCCCGTCTGGATGTCCGGTTCGTGAGGGCGACCCTGCGTGTCCAACCAGTCCATAACATCCTCCGGCGTCTCGAAGAACAGAGCTTTGTTCTTGTAAAACACTTTCAATTTGGCTGGGTAGAGCAACATATATCGGTTACCGGCCTCTCTCAACCTCCTTTTCACCGCCCCGAAGTTCATCCTGCTGCGCTGTACGTGCAAAGTGTAGCCCGGGTACGCCGTGATCTTCGCCGGCCCCCTTTCTATCGTTCCCCCCTTCCAGAAGAATTCTAGTATCTTTTCCCGATCTCGATAGTTCAGGATCTTCGCGATCAGCGGCCGCGGGGGGGGGGCCCCCGGGGGCGGTCTCCTTGTCAAGGCTCTGTGCGCCCCCTCAACCGCAAACCCCTGGGGTCAGTGCTCCGCCAGTTATTTCCTGCAGCAGCATGGATTCTACATATTCCATCGGGTTAGGCCCCTCCATTCCTTCTGGTAGACCTACAACGCAGATGTTGCGTCTGGCGCACCCTTCTGCCTCCTCTGTCCAGTTCTCCAGATTGCCTACACGCTGCACGAGGGCATGTAGTTCCGATCGGTGGGCGCCGCCGTGTTCAGGGCCATCTCCTTTTCCAGGTTTCCAGTGCGCTCCGCGAGCGTGCGCACATCCTGTCTCAGCAGATTGATTTCCTCCTGAACCGCTCCGATTTTGAGGTCCAGGCCCACTTTCAAGTTGTTCATTGCTAGGACTAATTTGGTCTCCCAGGCAATTTTCAAGTCTGCAATCGCTGCCAGCACTTCTTGGATTGTGCACGGTGTCTCCGCCGCTACAGGAGTGGTGTTCATGCTTTTACCGCCTTCTGCGCCTGTGGGCGTCTTGGCATAGGCCTCCAGCGTGGGCTGTTTGTTTTTGGGTCTGACAGTTTTGTTACACATCATGCAGTGCTGTTCAGGCGTGGGCCAGCAGCGCCTCACCTCACACAAAGGTCCATGTGTCAACAATCCGCTCTTGGCGTGTCCGGGGCCGTGCCAGCTGTATTCTGGTGTGTCCTTGTCGCTCTCCCCACGCCTGGAGTGGGCTGTGTCCTCCCACGTATCTACGTTCACGCAGTGTCGTTACCCAGGCTCCCGCTATGTACCTTTCAACAGCCGGTGGTCTTTTACAACCACTGACCCAGCGCTCTCTCACTCCGGTGCTCTATGAGCACCAAGGTCATATAGCCTGCGGCCACGCCACATGGCCATAGAGGTCGTCTGGTACCAAGTCTAGGAGCCAGCTGATGCTCCGAAGTTGGCCGTCCATATGATCACGCTCCTGTAGCGCAGAGCGAGGTCCCACCAGGCTCAGACCTTGTTTGCTCTCCTTGGGGCAATCCTGAGCTTAGTTTGGTCCCAATTAGTGTTCCAGCTTGGGTTCTGCCCCACTCTACTACCAGCGAGGGTGCACTATCCGAGCTCCCACGTTGTCGGCCACAGCTACCGAGCTGCTGTGGTTAGCCTGCTGTATGAGAGAGTCTTATGCCAGCCTTCGCTGCAGTACAGATGTGTTGCCTCTCAATGAAGTATGCACTGCCAGGGGGCTCAGATGCGCACGGTTTAGGGTGCCCTGCGTGCGTCTGCACCAGGCCCCATGGGTAGCTTGGTGTTTCCTTTAGTTTGCCATGTCTCCACATGGCCAGCTGGGGCACACCCTGGAGTCTGTCGATCACCAGCCCCTCCGTGGCTGTCCCCTGTTAGGGCCTGACACCGCCTTGGATCTTCTTTCCGTGAGCAATCGATCCAGTGTCTCCAAATCGACCGCTCGCCTGTTTCAGTCTCGCACCACTTGAGATCCACTCCCCGGGGGCCCTCCGCCCCGTCAGCCAGGGTTTTCGGCGAAGCCGCTCCAGAGCTCCGCCGTGCGCCTCTGATCTCCAGGCAATGAAGTGCTGCAGGTCCCAGGCATCTGCAAACCGGGCACCGCACCCCTCAGCACCGCCCGGGTACCGATGTAGCCTCCCCTGCCGCAGCGACGCAGCACTGTCCACACCGTGCTTGCTCCCCTCCGCTCTCCGGCACGGGAACTGCAGGAGCCTCTATCCCGCCTCGGGCCACCAGGTTGAGCGTCGCCGCCACCAGCTCCAGGCGATTGCGCTACAGGCCGCAGTACAACGACCCTGCCGTCCGTGTCTCCGGTCTCTGCCTGCACACTGGCTCCACAGGCCCCCCCCCCCCCGACCAGTTCTACGACCGCTTCAAGGCAGGACACGTCGCACTTTTTGGGCCACTATTGTCAGCACGGCATGTGCCGTGCTGGCCGACTATCTTCCTCAGCCTCGCAGCCTTTTTATGGCCCTTTGTCCAGTAACGGCCATCTTGGGCAATGTCCTATTAAGCAGGTCGATCGCCTCCTTCTTTAGGCTCCAGTTTCATCAATATGTCGTTCCACGGGCTGTTTGGGCACTCGTGTACCCACAGCATTCGTACTCCACCTGATGCGCCATGGACCTGCTCATTCGCCAACAACTATCGTTTTCGATCAGGATCAGTATCAGATCTGCCAGAGCTCCCTTGAGAAGTGTTCTTTCATGTAGCCATCTGGCCACAGCCCCCGCAGACTTTCATGCTTGGCATTCTCGACAAGGGTAAGACAGGGCTATTGATGCTACTGGACCTAAGTGCAGCCTTTGATCTTGTTGACCACCAATTGCATCATCAGGTCCTGGATAAAATGGCCGGGTGCTCTAAGGTAGTACTGGCATGGTTGACTTACTTTTTGGCGGATTGTGAGGCAAAAATTCACTGGGGAGGGAAAGTCCAAGGCAACCCGCATAAATTATGGGTTTCCACAGGGAGCGAGTTTATCTCCCCTACTCTTTGATATATACATGCAATGTCTGTGTGAATTACTGGAAAGGGTCTGCGCATTTTTCGCAAATTACGCCGACACCCAGTTGGTGATGGAGCTGGAGGGTGATCATCTTATAGACAATGCCAACATGTCAAAAGTATATAGCATTACAGAATAATTAATGGAGGGCAACTGGATGTGTCTAAATAGCAAAAAGACAGATGATTATCTTCGGCACCCGTCGAGCAAGAGCTAAGCTAGGGGCAGAATACGAGTCTTTCTATATTAAAGACACATGTATCCAAGTGTCCGCTCAGGTGAAAACCCTTGGGACGATTATGGAGGCATCCCTGGGTGTAGAAGCCCAGGTGAACCACCTACATAAGAACAACTCCTACTACCTCTGCTTACCAAGAGCCAAATCGACCGTTCCTGAGCGAGAAGAATACTGCCACCATTGCTAGGGCCACCATTTTGTCCCGTCTGGACTATGGTAATTCTCTAATGCTCGGAGCCACGAAGAAATGTTTAGAGAGATACTCGATCATGGAAATAATGCAGTACGCATCTAAAGTGATTAAGAAAAGGGACCATATTTCTAAGGGAAGGAAAGCATTGCATTGGCTTAAGATCGAAGATGGGATCCACTTTAAATCTTTGACTCTAGTGCACAGGTGTCTGCATGGCTCCGTGCCAGCATACCTTAAGAAAAAGATCCTATGATATACCCCAAATCAGTCATTGAGGTCAGAAGCACAAGGTAGGGTCTCAGTGGCCTCTTTCAGCCGAGCTACAGGCTCGGGCAGTGCTTTTCCACTGCTGGCAGCCGAGCATTGGAATAGGCTGCCCCAAACCCTCCAACTTGAATCCAATTACCTTGCTTTTCGAAAGCACCTTAAAACCGACCTGTTCAAATAACTTAGCCAAGATTTTATTTTAGGATAGCCCGCAAACTCAGTCAGATTGTCTCAGTCCTGTCTTTTTGCATGTTTTGTGTCCTGCGCCCTGATGCCTGTGGGCTTTCGGCGCTCTATATCATGTAAATAAAAAAATAAAATTGTTGCGTCACTACAATTCTCACCTTTAAACAGCTTTAACTATATTCTTAGTTTGTTTACTGTATTTGATAGTCCAGAGAACTCCAAGCCGTTTCGCATGGATTTCAACGTTCACAAGATGGCGCCCAACATTTGAATCGACGATGACGTCATCCAGCGAATGTCGCCCAAGCGTACTCTCTGCCATATTATAGGAATGTTCTTTAACAAGTCAGACATTATAGGATTCCTCTCTAAATCGTAACATGCAACAATCTCTTATTTCATTCGAACAACAGGATGAGATTTCTCTCTATACGTAATTAACGATTATAGGACACAACACGAGTACTAATTTGCCCTTTTTCTTCATAACTTTGTTGGTTATTAGAAAGCACAACAGTCTTTAAACTTAGATCAATCATCATCAGACTTCTGTAGTATCTTTCAAAATGAAGACCGGCAGAACTGGAGCTAAACAACTAATATTCTAGTTAACTTAATAACAGAAAGTCATTCACATCTCACAGAAATTACCAGAACTCATTATCCTGATTAAGTCCTGAATAGCACATATCCATTACATGTATACATTTTGCCTCTTGTTGCCGTAATTTGTGTTCTCAGTTTCCACCTCTTTGTAAAGGTTGACTGTGGCAAAACCCATACATTTGAAGGTATATGTGGTACAATTAAGATGTTCTTTTCACCAATGAACCACCATTGGGTATCTTTGATTCGCACTCGATAGCTCCGATATGTTCCGTAATTCGAAGTTTCGATTTTCGAATTGTGCTTCCCATGTAGCACATGCTGCAACACCCCAATGTCAAACTGCAACACCATATTGTATATGGAATCGTGTATCTTGTGTTGGCATCGATTAGGGAGTGTAAACATTTCTATTTTATCCATAATTTGCGGACATAGCTCAGTGCCTATATTTGTGGTTACCAAACACTAGTGGCAATTTCCATAACGTATGAATAGAGCCTGATGGATCTTCTACATTTTTCTCCATGAAGATTGGACATATTAAATGTTTTATTGTTGCTGTTTTCTGATAACTATTTGAGGTGCTGCATCTGAGTATTTGGATATAGTAGTGTCCAAATACAATATGTGCCAATGTTTAAGAATCATCCTGATTCTACTGTGATTTGTGCTGTATTTTGTTGTAAGTCTAATCTTCCGTCGAGATTCCCAGAAAATCTTTTTGTTTCATCTTTTCAACCAAATGTTCACCCCTATCTTTTTAAGCTGTTCTCTTTTCCGCTTTGAGTGTTCATTATGGATCACCTCTTTCCTTGGTTTATTCTTACTGGTAGTCCGATGTTTCTGATATTGCATTACTGCATTGCTCTTAATTCATAAAAAAATCTTTAAGGGATGTTAAGCCCTTGGAGGGCCTGGGATGGTTAGGTGATTCTTAAAAATGTAAGTATTCTAAAATGGGTCTCAGGCAGTTTAACAAGGATTCACCATCTCTACAGAGCAAAGACACAGTAAGGAACAAGTTACTTACCTGTAACTGTTGTTCTCCCGCATGGGTCTGGCATGGATTCACATGCTCATGAATATTCCCCGTCGTCAGGCTGGGAATCCTCAGTAAAGAAAAAACCAGTATCAGTTTCGTTTCTGATCTGTCTTTCGTAGTAATAACCAATCACTGGTCTCTGCGTCATACTGACCACAGCCAATGACTGCCCTCTACCTAAGCACCGCCTCTGGCAGCCATCTTCAGATTTGGAAGCACGTGAAGTGGCAGTATGACCAAGTGAAGAGCCGCAGAGGGGTAGGCGGGAGGGTTCGCATGTGAATCCATGCCAGACCCATGCTGGAGAACAACAGTTACAGGTAAGTAACTTGTTCCTTCTCCAGCATGGGGTCTGGCATGGATTCACATGCTCATGAATAAAGAATACATAGCAGTACACACATGCACAACCACGGGAGGTGGCAAAGGCTCAACATTAAGCAGTACATCAAACTCAACATTAAGCATCTTACCTCCTCACCAGGCTCACCTCAGGCGAACAGGTTGCGCAGCACTGCTTGGCCGACCCTGGACTCCTCCCTGGAATCCCGATCGACGCAGTAGAATTTCGTGAAGGTGTGCATCGACCTCCACGTAGCAGCCCTGCATATGTCCAGCAGGGGCACACCAGAAAGGAACGCTGTGGTAGCTGCGATCGCTCTGGTGGAATGAGCTCTCGGACGGCCAGGCAGCGGTCGGTTAGCCAACCGATGACAGTACATGATACAGCCGGAGAGCCATCTGGAAATGGAAGCCTTCGAGAGAGCCTTCCCCTGATTGACAGGTCCAAAGTTCACAAAGAGTTGTGACGTCTTCCGAAAACACTTTGTGCGGTCCACGTAGAACTTCAGCGCTCTAGCCACATCCAGCGAGTGCAAAGTCCTCTCAGCCGGCGACGAAGGCGACGGGAAGAACACAGGCAACACCAAGGGTTCGTTGAGATGGAAGTCCGACGGTACCTTGGGCATGAAGGAGGGGTGCGTCCTGAGCACTACCCTCGTGTCGTGAAAAGTCAAGTACGGGGCCTTGCAGGAAAGGGCCTGGATCTCTCCCACCCGTCGTGCGGAGGTGATGGCCACAAGAAACGCTGTTTTCCACGACAGAAACTTCAACGGGGCCGAGTGCAGAGGCTCGAACGGAGGTCCCATGAGCTTGGTCAGCACCACGTTGAGCTCCCACGCCGGGGCCGGAGCCTTCACCGGCGGGAACGATCTGAACAGTCCCTTCATGATCTCTTTCACCAGACGATGAGACCACAAGGACGTCCGGCCCGTGGTTCTGGTGTATCGGGAGATCGCAACAAGATGAATCTTGATGGACGCGTGTGCCAGTCCAGCTTTGGCCAGCGTCAGCAGGTACGGCAGTACCTGGGGAGCCGTAATCCGTAGAGGGTTAATCTTCTGTGCGTGGCACCAGACAGAGAACCTCTTCCATTTGTGTCCGTAGCATTTAAGAGTCGAGGACGCCCTGGCCTTTGCAAGAACCTCTCTGCAGTCGGCCGGTATGTCGTATCCTCCAAACTCTAGCGCTGCAGGAGCCAGGCCTGCAAGTTCAGCGATTTCGGGTCATGGTGGAGGATGGCGCCTCCTTCCCTGGAGAGTAGATCCGCGTCCACCGGCAGCTTGATTGGCGGGGACGCTGACAAGTCCAGAAGGTCCGGGAACCATATCTGCCTCGGCCACGCAGGTGCGACGAGGATCATCCTGCACCGTGACCTCTTGAGCTGGTTGACGAGCCGGATTAGCAGTGGCAAAGGAGGGAACGCGTAGAGGAACAGGCCCTCCCAGGGGAACGAGAAAGCATCGCCCATGCTCCTCGCCTGGGGAACCTGCTGGTGAACCTCCGGCACTTGGAGTTCGTCGCCGTCGCGAACAGGACGATCTGGGGTGTGCCCCACCGTCGGAAGAGGCGATCCACTAGATCCTGCCGTAGTTCCCACTCGTGGCACGAGCGCAGCTCCCTGCTGAGTGAGTCGGCGATGGTGTTTTTTATCCCTGCCAGATGAAACGGCACCAGAAACATCCTTTGGGCGACGGCCCAATGCCACAGGTCCTGTGCCTCCTTGGACAGCGCTGGGGACCTGGTTCCGCCCTGTTTCCTGATGTAAAACATGGTGGTGGTGTTGTCGGTGAAGATCCTCACCACCTTGCCCTTGAGGGACGGAAGGAAGGACCTGAGGGCCCAGAACACTGCACGGAGCTCCAGGACGTTGATATGGAGGGACTTCTCCGTCGGGAGCCAAAGGCCTCTCGCGTGCAGGATTTCGGTGTGCGCTCCCCACCCTTCCAGGGAGGCATCCGTGGTCACTGTCTCCTGGTGGTCTGGGGTCTGGAAGTCCATGCCCGCCGTCAGATGCGCGCGGTTGCCCCACCACCGGACCGCTCGGCGGAAACTCTCGTCGAGTGTGATCCTCTCCTCGAAGCCGCCCGTCGTTTGGATCCAGCGCGCGTCCAGGAACTCCTGCAACGGGCGCATCCGGAGCCTGCACATGGGAATGAGGTAGATGCAAGAAGACATCATTCCGAGGAGGGACTTGATGGACCTCACCTTGGCCGCATCGGAAACCAACATCCGCTGTACCTTGCCCAGGATGGACCTGGTCCTTTCCTCCGACGGGGAGGCCAGAAGGGACACTGTGTCGAGCTTCGCTCCCAGAAACAGTGCGTTTTGCGCGGGTACCAGGTGGGACTTGGCGTAGTTCACGGAGAATCCCAGGTCCGTGAGAAGTTGGACGGTCCTTGCCGTGTGCTCCACGGCGAGCTCCCTCGTCTTGGCTCGGATGAGCCAGTCGTCCAGGTAGGGGTAGACGTGGATCCCCTAGCGGCGCAGCTGCGCCGCCACCGGTGCAAGGCACTTGGTGAATACCCTGGGTGCCGACCTTAGTCCGAAGGGGAGGGCTTTGAACTGGTAGTGACGCCCTTGGACCACAAACCTGAGGAATTTTCGGTGCCCCTTTAGGATGGGAATATGGAAGTAGGCATCCTCCAAATCCAACGACGACAGGAAGTCTCCTTCCTCCAGCTGCCCCAGGACGTGCTGGAGGGTGACCATCCGGAACTTCTGCGCCTTGATGAACTTGTTCAGACGTCGCAGGTCTAGGATGGGGCGCCATCCTCCCGTCTTCTTCTTCACGAGGAAGTATCTCGAGTAAACTCCGGAGCCCCGAAGCCTCTTTGGGACGAGTTCGATGGCGCCCTTCCTGAGCATCGCCTTTACCTCCAGGAGAAGCTGAGGGACGTGAAGCTCTTTCCTGGCCACGGGGGGGACGCGCGGGCACCTTCTTTGAAACTCGAGCGCGTGGCCCCGGGCTAAGGCGTCCAGCACCCAACGGTCGGTGGAGATGGACTCCCACACGCTGACGAAGCTCGCCAGCCGGCATCCCACCAGGGTGCTTCGGTGGGGGCCCGACCCCACGGCCGGTTCAATCCTGTTACGACGAGGCTTTGCCGCCTTGACCTCCTTGGCGACGACGGCGGGGTCCGCCAGACTTGCCTCGTCCTCTGTAGGCCTCCTGAGACGACGAGCGGGCCGCTTGACGGTAGTTGGAGAAACCGCCGCCGGAACCTTTGGAGGCGCCCTTGCCTCCGCTGCTCCGAAAGGGCGTCCGTCGTTGCTGCAGAACCCCAAGGGCCCGGGCCGTCTCAGTGTCCGCTTTAATGGCCTGAAGGGAATCGTCCACTGTTTTCCCAAACAGGTTGTTCCCATCGAACGGCATGTCCAGGACTCTGGTCTGTACGTCTTGACGGAAGTCCGTAGCCTTGAGCCATCCACGCCGCCTAAGGCACACGCCGTTGCCCAACTGGCGGAACCCAGTGTCGGCGATGTCCGTCGCAATAGTGATGGCGTGGTCCGACGCCACCTCACCTTCCTGTAGGATCTCCAGGGCATCTGCCCTCTTGTCGTCCGGTAGGAAGTCCAGCAGGGGAGCCAGTTTGTACCATAGCTCCCTGTCGTAGCGGGCCACGATAGCCAAGGCGTTGGCCGCTTTAATCGTCGTCGCTGCAGACGAGATGACCCTGCGTCCCATAGCGTCCAATTTCTTTCCCTCGCCGTCCGGTGGGGAAGTCGATGTGGAGGCCGCACCCCCCCCCCCGCTTTCTTCCTGGCCGCCGCGGAGACGACGGAGTCCGGGGTAGGCTGCGCCCGGAGGCACAGGGGGGCCGCGTCCGGGACCCGGTACTTCTTCTCGTACCGGTCTCTTCTAGCTGGCGTCGTGGAAGGGTTCTTGAGGAGGGCGAGGCCCTCATCCCAAATGTCGTCCAGTAGAGGCACCGCGAGGACCGTCTTCCTCTTGGCCTCGCGCCGTTGATAAAGGAATCCTTCCTTTTTCTTCTCCTCAGGGCAGAGTTGGAAAAGCTCGGATGCCCTGGCGATCATGGAGTGGAACGATCCAATCTCGTCGGGCGGAGAAGCCCTGGTGGGAGGTGACGACGGTAGATCCTCGTCGTATACCTCGTCGTCCGTACCCGTCGCTGCCGTGTCAGTCCCCGTATCATCCCCTCGGGTGGACGGGGAGGAAGGCTGGACGGGGCGCGACGGTTCAAAAGGAGGTGGAGGGTGAATCCTTCTTTTCTTGGGCGGGGGAACACCAGAAGGTCCCGGTTCAGGATCCCCCGACGGGAAAGGTTCCTCCGTCGGCAACGGTAGTCTCGTCCTTATCTCTGAGCATAAGGACTGTACAAACAAACAACTGTACAAACAAAATGGCCGCCGAGTTGTCTTGCGACGCTGGCAGAGGGGAATCCGACGGGCGATCAGGGGCCCCGTCGGCACCCTCAACGATGTCGTCGTCACCTGCGTCGGGATCCATCCCGACGGGCCGGTCTTCTTCCACGCCAAGGCCGTGGCTTAAGACCTCGATCAGCTCTTCCTCCGAGGTTGAGGCCGAATCTACGACGACGCCCTGCCCCCCCTTTTTCTTCCCCGCCGGGGATTTCACAGGGGTCCTATCGATGGGCACAAAAGAGGACTCCCTCCGAGGTGGCAGGGAGACTCTGAGCCCCGAGGTCGCCACCACTGGTGTAGCCTCCACAGGCTGAGCCAGGGCCGCCGCGACAGTATCGATAGAGGGCTTGGCCGGATGGATTAAGGTCTTCACCACCTTAGGTGCGCTCACCGCCTTATCCTTGAGGGGGGGACACTGCCTCGCTCCCCCTCCGATGGGGCCTTCGATCTCGACCGGGGCCTCTCCAGGAGCTTCGCCGGGTGCTCGCCCTTCCTCTTACCCGACCCAGAGCGTTGGCTCGTGGGTGAAGGTGCCGGGGAGGGTGCGCCCTGCCTGGCGCCCGTAGAGCCCGACCGTTCGGCGCTCCCGGTGCCAGCGGACTCGCGGTGCTTGGCCTTGTGTTGGACCCCCGTCGCCGGGGCGTCCTCAAAGGTCTTAGAAGCCCGCTCGGATTTCTTCCTCTTCTTCTCGCCTGACGGGCTCTTCCCTTCCAGCCAGTTGGCGAGACGTTGATGGCGGTCCCTCATGGTCCGCTCCGACATGTTGCCGCAAAACGCACAGTCCTTCTCCACGTGCGTCTTGTCCTCATGTAAGCAGTAGAGACAAAAAGAGTGTTCGTCCTCCTTAAAGACGTTCTGGAGCTGGCATCCAGGGCAGATCCTGAACAGCTTTCCGGGCGTCGAGCTTCCCTTCTCCTGGGCCATGTCCGGGCCTGAGAAACTTCTGGAGTCCTCCAAAAGCGTAGCTCGACGAAATCTTCACCCTTGAGGGGCGCAGACGAATCCGACACGGGTCCCCGTTGATCGGATGGAGAGTCGGTGGAGCTTGAGGCTCTTTTGACCGAAAAAACGAAGTTTTTGAGAAAAAACGTGAAAAAATAGCACTAACGCTCGAGAGCAATAGCACGAGGATCCCAACACATGAACGTGCGGTAAAAATCTGAAGATGGCTGCCAGAGGCGGTGCTTAGGTAGAGGGCAGTCATTGGCTGTGGTCAGTATGACGCAGAGACCAGTGATTGGTTATTACTACGAAAGACAGATCAGAAACGAAACTGATACTGGTTTTTTCTTTACCGAGGATTCCCAGCCTGACGACGGGGAATATTCATGAGCATGTGAATCCATGCCAGACCCCATGCTGGAGAATACCTGCACTACAGCAAGCGTACATGAACTTGTTTAATACCCAGAGTGTGATGCCCACAGAAAAAATTGTGAAACAATGAAGCAACCTGGATAGCGATATTTCTGAGAACTATACATACTGGTTAACTGGGTAATTCACCCTTGGAGGCAAGCAGTCCACTGGACTAGAAACCAAAAGAGGCCCTAATTTTCAAAGTGTCCCCATATTATGCATTTGCAGCAAGCTTAACCCTTTTCCTATGAGCAAAAATAGGTTACCACACAAATGAGACCCAGGGTGCAGAGGACTATGGGGCAATCTCCAAAGTTCCCTATTCGGCTGTCACCGCTGCTTGCCTCTCCCATTGACCAGTTAAGTCATTAGAAGACCCTCAAACAATGTACAGATACTCATGAAGGACTCATAATAATAATAATAATAATAAATAATACCTTACTAAAATGTGTCACTCTCAATCAACTCTTACTCTTTGTAAAATCTGCTAAATTAAGGAAAAAGGACACTAAGATGAGCTTCTATTAACTAATAATTAGGATGTCATAACTTGTACTTACGCCTCCATGGCCAAAGAATTCGCAGTAGCAGCAGTCACAGTATTTGCCTTCTTTCTGGTTTGTGGATGTGGAGGTGCTAGAACTGTGCTCTGAGCAGCTGTCTTCATCTTGGCTTTCTTCTCCATCATACTGCTGATGGTCATATCCACTATTTTCGCAGCGATGGCCCTCACACTCGGGATCACTACATTTGCACAAAACAAATGTACTCAATGGAACTGCCCCGTCATCCAATTTACATAATGACCCTAAGTAATAACATTTTAAAGTGCAAAGTACTTGGCAAAAGATGCAACCACTTCAAGTTATGTTCATTAAACTTTTTTTCTGAAATTCTTTGTTTATGTACAGTACTTAAACAATGCAAAATGTCCTTTTGCCTAAGAGCAAATATTAAGATAAATACCTCTGATTTCATGAAAAGTATTAGTCGTATCACACTGTGCAATCATGTAGGATGGAGAGCCACAGAAGAGCTGCAATTAGCAAAATAACACCACTTACTAAAAAAATGCTCTGTTGGCTAGTTCTTGTAAGGGAATGCTGAATTTTGTTTTAATTACCAGTAATTAGAATACACTATTATACTAGGGCCCCACCACCATTTTAAATACATAGCCTACAATAAAATGATGGACTCGTTAGGTGAAGGTCTCTTTACCCGATGGGGTTGCCTGGTGTATGTTTTGCTGGATTCATTAATTTTTTATTGCTTTTTCCCTCCGTCGGGTTTAACCAAATTCCTATATGTGTGGGTTGGCTCTTTACTTTTGATGCAGTGCTTTAAAAGTCATAAACACTCATAAGGCTGGGGTACTCCATAGGTGCCCATGCATCAGAGGGCAGATTTGTCCTTCCTGCTAGTCATGTGGCTAGGATGGTGGCAGCTATCCACTGTGCAAGATGGCCAAACATGCAGCCATTTTCTATAGCTAGTGTCATTCTTGACCCACTCCTCTTGGTACCGCAAATGGAGGTTGTCTATTCTCCTCAAAGTCACATGGCTAAACCTTTCCCCTTTGTGAGCGTTTAAGTGGCCTATATATTCTACAGCAGATCAGTCTCCCTGTGCTGTAGGGTGCAATGGCCTTAATCAGTTCTGCCAAGCATATGCAGATGCCTTTCTGGAAACAAAGTGTGTTTTGTCCATTGTGTGAATAACTTTCCTACGTGTTTGGTGATGCAAAGGTTGAGCCCACCCTCTAGCTAGCTGTCAATTATTTGAAAGTAATTTGGTGCTTGATAGGAGACTGATCAACCAGTCTCGTGTGTGGGGATCAAAAAGACACCTTACCAACTCACTGTCTTGCTGCCAGAACACAAACCTGATTAAGAAAGAGGACAGACGATTTGCACCACTATCTGGAGTGCTCCAAGGAATCCAACAGTGAAGATCTTCCTCTCGGTGACCAAGTAGGAACAGACTGTGCTGCTCCTCTCTTCTGATCAGGAGTTGACAGTGGGATGTCACCTGCCCAAAGGCCCAGTCACTCTAAAGCGCATGGCTATATAATTTCCTGTCCCAAAAGCCTGCGCAAATGCTGGCTAGAAAGAATTTTCTTTTTGCAAATCACCCCAATATTCATTTGGACCCCCAAGACTACTGCCAGACGTTCTGGATCTTCCAATCTCACTCTCAGTTCTGTGAAACCTCTCCCTTTGTTCAGGCATCAATTTCTTCCTATAGTTGTGCCACCCAACCAATATAGACTTCTACCACGGGGCCTATGCCCTCTATGCCCCCTTTTCTGTGTGTGTGGTGTTTAGCTGTGTAGGGACTGTTATTCTCATTTTGTGACAATCTTCCCCATTGCAGCATAAGGAATCCTACATGGACTACTGTTAGGCAAAGTTATGGCGGCACAAATTGTCCCAAGTGTTGGGTAGGATTTTCATAGTAATGATACATCTTCCTGACCTGGGTCAACCCCAGAACCTTTTTCTTTTAATGGTGGATTTTTTTTCCCTTATGCCTCAGGGAGTGGGAATCTTTTTCCACACAGTCTTTGATTTGTTTTTATGGGTGTTCCTATTGTTGCTGGATTTATCTAGGGGCTCCCATTTGAACTTTCTCTGGCTAACCTTGTGAGAAGTACAGTTCCCAATGGTAGAAAGGATCTTTGGATCCCTTTTACATTTTATTAGGTGAGACCAGCACCCCCCCTCCCCTATCTTATGCACATTCCACATCTTTGACAGACTCCCAAAGCAGTACCAGAAAATGGAGGAGGGAAAATAATTTAGAGTACCCAATCAGATAGCAGAATAAAGAACCACCTTACCAAAGGCCATATCTTGACCATGGACCATATCCAGGGAGTAATGTTTAACAAAGGTGTGGATAGAAGCCCATGTGGCTGCATCACACATATTCCTAATAAAAACTCCCCGCTGCAGGGCTGTTGAAGTAGCCACGCCCCTAGTGGAATGATCTTGCAACCCTTCAGGAGGATCCTTGCCCGCCAATCGATAACATTCAGTAATGGTGAGGATAATCGACCTGGACAAGGTCTGTTTGGTAACAGCCTGGCACAGTAGGTGTCCAGCATACCCCACAAAGAGTTGATCGTCCACTCTGACCCGGGACATCCTAGAAATATAAAAGCTCAGAGCTCTCCTAGGGTCCAACCTATGGAGTCGCTCCTCTTCCTTACCAGAATGAGGACGACAGAAATAAGGAAGAACCACTTTCTGGCTTAAATGAAATCCAGACACTACCTTAGGTAGAAAGGAAGGACGTACCCTCAGTACAACTCTATCCTTGTGGAACACAGTAAAGGGTGGCTTAGATGAAAGTGCCTGCAATTCACTCACTCAGTGAGCGGAAGTAACAGCAACCAAGAACACTGTGTGAAAGACAATAGTCTCAAAGGAATAGAGTGCAAAGGTTCAAATGGAGCACCCATCATGAATTTCAAGACCAAATTCAGATCCCAAACCGGCACCTGGAATGGGGACGGCAGGAACATGTTAGTGAGCCCTTTAGGAAATTGGGAAATCAAAGGCATCTCAAAGTAAGAACATTCTTCAGACGAGCGCTTAAAGATGGACAGCGGCGCCAGGTAACCCTTAATAGTAGCTACTTGAAGGCCCCTGTGGGCCAAAGAAAGCAAGAAAGATAGAACTACTGGAATGGAACACTGAAAAGGATCAACATTTTGTCCTCTGCACCAGTCAGTCGCAATACTTAAACCAACGGCACAGAGATTTGGTTGACGGCCGCCTAGCCGAAAGCAACACCCCCATCATGTCATCCGGGAGGTCCCAATCCTTATACCACAACCTTTCAGATACCAAGCATGAAGATAGTCTCTTGACCTCTGGATGGAGAATCCGACACCCCCACTCCCTCCTCACGCGAGGACTATTCCTCTCAGTTAGGAAGATGGCGTGGAGGGCAGATTGACATTTCTAGAAGGTCCGGGTACCACGCTCTCCTGGCCCAATCCAGAACAATGAGGATCATGTGGGATCAGAACCTCCGTAACACTTCAGGAATGACGGGGAACGGAGACAATGAGTACAGAAGTGGGAATGGCCAATCCACTACGAGTGAGTCTCCTAAGGCTCCTCTCGGAGGAAATTCCCTTGAGCAGAATCTCTCGCACTTCCAGTTGGCACTGGTGGTGAACAGATCCACTTGTGGGGTTCCCCAAAGAGTGAATATCACCAAAAGGACTTCCTGAGCCAACTCCCACTCGTGACAGATCATGCTCTGCCTGATCAAAGCGTCCGCCGCCGCCGCATTGTTCTCTCTGGCCAGATGAACTGCCGAGAGTGAAATAACCTGCTGGATTGGCCAGAACCAGAGCTGCATTGCCTCTCTGCACAACGGGAGTGACCCTACTCCCCCTTTTTTGTTGAGGTAATGCATGGCCACTGTGTTGTCCGTCATGATCAGGACACTCTTCCCCTGCACAAACAGCAGAAAAGCCTTCAAGGCCACGGTACAGGGTCGGATTGGCCCCTCGGCCTTTCGTGTATCCCCCCACCTCGCCTGAGATACGCTGCCACCACCACCATGAGCTTGATGAAGACCTTCGGGGCGCAGGTCAATCAGAATGGCAGGCGCCGAAACTGAAAGCGTGAGCTGCCAGCCGCAAATCACAGGTACTTTCTGTGCTTTGGATGAATCGGCACATGAAAGTAAGCATCCTGTAGGTCCAGAGACACCAACCAATCTTGGAGACAAAGGTCCTGGAGGACTTGTCAAAGAGTGACCATCTTGAACCTGTCCTTCCTGAGCAGTTTGTTCAACCAACGCAAGTCCAAGATGGGTCTCAATCCCCCGTCCTCCTTTGGAATCAAAAAACATGGGGAATACCATCACTTGCTCCTCCCCGATACAGGCACCAGTTCTATAGCGCCTTTCTCCAGCAGGGTCAGGATTTCCTGCACAAGGAGCGGGTCTGGAAGCTTCAGGGATTGTCGTGAGGTCGCTTTAGGAAGGGCGCTTTAGGAAGGGAAAGGCAGTAGCCGTGGGCCATTGTATCCAGAACCCATGCATTCAAAATAATGACAGTCTGCCCCCAACCAGCGAACCATGGAACATGGCCTCATGATTGTTTTGGAGCGGCTGCGGCAGCACCTGAAGGCAAAGAGGCAGCTGCCTGAGCTGCTTTGGCAACCCTATTTCCTCGATCACCACGGGTACTTTTCTGTTGGCCCCTTTGACTGGTAGCTCCTCTCGTCCTACCAAAAGAGGAGTAGTAATGAAAGTAACCTCCCCTCCACTGTTGTCCCCTAGGACGAAAAGGCGGGGGATGATGCACAGCTGCACTAAAAGTTAGCCGCAGCTTTGGAGGTCTGCAACCTCTCAAGGCTCTCGTTAGCCTTGCTGCCAAACAAATGCGTGCCATCAAAGGGCATGTTCAAAAGACGGGCTTGCACATACGGAGCAAAACCAGACTTACGCAACCACGCAATCCTGCATGTAGCGGTGCTCACAGCCATGGACCGGCTAACACTGTCAGCCGTGTCCAAACCCGACTGAAAGTATTCACACATGGCATCCTTGCCATCCTGCACGAGAGCAAAGAACCCATCTCTTTCTTCCCCTTCGGGAATATGCTCAGCCGCTAGAGAAACAATTCCACAGAGTGTGTGAAAATCTTGCCAAGGCACAAGTGGAGTGGGTTGACTTCAGCGCGATACTCCCCGCAGAAAACACCGAGTGCCCAACCATCGAAGCGTTTGTTGTCCCTAACAGGAGGGATGCTAGGGTAAGCCGCCTGCCTTGAGGTGGCCGTAGCCGCCTGAACCACCAAACTCTCAGGAGTGGGGCGAGAGGAAAGGTAGCTGGGGTCGCTACCGGAAGGGCAGTATTTTTAGTTAACGATTTGTTAACTGCCGGAAGAGATTCCGGTGTCTGCCAAGCAGCCGCCACCCTTTTCTGCAATGTCAAATGAAAAGGTAACACCGGGTCAGAGGACGGACCTTGATCCAAAATATCCGTTAAGTCATACTGAACAAAAGCTTCTGGAGGACTAGTCCAACCAAGATACTCAGTGACGCTAGCCATCAGTCTCCTGTATGACGACTCAGCATGAGGCCCAGGCTCAGGTCTGCCAAATTCCACCTCAGAAGAAGTGTCCAAGCCACTTGCATCATGAAGAGATTGCTGTAATTCTTCCAACTGACTGTCCACGGAAAAAAGACAGGTGCTACATCAGGCTCAACAGGGTCAAATTCTAAATCTGACCTCTTCTCATCCTCAGATGTCATCCAGAGGAAGAAAAAACTCCCGAGAGTCTGGAATACTTAACAGGCCTCACAGACTTGGAAGTAGCCTTCCTTGGAGGTTCCACAGTACCAGAGACCTCCATTGGCAAATTCTGGCGAAAAGGCCCCAAAGGCGTCGACGGTTTCGGCGGCGAGGTCGCTGATTGCTTCGGCGTCGACAACGGCACCGAGGGCTGGTGCGAAGGCAAAGTTTTGACATCCGTATCCGACGAACACGCCGCCGGAGTCGTTGCCGACCTCGAGCCCTTGCCAGATTTCTGCAGTCTCGCTGGGGATGAGGTCAGAGACCTGGAAGCACGCCTCATGCGATTAGCCTGAACCTTGTCCGACCAGGACCTTAAAGGTTCCGGGTGAAAATCTAACCGAGGACCAAAACCCGAAGGTGTACAAGCCATGGGCCAAGATCGTTCCTTGCCGGCTTCTTGCGAAGGCGCGTATGGAACTGTGCCCTCCAATTGGAAAATCGCCATCTGCTCCCTGATGGCTACCCATTCCTCCGGAGTCGAGGACTTAGGACAAGCCACTTTCTCAGAGGAGGACGGGGAAGGCGACCGGCAACGGCATATCCTGGAATGCCGAGCCAAGGACGCCGAATGGTGGGAACCACTCGGGATCGAGATCCCCGGGACTCCTTCCGACGCAGAGAGTCGCACCTCAAATCGTCAGACATCCCATTAGCAGTTTTACGTGACTTACTGGGTTTAGAACCCCTACCTACCTGAAGCTTCCCCTTATGCTCCCGCAAGGCCTTAGCAGTCAGCAACTTGCATTTGCAACAGTCATCAGTGTCATGACTCTCACCCAAACACCACAAACAAATGTGATGCAGGTCCGTAATCGACATTTTAGACTTGCAGTCCCGGCAAGTCTTAAAGCCAGACCGCGGAGTCGGAGGGGTTGAAGAAGAAGACATTCACGAGGAATACACTAGGCGCGGCGAGTCTCCGAAGCAAACACGTTTTGAGAAAAAATGGAACTGAGGCTACGGGCGCTGTGCGTCCTATAACATCTGGTGACGTCGCTCTTGATGGAGGCCTTCGAGGGAAATCGACCTGATGCCAGCGACGTAGGACGCCATCTGCTGAAAAAGCTTCCGAAGTACACAGCTGTGGACATTACATGTCAAAGATGTGGAATACGTTGGAGGACAATCCATTCGAAAGGGTATTTACTGATTTATTGAAATAGAGTGTGTATTTATTGAAGTATATTCTTGTGTTACATATTTGCTCCCTTCTAATGAAGGCTTATTCAAACTGACTGTTAAATTAATAAATAATTGTTTAATCAAGAAACCTTGAGAATAAGTGTTATTTGGATATGTGTCACTGTGAAACTCCATGTTACAACCCTACAGCTCACATCGACTCCTCTTGAGATCAGCCTGGCTGTTCAGACACTCTACCAACTTGTGTAGTACATGCTTATACCAAAGGTTGGGTTAACTATTTCAAGAGGACAAGGCTGGTGCAGTCTCCCACAGGATACTGCATACAATCTTTCTTAACACCCTGGGACCTCGAGCCATTAAGCGGTGCACATTCTTACGAATTCGGAAGCGCGCAGAAACTTCGTGGGAATCCTGCTGGAAATCCATGGGCATGATTCAGGTCCAAAAAGTCCCCTCACCAGAGAGCTGGGCCTTGGAAACAGTGAGAATCTGACCGATGATATTCCGTCTTCTTCTGTGCTCCTGAAAAGGTGGCAAGCCCACAGAACCACATACAGCCACAAGGAAACTCTTGCCTGTATCCGTCTTCTGTGATCTCTACTGAAAATGTCCTTCCTAAGTCCAGTCTTCCATCTTCTTGACAAAGGAATCCATCAACCAGGTTTTGGGCTGCAGAACCTTAAGTCTTCCTGTTGCAACTCTTCTTCTGTGCTGAGGTACTTTGTTGGCTAGGGTATTTTACCTATCATAAGCCTTTGTGATTTCTGTATAGCTTTGGGGTGTTTTCTGTGATTAGGAGGCCACGCATCCAGTTCACCCAGGCTCATTGCAGAATCCTCCTAGGTCGTCTTCTCCAAAGTCCCTGGACCCTCAACTAACTTTAAAGTGAAATACTTGTTTGAACAGTCTTCCTCTGGAACTCCTACTTTACCGGCAAATGAACCCCATCTTACCCTGCCCACAGCTGGCACCTAGACCACTAGGGTCCCTCTAGTGCCTCTGAGTGAACTCATGCTATAGCATATGGGAAGGACTGAATAGGAAAAAGGTTCTGCCTTGAAAAGAACAAGTGTGCAAAATTTACTTCCTTGTAAAGAAAGTTTGTTGGTAGCTAACTCTTGTGCCGCTACAAAAGGTCTTACTTACCTTGAATGTGTGTGGCACTATTCTGTAAAGTATATATAAGGTTAGTTTACTCAACAGTGATTTGGTTTTGCCTCTATCCCAAAAGTAATACCGTTGGTTTCACTTCACTATTCCTGTTAAGATAAATGTATGAGTGTCCCCCAACTGTGTAGGGGAGGAAGTGAGTCACAGAGAGGAGATATCGAAAGAAGAATTAAATGAACATGACTCACTTTGCATGAAGACTGAAGAAGAGGGGAGAGTAGTAGGAGCGGAAGGAAGAAACAAAGTGAGGAGTGGTCAGAAGAATGGATTGGGAGGCAGAGACAGTAAAGCTAGAACAAACCATGAGATCCAAATAGGAGCTAGAAACATTTGAAGGAGAAGAGTGCTAGGAGAGACCATAGGAGGAATGAAACCATGCCCAAACCACCTCCTTTTGCAGTTAGGCATGAAGTATGTCAGAAGTTAAGAGAAAGAATACATAACGCAGGAAGAGTGGTATTTTGAGGGGGATTCAAGTCACTGACAGAGTAAGTGAAGGAATCTAAAAGACAAATCAATAATGGAATGGGATTTATTACAGACTGATGGGGCCATCCAGAAATCAGAGGAGGAAGAGATGGAAAAAGATGGTGACAGAAGAACAAGTTACTCTCTTACCTGGTAACGTTCTTTCGATGGGATGGTCCGACGACGTATTCCATATCTATGACAGTAATCACCACAGCTGTGCTGCTTCGGAACATTTTCGGCGTCTGCGTCCTGCGTCGATGACGTCGATGCGCCGTCCTCGAGGACCTCCTTCCGACGGCACTGGATGTTATGAGTAGGACGCACGATGCCCGTAGCCTCAGTTGTAGTTTTTTCCCCAGAACGTGTGCCACCAGTCTTCTGCCAGTCTGACACACTAAGCCTTTAGGAACACCCCTCTGCAGGGCAGTAGAGGCAGCTATACCCCTGGTAGAATGGGCCCGTAAGCCGACCGGTGGGTCCTTACCCGCCAAGCGATAACACTCAGATAGCCAAAATAATCCAGCAAGACAAAGTCTGTTTCGTCACAGCCTGTTCCAAACGCTTTCCAGCGTAACCAATAAAGAGCTGATCGTCCACTCTGACCCGGGACATGCGTGAAATATAAAAGCTGAACGCTCTCCTAGGATCAAGCCTATGGAGTTTCTCCTCTTCCTTAACAGGATGTGGAGGAGGATAAAATGCCAGAAGAACAACCTTCTGGCCTAAATGAAATTCCGACACCACCTTCTGAAGAAAAGAAGGACGAACTCCAAGGACAACCCTGTCCTTATGAAACACAATGAAGGGTGGCTTAACTGAAAGGGCCTGTAACTCACTCACTCTGCGAGCGGAAGTGACCGCAACTAAAAATACCGTTTTCAGAGTTAACAGTCTCAAAGGGCATGAATGCAAAGGCTCAAACAGAGCACCTATCAGAAACTTGAGAACAAAGTTCAAATCCCAACCGGGCACCAGGAAAGGTGACGGAGGGAACACATTAGTGAGCCCCTTCAGAAACTGAGAAATTAAAAGAATTTTAAAATAGGAACACTCTTCAGACGGGCGCTTAAATATGGACAGCGCCACCAGGTAACCTTTAATGGTACCCACTTGAAGGCCCCTGTGGGCCAAAGAAAGCAAAAAAGACAGAACCATGGGAATTTCACATGCAAAAGAATCCACATTCGTAACTGTGCACCAGTCGCAGAACTTCCTCCAACGGCAACGTGACTTTGTTGCGGGCCTTCTGGCCGAAAGCAACACCTCCATCACGTCTTCAGGGAGGTCACCAATCCTTATACCTCAACCTTTCAGAAACCAAGCGTGAAGGTTGAGGGACCAGACCTCTGGATGGAGAACCTGACCCCCCCCCTCCCGTGAGAGCAGATCGTCTCGGTAGGGAAGACGACGTGGAGGGCAGATGGACTGGGTACCACGTCCTCCGAGCCCACGCCGGAGCAATGATGATCATCTGGGAACCAAACCTGCGTAAGCTCTGCAGTACTTGCGGGATGACAGGGACTGGAGGAAACGCATACAGCAGTGGGAATGACCACTCCACCACGAACGCGTCTCCCAAAGGCTCCGTTTGGAGGAAATACCTGCGAGCAGAACCTCTCGCACTTCTGGTTGACACTGGAGGCGAAGAGATCAACTTGAGGGGTCCCCCAAAGGGCAAAGATCTCGAGTAGAATCTCCTGAGCCAACTCCCACTCGTGAGAGATCGCGCTCTGCCTAGTCAAAGCGTCCGCCGTCTCGTTTTCTTCTCCTGCCAGATGAACTGCCGAGATCGAAACTTCCTGCTGGATTGCCCAGAACCAGAGCTGCATCACCTCCCTGCACAGAGGAAGTGACCCTGCCCCCCCCTTTTGTTGAGGTAGTGCATGGCCACCGTGTTGCCTGTCAGGATCAGGACATTCTTTCCCCGCACAGTCCGCAGAAAAGCCTTCAGGGCTAGCCTGATGGCCCTCAGCTCCAACAGATTGATATGGAGTCTGGACTCCGACGGAGACCAACGACCGCTGACTGTCAACTCGTTGGCATGAGCTCCCCATCCTGTGAGGGATGCGTCCGTCACGATTGTCACCTCCGGCCACGGCAGTCAAAATGGAGCCCCCCTCATCAGATTGCCCTCGTCGGCCCACCACAGAAGGTCCTGGGCGACCGAAGACAGCCCCTCAACAGGGTCCGACATCCTGCCGGAGGACTAAGACCACTGGAGCTTGAGTGCCCATTGCAAAGATCTCATCCGCAACCTTGTCTCTGGCACCAGAAGAATGCAGGATGCCATGAGGCCGAGCAATCTCAAGAACTCGAACGCTGGGAGAGTCTGGGCAAGTTGAAACTTGTGCACCATCTGCTGAATGTGATGAGCCCTCACCTGGGGAGGAAAACACTGCCCCAGGGACGTGTCGATCACTGCTCCGATGTACTGGAGCCTCTGAGTTGGTGTCAAATGGGACTTCTTTAAGTTGAGGGAGAAGCCCAGCTTGTGGAGGGAGTGGCAGGTGACTGACAAATGATCCAGGACTTGCTCGGGAGAGCACGCCCTGATCAACCAATCATCCAGGTAGGGGTAGACGTGAATCCCCCCTTTCCTGAGGTGCGCTGCCACAACTACCATGCGCTTGGTGAAGACCCTTGGGGTGGAGGTCAATCCGAACGGCAGGACCCGAAACTGAAAGTGCGAGTTGCCAACCGCAAACCTCAGGTACTTCTTGTGCTTCTGATGGATCGGCACATGAAAATAAGCATCCTTGAGGTCGAGAGACACCAACCAGTCCTGAAGTTGAAGGGCCTGGAGGACTTGAGAAAGAGTAACCATCTTGAACTTGTCCTTCCTGAGGAGTTTGTTCAAACCGCTTAAGTCCATGATGGGTCTCAATCCCCCGTCTTTCTTGGAAATCAAAAAATAAGGGTAATACCATCCCTTGTTCCTCTCCACTACAGGCACCAGTTCTATGGCGCCTTTCTCCAGCAGGGATTGAATTTCCTGCGCAAGGAGCGGATCCGGACTCTTCAAAGAGTGATTCCTCGGTGGATTGTCTTGAGGCCTCAGCCGGAAAGGAAGACAGTAGCCGTGGGTTATGATCTCCAGAACCCACACATCTGAAGTAATGGCGCGCCACTCTGCAAGATGCTGCGCCAGCCTTCCCCCAACCGGCGAACCATGGGACATGGCCTCATGACTGAGCTGAAGCGGCTGCGGCGTTGCCTGAGGGCAAAGAGGCAACAGCCCGAGCGGCCTTGGCACCTCGAGTGCCTTGTTTTCCACCTCTGGCACTCCTACGGTGGCCCCTTTGACTAGCACCTCCTCTTGCTTTACCAAAGGATGAGTAATAACGAAAGGAACCTCCCCTCCTTTGCTGTCCCCTAGGACGAAAAGGCAGAGGTTGTCGAACTGCAGCGCCCAACGACTTGGCTGCAGCTTTGGAGGTCTGCAACCTCTCAACGGTTGAGTCAGCCTTGCTGCCAAAAAGATGTTCCCCCGTCAAAGGGCATGTTGAGGAACCGGGCCTGCACATCAGGAGCAAACCCCGACTTCCGCAAACACGCAAACCTGTGTATCACGGTGCTCACCGCCATGGACCGGCTGACGCAATCTGCCATGTCCAAACCCGAGTGAACGGCCTCACACATAGCATCCTTGCCATCCTGAACCATGGCAAGGAAACCATCCCATTCATCCCCTTTGGGAATATGTTCAGCCGCCAAGGAAACACAGTTCCACAGTGTGTGCGTGAAACGAGACAAGGCACAAATGGAGTTGGCCGCCTGAAGCGCCATACCCCCTGCAGAAAACACTTTCTGTGCCCAGTCGTCAAACCGCTTGTCGTTCCCATCAGGAGGGATGGTAGGGTACGACGCCTGCTTTGCCGGGGCCGTAGCCGCCTGCACCACCAAACTCTCTGGAGTAGGGTGCTTGGACAAGTAGCAGGGGTCACTACTGGCTGGGCGGTATTTTCGCGGCAAAGACTTGCGCACTGCCGGGAGACTCTCCGGAGCAGTCCAAGCCGCTGCCACCCTTCTTTGCAGAGCCATATGGAATGGCAGTACCGGGTCAGTTGGTGGACCAATGTCGAGGATATCCGTAAGGTCATCCTGAACAAACTCTCCGGGAGGAGCAGACCATCCTAAGTACTCGGTGACTCATGACATAAGTCGCCGGTACGAAGAATCGTCATGAGTGCCAGGCTCAGGCCTACAAAACTCCACCTCCGGAGAGGTGTCCAGCCCATTAGCATCATGCAGGGACTGCCTCAGGTCCTCAAACTGGCTATGGCCCGAGAGAATCTCGTCAGGCACCGTGTCAGGCACCAGGCCATCATCAGAGCACTCATCCACCACTGAAATTAATTCCAGATGGCGGTAAGAAGGCACAGAACTGGAACCAAAGCCATGCTTGACCGTGGCCAGAGCCTTCCTAGGTGGTTCCCCCGAGCCACGGGGTACAGCTGTCGACACAGCCCCGAAAGGCGTTGAGGGCATCGAGTGAATCGGCGCCGACGTCGAGAGAATCGGCATTGACGACAGACGTGGCGCCGACAGCGTCGACGGCGTCGACACAGGCCTCAAAGGCGGAGCCCCGAGCGTAACCCTCGACAACCTGGGCACCAAAGGCGTCGACGACTTCCTCGGAGGCGGAGCCTCGAGAGAGTCTGTCGACGACCTCGGCGCCACAGGCGTCGAGGTCTTCCTCGAAGACTTCACAGGTTCACGCGGTCTCGAGCGTGGAGGACCTGGACCGGGCATGCCGAGAACGATTCCCCTTGTCCGAGCGGGACCTTTCCCACGAATCGTGACGACCAACTGAGCCCGAAGGCGTGCGAGCAGCGTCTCTCGGCTGATCACGACCGACCCCACTCGGAGGCACGGACGGACCAGTGCCCTGTGATTCGAGAATCGCCAACATTTTCTTCCCGAAGGAAGCCCATTCCTCCGGTGTCGCATGCTTGGCGGGGTAAGCGACCCGCCGAAGGGCGGAGTCCTCGGATGAGGAGGGGGAAGGCGACTGATGACGGCGCTTCCGGGAGTGCCTCGAAGAGACTGGCTCCGGGACCGAGACCCACTGGACTTCCGACGACGACGCAGAGAGTCGCCCCTCGAGTCGTCCGTCGAAAGCCCCGCAGACCTCGACTTTCGGGGTTTGGACACCTTGCCTACCGATAACTTCTTGCGCTCCCGCAAGGCTTTCGACTTGAGCGACTGGCAGTCGACACAGTCATCCGTGTCATGAGCCTCCTCGAGGCACCAGAGGCAGGCGTTGTGCGAGTTCATGACCGACATCTTGGACCCACAGTCCCCGCACTTCTTAAAGCCCGGACGCGGTTTGGAAGACGAGGTAGACATCTTCACGAAGAATAACTTCACAAACGAACAAGTTCGAAGAACCGAGATGAACAACAGAAACTCCAAAGAGTCGAGGCGTACCGAGATTCACGAAGCGAACACATTCGCGGAAAAAACGGAACTGAGGCTACGGGTGTCATGCGTCCTACTTAGAACATCCAGTGACGTCGGCCGTCGGAGGAGGTCCTCGAGGACGGCGCATCGACGTCATTGACGCAGGACGCAGACTCCGAAAATGTTCCGAAGCAGCACAGCTGTGGTGATTACTGTCATAGATATGGAATACGTCGGAGGACCCAATCCCCTCAAAGGGGTTGTATAGACTGAGTACAGGCCAGGGTTGTGGCCTTGAGAAGAGATGCACATGAACAGTATATGAATTGTTGATGTGTATGAGCAACGGATAGAAGATAGAAGTAAACAGAGAAGGGTGTAATAGCACCGATGAGAATAATCAGGCACAAAAGAACAAGAGAAAACTTAGAAAGTAGATATGAATGCAGGCAGCGGCAGAAAACAGTTTGAAAAGAAAGTGATCAACAATAGTATAGACTAGTCGAGCATATGAATTGACAGATGGGGCGTTGCAGAACATGTGCAAACAGGAGCAAAAATAGTCCCTTTAATAAGATGCCCTTTAAAGAGGATTCTCGGGGCAAGAAAGCCCTGGAAGAGTGAAAATAAGGGTCCAAAATTCACATGAAGCAATCACATGAT
This sequence comes from Ambystoma mexicanum, assembly GCF_040938575.1. Taxonomy (NCBI): domain Eukaryota; kingdom Metazoa; phylum Chordata; class Amphibia; order Caudata; family Ambystomatidae; genus Ambystoma; species Ambystoma mexicanum. The sequence continues at coordinate 1,414,226,765 of NC_090937.1, forward strand.
TGAGAGCTCTGGCAGAGCCGTTGCAATGCAGGTTTGAGGCAGCAGGTCAGACTAGTACCCACGAACGGGGAATGGGACAAAGAAATCCTGACCCATGCTGAAGGGAGTGAGGAAAGCTCTGCGGGAGGCACCCTCACAGACTAGCACTGGGGCTGGAGTGGCAAGAGCATCCTGGTAGGTGGATGGCAAGTTCAGGAGAAGCAGTTAAACTATGTCAAGAGGTCACCTGATTGTGTGCTCTGACAGCAGTTGCAATGCAGGTGGGTGGGAGCGGCCACAAACTGCACCAGGCAGCTTGACCCATGCTTGAGGTGGGGCTTCTCAGATGGCAACCTCACAGAGTACTGGGGCTAGAGTGGCAAGAGCATCTTGGTAGGTGAAGCTAACCATCAGGAACTTCAGACGTTAGCCACACTATGCTTGAGCTGTCTTAAAAGCTGTACAGTCTTGGTTTTTAGACTTCTAACAGCTTTTTGTTACTTCACCAGTTTGAGTATATAGTGTGAAATACTAAAGCACTTTAAACAAAATGGATTGTCAACCTGTTGGTGTCAAACTCATTTTTGTACTTTACCTGTGCTTCCTTTAACTTAGCATATTCGTAAAGTTTAACAGTACTGCACAACAGTTGATGCTCCCTCAGTTCGGCCACACCACTTCACCTTGCTACCTCAGGAATGGTTAAGATAAACTCTGGCTGAGACAACTCAATAGCCCCAGGTTTAATTCTATAACTCTTACCCCAATAGTGACTTTGAGAAAAGAAAACACTGCTGGACCAGGTTTTCCACATCTAGGGACAGCTGGCAAGTGCTCTGGTTACTTATTCTATCATCTGGGAAGCCCCAAGGGCTCTTGCTGCCCAGTGTTGCCCAACTGCATCACTGAAACTGTTAGCCAAAAACTGAAGTCACTAGATCCTCTACAGTTTGGCCCAGTGGTTTAATAGTCAGTTCTTGTATGGATTCTCCCAAAGCAAACCCCATTCTTTGAATACTGCTCTTGAGCCAGTCAATGTTGTAGGAACAAAGCATCTCCAGACACTTACTTGCTGCGCTAGTGGCTTTGGCCTGTGGTGGAGTTGGTGATGAATCTGGACTAATCCATCCTCCAAAGGGTCTGCTGGTACCCTCTGCACCAGTCCACCATGACAAAAGCCTTTGGTTGTTTAAGGAGAACCTTAGCTCTAGACAGCCCCAGAATGTTGCACCGAACCAGTAGGGCGACGGCTGCTGGAGGGCTTTAGGTGGTTCTTCATCAAGTGGGTCCCACTATAGATCAAAGTCCACCATCCTTCAAATCCAACCGGAACATCAGGACTGTGATGGTTTGTACTTTCCGAAAAGGTGAAACTGTTTCCTCATTTAGCACATCTTTCTGCATACCTTTGGACTTCGACTGAACTGTCTTTACCCCCTTTTTCTGGAAAAATAGGTTTTCCATCACCCTGAAAAGAGTTTCCAGAAATGCTAACAACTTTTAAAGACTTGAAATAGTATCCAGTGTATTAGCAAGCCTTTTATGGCTGATTATTACTCCTGCAACACATATATGGTAGGTTTGGGATGGGGAATGGTTAGGGGCACGGTGTGTAGTACTGTGAGGTTGGTTTCTGATGGGTTCTCTTCCATAAAGCAAACCGCATGCAGCATTTCTCCGCCACACCCAAACTACCTCCCATCTGGATCGGCCACTCCCATAATACAGAGTCTGCCACGCTCTGGCACAAGCACCCAAGGGTAACCACAACAAATCAACTACGCACCAAAAGGTGGGAAAACGAAAAGGGTGGAGGGTGAGGGGCGGGTGTGGGGGGGGGGTTAGAAGGGGAAATCACAGATTGCGACACAGTTGACCCAGATGCAACGCAAAACATTGATGCAGAGCCAAAGCGAAACATTGCCGCAGAGATCGACAAGCTAACACACAGGGAAGGTGGTGTTGTCCATAAAAGGAACAACAAACACAGATGGGGTATGTAATCCACCAACTCCCAGCCTCACATTCCAGACACAAACATGTGCAATCAGCTCCCACTCATCAATGGTCCCACAAGAATATCAACCACCAAAATACAGGAGACACTTTCGTGACTGAGTGGGTGCGATACAATAGCTCAACACCATTTCTCTCAAAACATCACACCACATCAACCTTGATTTCATAGCTAACTGAATACCACCCTTGAGAAATCTGTTCGCCCGTACTACCAGCCCATTTGCCCTGGGATGATATAACGCTATATGTGTGTGTAGCATTTAAAACCGCAAAAAAAAAGTCTTCATTGTCTCCGAGCAGAACTGCACCCCATTATCTAGTATCCCCTTTGTCTAGCTTCTCATGTAACATTTTTATGTTACCCTTCCCTCACTGAATGGCTACTGGTAGTGGTTTCCTTCAACTACTGTGGTGTGCATTTACCGCGGGTTGTGTTCGCAGCTGCAGTAAAGCATCCAAGGGTGCCATTTTTGTCAAAATGGGTCCAGTCTTTTTTCGCCATTTCTTTGTGAAAAGGTCCTTCTTGAGATTTACTCTGCGCGCCAAACCCAGTTTGGTCCCTTTGTTCACTTTGCCTTTGGCAGGATTCGCGATTGAAGCCTGCCTCTGGCTCCAGGGTCTCTGGTGGGGGCAGTAGTGAGGGAGGTGCCGAAACTCTCTGTGCTTAGTCTCCTAGGAGACCCAAATGCACTCTGTGATAATTGGCCGGCTGACTGTCCGACAAGGACAGCCACTCTGCTGGGTGACTGACAGCTATTCTGGACTGAATGGGAGAGATATTAATGTCCCCATCACCCTAGCTATTGAAGTCACAGGAGGGTGTAAGTTGTGACTGTGGGCCATCCCAAAAGGGTCTTTACTGATTTAGAAACTAAGAGTGTACAGTTTTTGAAGTGGATTTTTGTGTTGCTTTTATATTGCTCCCTTCTGAAGAAAGCTTATTCTAAGAGACTGATAAATAATTGTTTATTCAAGAAACCTTGTGTGCAAGTGTTTATTTGAATACTGGTCACTGAATTTCTGTGCAACTCCCCTACAGCTCACAGACTCCACGGAGATGAGCCTGGCTGCTCAACACGCTATCAACCTGTGTAGTACAAGCTTATACTAAAGGTTGGGTTCCTATTGCCAGGAGTTCAGAGTTGTAGGGCTCCCACAGGGTACTTGCATACAATCTTGCCTAACAATGGGCAATATCTATTAGCTTGTCCCCAATGCCCTCAGGAGGAACCACCTTATCCCCCGTCCTGGGATTTCCTCATGACAACCCAAAACCCAGCTAAGGCTTCCATCTCGACGAATTAATCGTTTTTTTCTGTACCACTTAATGGACTAGAAGCAAATGCTATCACATGCTCCTCTTTTCCACAGTCCAATTGTGACAAAGACTTTCCCAAACCCAACAGACTGGCATCCACTGTCAAAAGTGTCCTACGTGCACTCACAAACCCTCCTAACGAAGGTGCATTAGAAATCCTTTTCTTTATTTCCTGGAAAGCTTCCATGCACTCATCTAACCATAGGAAAGTGACCCCTTTCTTTAGTAATGCCCTCAACGGTACCGAGATAACAGCAAAGTTATTGACAAACTTATGATAGAACTCTGCCATCCCCCATGAATTACCTCAATTGATCCTGGTCCTGTGGTGCTGGGGCCTTACTTATACTTTCTACCAGACTGTGCTTAGGAGAAATCCCTCTAGAGGAAATGTGTGCCCTAAATACTCCACCTCACGCACTCCAATGTTACACTTACTGCGTTGTACTGTTAACCCAGCCTTACACAATTTCTCCAATACAATCCTCAACATTTTATCATGTTGCTCCATACAATTAGCAAAAATAAGAATGTCATCCTGGAACACAATCACTTTGCTGACACCCTCTAACATCTTATCCATCAGTCGTTGAAAGACATCCAGCCGCCAAGCCAAAAGGCATTCTTCAGTATTTGAAAAATCCCTCTGGCGTAACGAACGCTGTGACAGCTAGGCAATCTTGCGACAAAGGTACTTGGTGATAAGCTGCTGACAGATCCATCACCGTGAACCTAGAATCTCCCAACACAGCCAGAACTTCCGAAATGACCGGCAGAGGATGTCTCTCCACTAAGATGTTCTTCTTGAGCTCTCTTAAGTCAACACAAACGGATCTTCCCATTACTCTTTGCTACCAGCACTACTCATGATAGCCATTCTGTGCCATGCACCCGTTCAATCACTCCTCTATAAGATTCCATCAAGCTCCTCATGTAGTTGTCTTCATAGTATGGGGAACTTGCCGCACTTTGTGCGCCACCGGCTGCGCCCTTGCTTTCACCTTGATACAATGTTCAAAGTCTTTTAGCTTCCCCAAATTCTCCGTAAACACTTTTGGAAATTCTGCGACCCATTTGTCGTCAACTTCCGCTATCGTCACTGGAGTGGAGGCATTTGCCTGAATCCGAACAGCTAGACTCTCTTGCTCCTCCCATCCCAGCAAGGATGATCCTTTCTTTGCTACGAAAATGTTCGACCACACATTCTGTACCTTAATAGCTAACAAGGCCTTGAAACTTCCCTATCAGCTCTATTTCACTCTCACCATAGCCACATTGCTGGACACGAGACAGTGCTAATTCCTGTAGTTCTCTAGATCAACTTCCGGAAGTTCTCTTCTGAAATAATAGTCCATGGGGAAGCACCGTCAATCTTCATTGGTATCTTTGAGCCATCAATATGAAAAGTGTCCACGAGACCTTCCATTACACCAGATACTACTGATATCTCGAATGTGTGTTGTGGCTTTATTTCTCCACTCTGGGAAGATGGAGCACTTTCCTGTTCACAATTATTCTGCTTGTACTCCACAACATTAATGGAACTTTCTTAGCACATGCGTGCAAAATGACCCCTGTGTTATGTCTTATTTCGTATACCAGTAGTTTATCAATACCATCAATAATGCACTAAGACGGCCTCCTGGTAGGTCATTCTTTATTCATCCTCCTCCATAGACCAATCGTCTTTTTTGTTCCCTCCTCCCCCTCACCACCTTCCAAGTTCCACCATCCACATTCCATCTTCTACATCACAACAAACCCCACCCCTTACTTATTATTTAAGCTCATAGCCCATATGCCCACTGAGTCCCCATCTACAGCCAGTCGCGGCCACTCCTGTTGCCCCGAATCTTTAAGTGGACTAAGACCAAACAAGTCTCCATTTCCTTTTGCAGAGTTTTTTTTCAGATGACGCTTGGCTGGTTAATCTGCAAGGTGTCAGTATCATATCAAAATTTAGGTTCTACCAAGGGCACTGTTAAACTGTCCACAAACAGACGTAAGTGCAGATAGCGCCGATCTCTCCAAATATTCTGTCACCATCTGGCTGTTTGGCCAACTCCCTTCCAACACTTGATTAGATTATCTGTGCTCTGTGCTGTGAGCTGAATTTGTTTGTACCTATTCCAACATCTCTCTGATCCCAGAGAAACTCAGCCAAACTTTTCCCTCCCCAACCCTAAACATTGTATGATTCAGGGATGGGTGCCATATTCTCTGTCATACTCGTGATACAGCACTGGATTCATGTGTACTTCCTTAATTGGTAGGTTTTCGTAGGGATCCCCCAACTTGATCTTGATATGAGTGCACACCCCGATCATGTTCCCCACTAGCATGCCCAGTTGATTCTATTTGCATGCACTCCATCGCCCTGATGAATCCCAGCTGTGTTTGATATGTTGCTCCAGCGGTGTTGGGTTGTATAATGTCTTTCTTCTGGTATAGTCTTGCGCCGGAAGCCCTTGGCATGTCAAATCGTCTATTCGGAAATGTCTGCATGTTGGGTCTGTATGCAGGCAACAGAGACGCCCTCTTTCTGCACATCACTTGAAAGTGACCTCCTGGCCACATCACATACAACCACGGATGGGCATTGGCCTTGATGCGGGAACTGGAATCCACATCGATCGCATTGTCTCTCTGGTGGCATATTTGGTCCCAGGGCAGCAATGGTATCTAACTTTCTCAGATTCTCAGTGTTTGCTGCCTGAGTGTCAACCCTCGCCAGTTCTAACAAATCCTTCAGAAGGAGAGGCTTCTTTAAAAGATGCTTGCGGAAGTGTGACGATGTTCACCCTTCAATAACCCTTTGCCTTATTGCTTCATCGTTGCCAAAGTTTGTAAATTCACAATATGTTGCTTTTTTTGTAAACGTAGCACAACCTGCGCAACAGTTTCATGTGGAGCTTGCACACACTGATTAAATGTATAGCGTTCATAATTTCTATTTAGAGGAATTATTAAGCGCCCACTGATGGCACTGACAAGAAGTTGGTATGTTCTCTCTTCCGCTGGTATGGTCTTGATAACACCTTTTATTTCCTTTCCTACCAGATTTATAAAAATGTCTAATTCTTTTGGGGCATTCTGATTTCCTACTGCCCTTAGGAACTCTTCAAATTCATCTACCCATTCCTGCAACGCTGTCCCTGATCCTCTTGTGGCTCAAGGTTGAACGGGTTTGGGCTGCGCAGGGAACTGACTGGATTTGTGTTTTGGGTTAGGCTTATGTCCCCACTTGCATCAACAACAGACATCTTTACCGATTTCTGTGGATGCCTCTCTTCACCCTTATGGATGTCGTTTCAGGATTGGTCAACTTTCTTCAATGTTTTATCAGTTTTATTGTGCAGACGCAACAATCCGGCAACCTATATGTAACTCTTATGTCACCACCTGTTGTATTTTCGTACATATATATCTCTTGCAGTTTGCACAATCTTTGTTTGAGCTTTTTGCCTAATCCACTTCACGACATGTTGAGCTCAATTGCCCCCTGAATTCTATGTTGCGACCGTAACGTTGCGGCTGTAACGTTTCTGCTCCGTAGTATCACGTTGCTATGGTGACATATACCTTTTATTAGTCAAATTCAATATGGCCGCACATTTTACACATTCCCGTTGGTCCTTTCCTCTAATGCAGATGGAAGTTACGCACTACGTCACACGGCTATCACTGTTTGGAACCTTCACTCCGGTGAGCAACATCGCTTCTTTCAAAAATGTCCTTTGATGCTAATCACGTAATGGCGTAACGTTAGTTTCTACTCACATACATGCTTGACCCCTTGGTAAGGTGCCCTGCGTAATAAAGTCTCGGTCTTCACTTCCTCGTGATTACTCCGGTTCACTTGCCATCGTCACCTTACTTCTTACATGTTGTCTGGCAACTCTTCAAACTCTGCAGGCTATGTTTCCATTGGCCAACTACACAGGCCTCTCACACCATTACACTGTGCCTTTACTTCTAGCCACCTCCATAGGTACATCAATAGTTATCTTTGGCACCGCCATAGGCTGATTATGAATCCATTAGTTTCTCTTGGCTACCTCCGCAGGCCCCTTAGCCGCCTCCATAGGCCGATTACTAGTTCATTCGTTCTCCAGCTTCTCCTGGCCAACTCCGCAGGCCACTGCAATATTTATTTTTTTCCTTCCCTCATCCAATACTCTTCTCCATTTCCCAGCAGTGCAGGTCATCCACACTTCGTCGTCAGTTATGTCTTATTTTGTAAACCAGTAGTTTATAAATACAATCAATAATGCACTGAGATGGTCTCCTTGTATGTCATCCTTTATTCATCCTCCTCCATAGACCAACCGCCCTTTTTTTCCTTCACTCCTCCCTTGAGCCCCTCACCACCTTCCAAGTTCCACTATCTACATTCCATCTTCCGTTACATCACAACACCCTGCGTCTACACTTAATGCACTCTGCATTCTTCGCCATACAGAACACGCTGGTTGCTGAATGTCTTGGATTCCCGCATCTGAAGCATTTCTGTCCTATCCATTCCTTCCTTGTCCCATAGGATTTTCTCTGGCTCACTGAGCACGCTTCTTGACTGTTCTTTCTATTCCCATTTTTTTTTTTTATATATACAGTGTTGACTGCTCAATTCCCCATGTCAGTGCCACCGCTTGTTCTAGGGTCATGTCCTTTGCTATTATCTCTTGCACCTTCGGATTGTTGGTGCATCTCATCAATTGATCTTGAATCAGCGAATATGTTAAGGCACCCCATTCACACATGTGGCTAAGTGGTCTCAGAACAACCACATATCCTTCTACTGGCTCTATTGGGTCTTGTGTCCTTTGGAAAACTGAGTGCCTTTCAAATGTCACATTTTTCTTTGGTTCAAAATGTTCTTCAGTTTTCTTCACTGCTAAGGAGAATTCATCCAAGTCTCCGGGTCCCTCGCCTTGTGGTTCTGGAAGCCCGTCAAAAACACTGCGCCCCTCCGGGCACGGTTACATTTGCCCCCACCCATAGCCACAATGTAGGTCTCGAACATTTTCTTCCACCTTTCCCATCTAATTAGTGGTGTCCCTGGTTCAGCTAGGAATGGGGGTTGAGGCGGTATTGTTGCCATGGCCAGGTTTACACTTCCTTAATGTCCTCAAATGTACTTTATTTTGCAGTCACTAATTCTATGAGTTGCTGTTAGTGCTGCAGGTGTTATGAACTCTTCTCTTATTTTTTTTTATTTAGTGGCTTGTCTTTCAGTGTTCCTGGGCTGTTGTCTGCGACTCTATAAATGCCTTGCAATAAATTATCTGCAATCTGTTGCAGTTAGTTACTTTGATGATATGTACTTAAATAATACTTATTGTATTGCTCCCTCCTTGCTCTTCTGCGCTCCGAGCGTATTTCGCTTTTCTTCCATGTGGGAGTTCTATTCTGTGACACGTTCTGTTGCCTAGCAACACATCACAATACCGGCCAGGAGAGCGAGATGGGAGCGGTATGCAGTATGCTCGCTATGCGGAAGGCGGCGGACCTTACTGGCAAAATGCTGCTGACGAGCGTTGCTCGTGCGACATCCTCTTCCCCCAGCTTTTTTGGAGCTTTGTTGTAATAGAGGTCCTGCACCCTCTGCACGCACTTCTATATGTGCCCCTCTCACCTTGTTGCAGAAGGAGTGTTCAGGGCCTTCTCCGTGGTGCCTGCTACCATATGGAGGGGCCTCTGAGCTTCCTTTCTGCCCCCTTTGTGCGGACCGGGACTCACCTCCTCGTCGCCACTGATGGGTTCTCGGTTTGCAGATACTGACATGGTGACGGTAAGTCAGCAGAGACTGGTTTATTAGATACAAGCACAGAGAGCTGCAGGCACCTCCGCCCCAGCTCTACACCAACTGCCTCCAATGTGTTCTAGAACCAATGGTGGCTCTAGAACACTACAGGACAACAGTTTCCACAGGCATTGAGAGAAAAAGAAATTCAGTAGAAAATAAAAGCAGCATAAGAGTTGGTAAAAACATATGGAACCACTTAAAACTATTGTTGCTCGATTCACATTTAATCTTAAGGCTTTACTAACCTGTTAATGTAGTGATTTTTCCCAGTTTTCTTAATCTACATAGATATTTAAGAATATTGTTGCGTCCAAACTTTTAGTGTGTTCATTATTGGCTATATCCTCCAACCAACCTGCTCAGCTCCTGAGAGTTAGACCTGGGATGCTTTACCACCTTACCCTTTTGCAAGCCTGGTATACTCAAAAGAAAACCCTATGAACCCAGTGAATTGGTTGTACCTGGGCACTGGAAATAGCACCTGAAGAAAACTCTCCCAACATTAATTGAACTACATGTAGCACAAAACCTGAAAACCGCCTTTGAGCTTCAAGGGTTAAATTTATTTTAAGGGTGCAAGCATTCTATTAGCATTTGAGGCCTTTTTTTGTGAATTAAGAATTTGATCAGATGTGTGCAATTATTTAAACAATTCTCGCTTTCGATTTCTGGAGTTGTTTACAGCATCAATTTTTCCTATAGTCTGCCTGAGGTAAGACTTTATAAAACCATTCCTTGGTATTCAGGCCCCAACTTCTTTACTAAAGGTTCTGGTAATATGGCAGAGCAGCCAGGCTCATCTTAGGAGGGAGACGTGAGCTGTAAGTACACTGAAATCAGTAAATACATAGGCCCAAAGCAACACATACACAATTGTAGTTACAGTAGAACAAGTTACTTCTTACCTGGTAACGTTCTTTCGATGGGATGTTCCTCAGACGTATTCCTCATCTCTAGTTTGCTGGCCTCGGAAAAAAAAAATTCAGTAGAGGGCGCTGCGCGTCGTCGTCCCTCGAGCCGATGTCCCCCGACAGCCTCCGTATTGGCGCCGACGTCATCATGCGTATAAATAGACTCGCGCAGCGTCCGTTGCTCAGTTCCGTTTTGACGTTAACAGTTGCTTTACATGAATTGGTTATAGAGCCTGAAGGAGCGTAAGCTGTAACCACAAGGGAAGTTTTACTGAGGGGATTGATGGGAGGGGCGATAAGGAATAGATCGGAGGAACATCCCATCGAAAGAACGTTACCAGGTAAAAAGTAACTTGTTCTTCGAAGGGATTGTGTCCTCTGACGTATTCCTTATCTTGATAGACTCCCATAGCAGTGGTGTGTAACTGGAGGTGGGATTCAAATTGCCATGTTTCCCTTCAAGAATGAACAGAGTGCAACACAGCTTTGCCAAACCTAGTCTCTTGGCTAGAGGAATTATCCAGGTTGTAAAATCTTGTGAAGGTATGTGCAGATGACCATGTGGCAGCCGCACATGTCTCAAATCGGTACCCCTCTTTGGAGGGCCGAAGAGGCTGCCATACCCCTGGTTGAATGAGCCCTAAGATTTTGAGGAGGCTCTTTCCCTGCCAGTTTGTAACATTCCAGAATGGCCAAAATAATCCATCTGGAAATGGTCTGTTTTGTTTTCGGTAATCCCAATTTGTGCCCTGAGTAACCTACGAACAGTTGGTCTGCTTGCCTAATCCTAGCAAGTCTGCTGATGTAAAAGCTTAAAGCCCGTCTTGGGTCTGTCAAGCAGAGAAGTGTGTGAGAACTGTGTACCTGTTTTCTTGACAGTGGATCTAGTTGGGACCGCCAGGCTGCATCCAGTGAAATGACGAGCATGTGACTCGGGGAACCAGCCTCTCCACCACCCTAATGACACAGGGTGGTGAATGGACCAACTCCCAGCGTCACGGAAAGCACTCTCCTGATTAACGTGACGAAGGGACTGTGCAAGCACAGGCAGGAGAGGCCACAGTCTGATGGAAAGTTACTGGATACGGGTGAAGTCCAAAAGAGTTTATTCCAAAGGTACGTGATCCGGTGATGAAGCAAGATAGTCCAGGAACCTCTCAGATTAATACAAGGTAAGGCCCCCAGTCCACAGGGAGACAAGTTCAAGCAGCTTCACGTAACTGGTCTGGAATGACTGATCTGCTCGAGGTAAAGTAGGTCCAAAGGATGAGGCACCAGGCAGGTCCAGACAGGAAGAGGGAACCAGATTGGGAGGGGAGACCACCACGAGTTGGGATCCCTAAGGTAAATCCAAGGACAGTGAACGAGGCCCCAGGAAAGCTGGAGGAGAGGCTAAGCCCAGAAAGACCCAGGGAGAACCCAGGACAAGGAGCAGGGGTCCCCAGGGAAAAGAAGGGGACTGGGAACTGGACCCCAGGGAGGCTCATGGAAACAGACAGGAGCCAAGGAGAACCCAAGCAGGTAACAGGAGACTGGGAACCAGGCAGGCTGAGGACCAGCAAGGCAGGGAGACCAAAGAGAAGGCTGGAGCTGAAGCAAGACCAGGCACAGGGAACAGGAACCATAAGAAGCAGGAGCGAGCAACACGACCGTAGCAACCGCGTTGAGACACGATTTGCTAATGATCGCGGTTCCTCTTATGGGCCGCCGGCACTCGCGAGGCCTGGAACGCAAGCCGTTTCGTCTCCGAGCACAGGCGGACCCAGAACGAGGCTTGGAAGGCAAGCCCTTCCCAGCACGGAGGCCCAATCTACGGCGCATGCGCGGAACCGAGACAGTGGTTTCCCGCGCATGCGCCGCAGCCCTCTAGCACTGGCCCTAGCACCTCTTCCCCCGGCGAACGCCCAAGCGCGAAAGCGCGGGTAGATCCGCCAGGAGGTGGGAGAGGGAGTGGGTGCAACAGACCCCGGTCTCCCCAAAAGTGGCGTGACAGGGTCTAGCTTATGTAGCCTTTCTTCCTCTTTCCCTGGATGGGGAGGGGGATAGAATGAAGGTAAGGTAATCTGAGTGATGTGGAATTCAGAAACCACCTTTGGGAGGAAATTAGGCTTCACTTGTAGGACAACTTTGTCTTTATGAAAAATTGTATGTGGGGGTTTACAAGATAGAGCTTGTAATTCGCTCACCCTCCTAGCAGATGTCAATGCCACTAATAAGACAGTTTTAAGGGTGAGGAACCTTTGCGAACAAGATTGGAGTGGTTCAAAAGGAGAACCCATCAGGAATATTAGACTTAATTTAAGTCCCATAAAGGAACTTGGAATGGTCTTGGAGGATAGACATTGGTTAATCCCTTCAGAAATTGTATTACTAAGGGTAACTTGAAATACGATGGTTCCTCTGCAGTGCGCTTGAAGATCTATAGCGCTGCGAGATAGCCCTTGATAGTGCCAACCTGAAGGCCCAAATTTGCCAAATAGAGTAGAAAAGATAACACCGTTGGTGTACCACATGAAAAGGGGTTGATATTCTTTTCTCTACACCAGCTGCAAAATGTGTTCCAACGGCAGCGGTATAAAGTCTTTGTTGCTGGCCTTCTTGCCGAAAGCAACACCTCCATGACGTCATCTGGAGGTCCCAATCCTTGCATCTCAACATTTCAGATACCAAGCGTGAAGGTTGAGGGTTCTGATGTCTGGATGGAGAACCTGACCTCCCTTCTGCGAGAGAAGATTCTCCTTGAGTGGAAGACGAATTGGAGGGCAAATGGACATGTCCAGAAGGTCCGGGTACCACGTTCTCCTGGCCCAGTCCGGGGCAATTAGGATCATGGCTTTCTGGAACCTTCTCAACCTCCTGATCATTTGAGGAATGACAGGGACTGGAGGAAATGCGTACAGAAGTGGAAACTCCCAGTCCACTACGAACGCGTCCCCTAGAGCTCCTCTCGGGGGAAATTCCCCTGAACAAAACTGATCGCACTTCCTGTTAATGCCGGTGGCGAACATATCTACTTGACCATCTGTTGAAGGACTTCCTGAGCTAGTTCCCACTCGTGGGAGACTGTACTCTGCCTGCTCAGAACGTACGCCATCAAGTTTTTCTCCCCGGCTAAGTGAACTGCCGATGGAGATTCCTTCTTGGATTGCCCAGAACCAGAGCTGCATCGCCTCTCTGCACAAAGGCAGTGATCCTACGCTGCCTCATTTGTTGAGGTAGTGCATGGCCACTGTGTTGTCCGTCATTATCAGGACATTTTTTCCCCTGTACAGATGGCAGAAAAGCCTTCAGCGCTAGTCTGATTGCTCTCAGCTCTAACAGGTTGATATGTAGTCTGGACTCTGATGGAGACCAACGACTGCTGATGGTCAAGTCGTTGGCATGGGCTCCCCACCCCGTGCGTGAGGCATCTGTGACTACTGTTATCTCCTGCCATGGTTGCCAAAACAGTCCTTTCAAAATGTTCTCCTGACAGGCCCACCACTGAAGGTCTCGAGCCACCTTGTGCGGAACCTGAAGGAGATCTGTCATTCTCCCTGAGAATTGCGACCACTGAGTTCTTAGTGCCCACTGAAGAGATCTCATTCTCAGACGAGCCTCTGGCAGAAGGAAGATGCAGGTTGCCATGAGGCCTAGCAACCTCAAAAAGTCGAAGGCTGGGAGACGTTGAGCATTTTGAAACTTGGTGACCATCTGCAGAATATTTTGAGCCCTCACCTCTGGTGGCGAGCCTTTTCCCAGGGAAGTGTCCAGGACCGCTCCAATGAACTGGAGTCTCTGTGATGGTATCATCTGTGACTTCTTTAAATTGAGGGAGAAGCCCAGTTTGTGAAGGAAGTGGCAGACAATCTAGCTGGATCTGAGCTTGTTCCGGAAAAACACATCTGATCAGCCAATCGTCCAGGAAGGGATAGACGTGAATCCCTTCCCTCCTTAGACTTGCAGCCACTACCGACATTAGCTTGGTGAAGACCCTCGAGGCGGAGGTCAGCCCAAATGGCAGAACTCGAAATTGATAATGAGAGCCGCCAATTGCGAACCTCAGGTATTTCCTGTGTTTGAGATGGATTGGCACATGGAAATAAGCATCCTGAAGGTCCAGAGATACCAGCCAGTCCTGGAGCTGGAGGGCCTGAAGGATCGGAGAGAGTTACCATCTTGAACTTGTCCTTCCCGAGGAACTTGTTCAATTCTCATAAGTCCAAGATAGGTCTCAGTCCTCCGTCCTTCTTTGGTGTTCGGAAGTAGGGGGGAGTACCAGCCCTTGTTCCTCTCCACTACAGATACCGGTTCTATGGCACCTTTCTCCAGCAGGTCTACAATTTCCTGCAAGAGGAGCGGATCTGGAACTTTCCGAGAGCTGTTCCCCGGTGGATGACTGAGGAATGCGTAGAAAAGGCAGGCAGTAACATTGGGCAACTGTCTCCAAAGCCCAAGCATCTGACGTAATAGCCTGCCATTCCGTCAGATGTTGAGTTAGCCTGCCCCCTACTGGTGTTTTGTGAGGAGAGTCCTCAGAGTGATTTAAAGGCGGCTGATGCAGATGCCGAGGGTAAAGAGGCACCTGCTGCTGCCGCTTTTGTATTTTTACCCCGTCCACCTCGGGTGAATCTTTTTTGACCTCTTTCAACCGACTGTCCTCTGCCTTTTCTGAATGCGGAATAAAAGCGAAAGGACTTGCCTCTCCAAGAGGTTCCTGAGGGGCGATATGACGTTTGACGGATTGCAGCTCCCAGGGATTTTGCTGCTGCTTTGGATGTCTAACTTTTCTAGACTGTCCCTCTTCGTACCAAACAAAGAAGAGCCGTCAAAGGGCATATTTAAATGTCTGGCTTGTACATCTGAAGCAAACCCAGACTTTCGCAACCACACAAATCTGCGGGTTGTAGTACTTGCCGCCATGGCCCTACTGATACTGTCAGCAGAATCAATGCCAGTTTGAAGGGATTCGCACATTGCGTCTTTACCATCCTTAATGAGGTTTAGAAACGCTTCCCTTTCTTCTCCCTCTGGGAGGCAGTCAGCCGCTGATGAAGCACACTCCCAAAGTGTATGGCTGAACCTTGCGAGCGTACAAGTAGCGTTAATAGATTTCAATGCCATGTTACATGCAGAAAAGACTTTCTTAGCCATAGAGTCGTATCTTTTGTCATCCCTGTCCTGTGGAACAGTAGGGTATGCCGATCTACTGCCTGATGCAGTTGCTGCTTGAACAACCAGACTCTCTAGAGTTGGATGTTTAGATAAAAATTCAGGGTCAGTGGCAGATACCCTATATTTGGCTGATAACTTCTTGTTAACCGCCGGGATAACCTCAGGAGTTTCCCAGTTAGCCAATATTTTTCTTTGTAATGCAGCGTGAAATGGAACCACAGGATCCTCCTGTGGGACTTTAACTAAAATATCTGTAAGGTCATCCTGTTGGAATGCAGGTGAAGGTGTAGACCAACCCATGAATTCTATAATTCTTGCCATTAAAATTCTGTAAGGGGTCTCGGCATGTTCCCCTGGGTCTGGTTTGGCAAATGCTATTTCTGGGGAAGTATCTAACCCACTTGCCTCATGTAAGGATTCTCGAAGATCCTTTAACCTATTTTCCGCAGAGGTAAATTCCTCTGGTTCAGGTGTTGCAGATCTTTGCAACCCAAAGGGTCTTTCTTGATCCACATCCTCCCCTTCCTCATAAATTGAAGGCAAAGATCAGACCTTGGAAATGGCTTAAATCCCATTTCCAGAGCAGAAGGGGCTAAATTTGTCATAATTGGTGGAGAAAACGTCAACGTCGTCGACGCGGTCGTTAAAGGCTCCGAAAACACTGAAAAAGGCGTTGAGCAGATTGGAAGAGGCCTCGAAGAACTCGAGAGGATCGGAATCCTACTAGAGGTTGTCGATGACATTCTCCAAGTCGTGTTAGAGGCCCTGGGTATGACCACTGGCTGTGAGGTAGTGACGGCTGTGGGTTTGTTCTTTTTCGGCGTCGAAGAGCCCTTCAATAATGGCGTCGATGACACAGATTTATGCGTCGAAGGGACTTTTGACGATGATGGCACAGTGCCTTTGCTCGAGGGTTCGTGACGCTCTCGAGTAGTTTCTTAGGCCGGGTGCAACGACTCGCAGCGTTTCTATTTGTCAGGTCTTTCACCCAGGGTATCACCCTCAACTGTCTTCGAGGGGGTCGAGTCTGCTTTCTCAAAGACGCTAAGCATCCTTTTACGGAATTCCTCCCACTCAGCCTGAGAGCTATGTTTTGTGAGGCAGGTGACTCTTTCCGGAGAAACAGAAGACGAGGAAGGGGATCTTCGACGTCTTACTTGAATGCTTGGATCTCGAAGAGTAGTGGGTACTGCTTCGAGACCTAGAACGAGAATGTTTCCTGTGTCGGCGAGGAGACGAATGTCTCGACTCTACCGAGGAAACTTTCGAAGGAGTTTTAACTGTCTTACCTCTCTCAAGCTTCCCCATATGCTTCTTCAAGGCTTTCGCCGTCATGGACATGCAGTCCTCGCACTCCAAACATTGGTGCTCCGATCCCAGGCACCACAAACAGATCCTGTGAGGATCTGTCAACGACATTTTCTTTCCACAGTTTCGATATTTTTTTAAGCCGGACTGTGGAGTCATCAGTTCGGATGAGGAAGCCATTGAGTAAGAGTTGGTATTCTCATATCTGACTAACGAACTGAGCAACGCGATTCCGAGGCCCACGAAGCGCGGAAAAACGGAACTGAGCAACGGACGCTGCGCAAGTCTATTTATATGCATGATGACGCTTTCGCCGTCATGGACATGCAGTCCTCGCACTCCGAACATCGGTGCTCCGATCCCAGGCACCACAAACAGATCCTGTGAGGATCTATCAACGGCATTTTCCTTCCACAGTCTCAACATTTTTTGAAGCCGGACTGTGGAGTCGTCGGTTCGGATGAGGAAGCCATCGAGTAAGAGTTGGTATTCTCGAGGAATAATTAATATATCTGATTAACGAACTGAGCAACGCGATTCCGAGGCCCACGAAGCGCGGAAAAACGGAACTGAGCAACGGACGCTGCGCAAGTCTATTTATACGCATGACGACGTCGGCGCCAATACGGAGGCTGTCGAGGGACATCGGCTCAAGGGACATCGACGCGCAGCGCCCTCTACTGAAAAAAAAATTCCGAGGCCAGCAAGCTGGAGATGATCTATCAAGATAAGGAATACGTCGGAGGACACAATCCCTTCGAAATATAGTTATTTCATATAAAAGGTTCAAATTAAATCTCAGGTAAGTAAGTACTATTTAAAACTAAGTAACAAAATATTCAAATCAAAGCAATACTTCAGGTGAGCAAACCATTAATTAAGAATTATACATGTAATTGAACACAGTTCATAGGTGAGTAAAATTACTTGTTATAGCAACTCAGACAATGTTCTGTTGTAGGAATAAAAAGGTTAAGCAACACCAACAATATTATGCCAGTACTTTTAATGACTTGTAACACTTTTCAGATGCCTTAAGGCTTTAGCAGTCCATCCCTACCTCAGTACGAGTTCTTCAAAGTCAGATTGGAGGTAAAGCAGGTAAGGCAAAGTTGGAGAAAAGGCAAAGTTCCCCAGGATTCTTCAACAGCAAGTAAAGGACTTATTGTTCAAAAAGGTTTCAGGTACCTTGGGAAAGGCTCCCTATGGCCGCAGAAGTGTTTGGGTATTCGTCCATACCGTTCATCCAAGCCCAACACCGGATTCAGCACTCCAGCAGCAAAGGAGCGACAGAATGACTTGGTACCTGAGGAGCTGTGAAGATGCGGCTGGATACTTTCACAGTGTAGAAGCGGTGGACCCGGTTTCCTGTTCCTTGGGCGTGGTGACAAAAGGAAGGACTCTGGTAGGGATGTCGCAACAGCATGCGAGGTTAAGTACTCCCAGCAAAGGATTCTTCAAGATTGTTCTGCAGTTTTGATGTCTTTCACAGGCTGCAAGGATGAAAGTTTACCGTTCAGCCAATCTGCCTTGGTCTTTCTGTCATACACTCTGGTGAGGGGGCTTTGAGGAAGGGGGATCTTGCCTCTGGAGGTTCTACAGGAGCCTAGCCAAGTTCTAGGAGGATTCGTTCAAGGGAAGACGATGCACTGCAATATGGTCAGAGGTCCCAGGGTATTGGGGGTCTGCAGCCCAGGAAGGTCGCAGCACCCTGTGCGGTCGCTCATTTCGCAGATTGTAGTATGACGGATACGTCACACCAGCCAACGAGAAGGAGTCAACCTCTTCGGCGCTCCGTCAAATAGAAAACAGGGTCAGGACAGCAGTGGTCTCTTCAGGGTTGCTGAAAGGGGCTGCAAGCCTCTCTGGTAGTCTTCTGTTCTAGTGGTCAACTTGTTTTCGGCCTCAGGTTCCTTGTCTTTTATCAGAAATTCACACTCATCCTCTGCAAACTCTCCCTGCAGTTTACAAATAGGGGCTGGTGGCTGTTCAATTAGGACAGGCATCCCTCCCCCCCACCCCACACCTCCCCAGTGGCAACTGGTTCTGTCTTGCACACCAGAAGAAAACTATAGCAGAGTTTCAGGATCATCCCCAGGCTCCTGTCCTCAGACACATTGGAGCCGTGAAGGGCTTCAGAAAGGATTCCCTCTGAAGACAAAACTCAACCCAGGACCTCACCCCCTGAATAGTAGGATGTCCTAGAAAGGACAAGCACGCACGAAGCGGCGACATAACCGCAGCTGTGAAGATAGCCTGTGAGTAAATATTGCACATAAATTAGTAGAACACGTTCACTGCCACCGGCCATAAGTGTATGTTTGTCACTGTAACAGAAATGTTACAGGAGCAGTGAGAAAGGGGATACAAGGTAACCCCTCATCACTCCACGTGTTGATCTCACAAAAGGAAAAGCTAAGAAGGATAACGTCCCCCTAACCTTGAGAACAGTAGTGGAGACATTTTCTGGTGAATCTGGAGGGACAAATTTAGATTTCAAAAGTGAACTGAATTTAGGCTGAGCCAAGTTTAAGTTACAACACTTTTTCCAAATTCTTGGCAAATTGTCCAGGTGACCAGGTGCTTCAGGGAGACACTGATAAATTGACCATAAATGTGTCTGACCATGGGCAGCAAAATGAAGTGGGATTCAAAATATTCAACCGATGCGTGACAACTCAATCGAGAGAATGACCCTATGGATTGGTTCAGTGATCCATTGAGTATGGTATTGTTTATTTATATAGCGCCTATACAGACAAGTGTTTCAAAGCGCTCAAGGAGGGTGGGAACACAGGGAAAAAAACAACAGTCGCTCTCCTTGAAAATCTGAGATAGTCTGCACAGGCCGAGTAATTGCATAAAATACAACAGTAAGGGATAAAGCAAATCGGTCTGACAGCGATTCTGCAATTTTAACAGTACAATTAGTGAAGACTGGGGAGAAACAGACAGGCGATCTTCAGGCGTGGTGCGCACGGATCGTGCAAGTGCACAGAGGGTCACAGGGAGAGAAGGATCAACTGCACCTGGTCGATTTAGACTGGGGTAAGTGCAGAGAGCCAATCTCTTCTCAGTGCATGGAGTGTGGTGGGGTGTAGGGCCTGGAGGCAAGTGCGAGAGAGGTCTGGCGGGGTACCAGGGACCAGTGGGACCGAGGTACACCAGGCAGCCAGTCAGCATGCTGTAAGGAATAGGAGGGAGAGGGGAAAGGACAGAACTAGGTTAGCAGGGTAGCGCGAGAGAGAAGGGAGAGGAGAAGAGGAAGGTCTTCAGGAGTTTCTGGAATTTCAGGAGATCCGGATCAAGACCTAGGGCAGCAGGGAGGCTATTCCAGAGGCACCTACTGAGGATAAGAATCCCCCTCCAAATCTCCGCTTGGAGAACCAGCTCACTCGCAGAAGGTTGGAGGAAGATGAGCGGAAGACTCGCGCGGGTCAGTATATAGGTAGGCAGTGTTGAAGGTAGGTGGGTCCCAGTCCCCCAGAAAGCCTTGTGAACAATGCAACAGGTCTTGAATTTGATCCTTGCAGCATTGGAGAGCCAGTAGAGGGATTTCAGCACCGGAGAGATGCAGTTCCTGGGCATGAGGCCAAGAATAAGTCTTGGGGTTCTGTTCTGGATGAGTTGCAGAGGGCGCAGGGCAGAATGAGGGAGGTTGAGGAAGAGGCTGTTGCAATAGTCCAGCCTGGAGAGAACCAGGGCTCTGGAGACAGTGAGCCTCTGGGGGCAAAGTGAGAAAGGGTAAAGTACCACTGAGGAGGTGTAGCTGATGGACTTTTTAGAGAAGTCTGAAATGTGAGAGAAGGAGAGAGTGGAATCAAAGAAGACCCCAAAGTTTCTTGCTTTGCAGGTGGGTGTAGGTGCAGGGCCAAGGGAGACCGTCAAAAGCCAAAATGGTAAAGGGGGAGCAGGGGTCCCAATGAGAACAATCTCAGCCTTAGTGGCGTTGAGGCAGAGGTTGTTTGCAGCACACCATGACTGAACAGCTGACAGTCAGATATGAGTGAGGAGGAGGAGGCGGCGGCTGGGGGTAGCCCGAGAGATAGTTGCGTGTCATCCACATAGCACTGGATGTTAGAGGTGAAGGTGGTAATCACTCGTGCCAGGGCAGCCATTTAGATGTTGAAGAACCAGGGGGATAGGTTAGATCCCTGCGGAAAACTACAGTTTGAGAGAGTGATAGTCGAGTGAAAGGCTCCAAGTTCCAACTGGGATGGGCGGTCGGAGATGGAGATTAACTACGCCAGAGACTGACCTGTGATTCCCAGAGTGTCACAGAGACATGCATTCAGGATGTTGTGGTTAACCATGTCGAAGGCAGAGGAGAGGACAGGGAGAATGAGGATAGATAGGGTGTTTGTGTCAAGATTTGAGAGCAGGTCTTCATGGGTGTTCAGAAGAGCAGTTTGCGTGCCTCTGGATGCTCTAAAGCCAGATTGATGGTCATGGAAGCAACCAATAGATTCTGTGTGTAGGGTCAGCTGAGCGATAGCCCGTTTCTCCATGAGTTTGCCCAGGAAGGGAGTGATGGAGATCGGGTGGAAGTTTGCTGGAAAGAAGGGGTCGGCAGAGGGTTTTTTGAGTAGAGCGTGCACAAGGGAGTGCTTCGGTGCAGTTGGGAAAACTCCAGTGGAGAAGGAGAGATTGCAGAGATCAGCCAAGACTGGGATGAGGGAGTTGATATTGTCTTTAATGGTTTTTGAGGGGCAGGGGTCCACCTGTTTAGATGAAGCCTTCATAGATCGGACATGTCTAGTAACCTTATCCGATGTGATAGGTGAGAGAGAAGAGAGGGTAAGTGGAGGATGGGAGGGTGCAAGGGAGGCTCCGGTGTTGGTGTAGGCTGTGGTATGGAAGATATGGTCAAAAGAATGTCTTGGGTTTTTGTGGTGAAGTGTGCAGCCAGGTCTTGGATGGGCGTGACAGAGAAGAAAAAGCAGCTTCAGGATTGGCCAGCTCCTTGCAGACTTTGAGGAGTTCAGCCGTGTTTGATGCCGTGGAGATGCAGGCTTGAATACAGATGCTTTTCTTGGTCCGGATGCAGAGTCGATCGTGCCTTTGAAGGAGTACAACCTTTGAAGTATAACCGGCTAGGTCCAAGGCAGTAAGTAGCAAGTCTGCAGGTTTATCACGCTCATCCGCCGCGCAATAATTAAAGTCCCCTTGGGTGATAATGAACGACTTCTGTTCAGTTACACCATTGAAAAGAGCCAAAAATTGCCCTTAAAAAAAAAGGCATATCCTTAGGAGGTCTATAAATGATGAATACTGATCGAAACATTGGGATTTACTCTCACTTTAATAAGTAAACTTTCACAGCCCTCTAGTTTGGTGTGTTCCAACACGTGGAAACTCCTTTTTTTTTTTAATCAGGAGTGCTACTCCCCCTTCCCGCTGATCCTGTCCAAAGGATACTATAATCCTGTGGGACTGCCAGGGAGGCGGCCAAGTTGGTAGTATCACTCTCCCAGATGTCTGTGATACCTAGTACACCAAGACTGGAAGAAGTAAGATAATCTTCCATCTCTGCTCCATGCTGTACTAAGGAACATGCATTTAAAAGTGCCATGTTAAGAAGATGTCAGTTTAAGGTCAGTTTTATCATATTCTGGAGATTCAATATCTTTGTCAGTGGAATCGCATTCAAGGAGTCGGTTTTTCTATAATGAGGCTTGTGTTGTAGAAGAGCCTCTCCGTCTATAGGCCGGATTTCATCTGCCACCCGTGTTAGTAGTAGCTGTTTCCAGACTATCGGTACTCATCTGGGTGTTTCATGCAGGCAAAATAGCAGTATTCATAGTGATGGAGTGACGTTTTAAGATACCTTTTTTAATGGAACACTAACTCTCACCATCATGAGGGATAAAAGTCTTAGGGCTGCACAATAATCAAACAGATCGCTAGGGTGGGCCATAATGAAAACAAAAAGGATAAAAAGCGAGCTTATCTGACATTTAAAAAAAAAAATGCTTTTAACAGTTGCTTGCCAGTCTTCACTTGTGTGTCAGAAAAGCAGTGTTTGAGTAAATGGACCCGAATGCAGAGAAGAGGCCTGAACGACGCGTCAACTGCGACCATGATCAGACACAAAAACACGAAAATCTAAATTCCACAAGCAGGTAGGCATGCTACAAGGAGCTGCGACAGGGAGAGCGAGAACCCACTTCCCAACACAGCAATGCCCTAGACCTCGCGGAACTCACGAACAATGGAGACAAGCTTTCACAACATGCTGAAGGCCCATTAGATCACCCGGGATTTGAAGGGTAGAAGAACCAACCCCTCTAAGAGACTTACCCGTGAGACATCAGATATCTGGGTTTATGACAACTGGCCCAAATTGGCCAGAGAGTTAACGAATCCTGTTAGAGAAAGGGGATATATGCAGGAAGCAAATGTGTCGGCATTTCGGGTGATGTCCGAGATGAGGCAGAGGTACACCAAGACACCAGCAGGAAGATGGAAGGAGCAGCAGAGTGTGGAGGCTATTTGTTGGACAGGTGAGGCATTCGCTAAGGAGTGAAAGTGTTTGTGGGGTGTGAGTGTGCATGGCAAGTGGGTACACAAAATCGCATAGGGAGAGATTATAAGTGAATGTGCCCGAGTGAAAGGAAGGTGCTTGAGTAATGGTGTGCAGGGAAAAAGTATTAGTTTGGAAGGAAGAGAAGATGCAAAAGGAGGATTAATATCAAAGGGTGGAGGCAAGACGTAAAAGGAAAGAACATCGAATGGAAAGAAGAGTGGTGGGAGGGGTGAGAAGAACACAAGAAGAAACAGAGCTGAGCATGTTAAAAGACTGAATCAAATAGCGTATAAGGGATCATACCAAATCCTATTAGATCAACAACTGGACACAGTAGGGACAGTTAGGAAGTCCCTGAGGTAATTTACATAGAAAAACACCAGCTCCAACTAAGCGACTAGACAGTAGGGCGTCAACATTCAGTAGCACTGTCCAGGGGTTACAGATGCTTGGGATAGAGGGAGAGATAAAGGGACGGTCCTAGATTTGGAGAGATTCTTGTGCCATCTGTGCCTCCATGAGGAAAAACAAAATTCTATGAACCCATTCCACAGTGGACGTGGTCACAGTTTTGAATTTGGACTTCAACACTGAAAATAATTCTACACATAGAGCAGCTGTTTTTCTGATGGTTGACTTGTCAAACAGAGCTCACCGGTAGAGTGTTCTGTACTCTGTCAAACAGGAAGTAGTCTCACACAGTAATCAAAGTACCTTCTAAGTATCACTTTAGTACAGTTAAGCAATGCGGTTTTGCCAGAGGTACAGGTCTGGTACCAGATTGTTTTGGTGTCCAACTGACCCATTTCAATGTCATGGGCAATACATACTTTTTGCCACCTACATTGAAGCAGGTAGATCATTCCCTTCTTCACCTTCAGACAGCCCTCGCAGTCATAACTGGTTCAGTTAAGAATAGACCATGTTAACATCCTATACCACATCATTTTAGACCAGCTACTGAAGGAACAACAATGACTATAGAAGACAGCAGCAAGACTTCTACTCAAATGCGACAGGAGAGATCACATCAAACCAGCACTAATATAGCAGCCCGGGCTAGCTGCCAAGAAAAGTAAATATTCCAAAATGCTCTACATCACCAACTGGGCTCTTTGGAGCATCAAGCAGAATTTATCTGTGAAAAAATCCTACCATTCCAATTGATGAGGCCTTTACAATCCAGGAGCAATTGACTTTTCTGCGAAAGGTTAGAAAGAAGCAGAGGGTCCCACTTCCACATCACAGCTAAACTCTGGGACTCACTACCAAGATGAATTTGCACTATTTAAAAACAAGTGTGGATTACACCCCTACTGAAGAAACAGGATTTAAATGCCAAGGACTTTGCTAACTATCATCTGATGTCTAATTTCCCCATTCATGCAAAAAGTGTTAGATGGGGCAACCACCATTCAATTGTAGACCTTTTTAGAATCAAGATCCTTGTAGGGAGATCCCCAATTGGGCATCCGGCCCCTTCAGGAAGAACACAATTGGCATTCTTCGATATAAAAGACTCACCGCTGTGCATCATGGACCAAGGTTTCCCTGGTCTTTTTCTTGCCTCACAATCTCCATGCCCTCTGTGGATAACTTTAAATGTCCAAACTTTAATACCTCAGGAGCTATGCTTCTAAGTTGGTAGTTTGTGCGTTTGGATGGGATACTTGTTTTATTCGAGCGCGTATATTGTGTTCTGGTACAATTTTGATTGGTTGGAAAATTGGCATTTCCATAAAGTGAGAGTACCATGGAGGTTGTCAGGAAAGATCTCTTTTATGGCAAATTTCCCTCCATAGTTTCTATGGACCCCCAAGCTTTTGCTTTCTTTTTCAACCTGTTGCGACTTTTTAAAGGGAGGAAAAGCCTTCAGCTTCACTTCCCCTGTCTTTTGCTCATTTTGTTAAGGGGAAACTGATCAGTCCTACATATTATCAGTACTGGGAAACTAGGTCTCCCTTATATCTTTTGCATTTTTCTAACATTTAACATTGCACACAGCATCTTACAATTCAGTACAATGGGGATAATTTAGTGTCACCCTAGCTTTTTACACTTGGGGTTTTTTGGTTACTTTTAAATGCGTCTAAGGTCAAGCTGGTGGCAGCAGTTCTATTTTTACAATTATTGTGTTATTTCTAGTTTTCACGTTTAATACATGGCTACTAAACAGCAAGCGCCACAAGATTTGCACTTGTTCTTTGGCCATATTGTAGATTGGTCTTGTTCCTGCCTTACCAGGTCAGGAAACCCCATATAAGATCATGCACTTGCACAGGAAAGCTGTGGTGTGTCCGTTTGTCTGTGTCCCAGGAAGTGGGTGGGATTGTCTGGTCCCACTTACCATCTGTAGTGCCAGAGAGCCTAGGTGTGGGGCATGAGTTGTCCCCGATAGAAGTACTGGCTGTTTGAATGGTTTAGTTCCTTACCATTGGTGGGCTTGGACTATGGATAAGAAGAGGACTCTTGCAGCCATTTCTTCAGAGCCGTATTGGAGCCAAGAATCCCTCGTAGACGAAGAGCCAACTGAAGATCCAAAAAAAGACTCCCGAAGAGGCCTGGCATACCATCCCTACCTGCGTCTGGCCCGGTGAAGCCCTGTTGGGGGCGAGTTGGATCCAGGCTGGCTCTGAACTACAGAAAGAAGAATTCCTTGCTGCAACATCCTGGTAGTAACCAGTAGAATTCAACCTTGCACACCTGAACCTAAAACTCCACAATCAAAGAACTCAAGAGAAAAACACACATCAAAATACGAGAGCGTGAGAAAAAAGGCTCACACTCTCCAGGTTAAAAAAAAAATCAAGTCCTCAAAACCCAGCAAAGTTGCTGGGGGTCTCTAAGGTGAAGAGAATTAGCACATTTATGAGAATTCTTCCTAACAAAGTGTAACACAAGTATAGATTTAATAAAGCAGATAAGAAGTGATAAAGCCAGAAAGACATCCATGCACCTTCTCTTTACTCCCTCCAGGAAAGCCTTAATAACAGCAACTTTCCACCAGGACACCTTGTTTTGTGAAGTGGTGTAAACGGACATGGCCACTGTGATGGAGTTCAATACTAGGCCAGAGTCTAGTAAGTAGAGCAATAATGTTTGATGGGGTACATTCAATTGGATTCAAAGTTTTTGATCGGCACCATATCACAAATCGCTTCCACTTGTTGAAGTAGCAGTGCCTGGTGTTGGGTTTAAGCGCCTCCTTGAGGATATCCATACACCTTTGAGGTAAATTTAAGTGTCCAAACTCTGACATCAGGAGCCAGGCTGCCAATAGATTGAGGATGTGGGTGGAGTGTTGCCCCCAGGCGCTGGGATAGCATGTTGTAGGGGCACACAAGTTTGATAGGAATGCAAATCCTCAGTTTGAGCAGATGTAGAAACCATGGTTGTCTTGCCCACATACGGGCTATCAGGATTAGTGTGGCTTGTTCCTGGTGCATCTTGCGCACTATCATGCTGATGAGTGGTGTCGCTGGAACAGCGTAAGCCAATTTCCCTGACCAGCTCATCCACAGGATGCTCCCTTTGGTTGGTTGAGGAAACCTGGATGCAAAGTCTGGGCATTGTGTGTTTAGGTTTGTGGAGAACAAGTCTAAATGGGGATAACCCCCATAGGGAAAAGATATGGTCTAGAATTTCTTTGCAGAGTTTCCACTCATGCTCCCCCGTATTGAATTCCTGCTCAGTGTCTGCAAGAGCATGGAGTTCTCCTGGAACGTGTTGAGAGACTAGGAACATGTTCCGCTTGAGTGCCCACTTCCACATTTTTGGGAATAGCCTGGACAGACTTGGAGAGAGTGCGTCTCCCTGCTTGTTTATGTAAAACATGGCAGTGGTGTTGTCTGTGAGGACCTGCTAGATGCAGCTGAAAAGCTTGTAGGACCTTGAGTACAGCTAGTAGCTCCAAAAGGTTGATGTGGTTTTGGGCTGTGATCTGTGTCCACAGGCCTTGCGCTGTGCGGTGAAGGTAAAGGGTGAGGTGTCTGTTGTATGTATCACTTGAACTGGTGGATTGTGGAAGGGTTTTCCCCTCAACAGATTTTCCTTGAACCACCAGCGTAGCACTTGTACTACGGATAGAGAAACGATCACTAAATCGTCCCACTGACAGCTTGCCTGAGTCCATTGTTTCACTAACCACTCCTGCATTGGGCACATGCACAGCAGCGCGTGTGGAACTAGATTAATGTATGAAACCATTGTCCCAAGCAGGCGCGTTGCCTTGCGTACGATTATTTGGAGACCGGCGAAATGAGGTATCTGCAGCAACATGTTTTGAGCTGTTTCGTTTGAGGGGAAAACTAGCCCTCCTCTTATTTTATAATAGCTTCTAGGAACAGTTTGGTTTGGCCTGGTACAAGGCATGAATTGTTTCTCGTTGATTGAAAACCACAATTGGAACAGAAGGTGGATTTTTCTCTGGGTATTTTGCTTACAAATTTGAGGGGATTCCCCAGTTATCAGCCAGTCGTGCAGATAAGGGTACACTGGGATATATTATCTACGTAAGTGCGCTGCCACTCACGCCAATACCTAGGTGCATACCCTTGGAGCTGAGGTTATGTCGAAGGGGAGCCCCTTGAACTGGTAGTGTTGATATGCTATTTTAAAGCGCATGAATTTTCTGTGTGTTGGGAGCATTGAAATATGACAGTATGCATCTTTCATATCCAATGTTGCCATGTAGGCCCCTGATTTAGCAGGGGGATTACTTTTGGAAGCGTTGTCATGCAGCACTTTCGTGGCTCATGTAAGGAAGGCAAGGTATCAACAGTAAGACAGACACAAGTGACCACAGTTCAAGGGCGTTTATTGGACACAAGGGTGTGATTAAACACCTATTTAAACCTAAATCTATAGATGGGAGCGAGCTACTACCATCAAATAATAATGCGGTTCTAGTGGAGTCTTGTCAAAATAAACAGGCCTATACTAAAAAAGACTATTGCCAATCCTTAGTGATAATCTGCAGAAGCATGTTCTGAACTCTTGTTTGAGGGGAAGACTATCCCCTCTCTTGATTTATGATAGCTTCTAGGAACTGATTTGGCTTGGAACAAGACTTGATTTTTTCTCGTTGATTGAAAACCCCAATTGGAACAGAAGGTTGATTGTTCTCTGGGTATTTTGCTTGCAAATTGAGGGGATTTCCCTGTCATCAGGGAGAATTTTCATTTCTGTGCCAACTCCCTTGAACCTTAGAGACCCCCAGCTCTTTTGCTGGACGCCGGGCTTTTTAATTTGTTCTCCCAAGTGGGACCTTTTTCTCACTCACCTGTGTTTTTCTGACGATGATTTTCTATGTTCCTCCATGTTTTGGGAGTCTGGTAAACTCCATAGGCATCTGCTTTGCATTGTGACACACAGCACCTTCTGTGCAGTGCCACTGAGAAGTCCCTTGGACTTCTCTTAATGTTTAACTACATTTTCTTGTATGAACTACTGTTCCCAAGAATAGTAATATGACCCCTATCTTACTTAACTTCATGGGTCCAGCACACACCATCCTATGCATTTTGCAACACTAACTCACTTGAATGGCTGGTGGCAGTGGTTTCTTTTTTACCACCTGGTGACATGTATCTGCAGGATACCACCCGTTAAGCAAGAATTGATGTAGTAACCCTGTGGGAGACTACACATCCCTTGTCCTCTTGTGTAATGGGTAATCCACCAGGCATATCTCAAGAAGGGTAAATGTGAGCTGTAGCAATGAAATATACAAATACAAGTAGCCAAGTAACACTTCTACAAGGTTTCAGTTATAAATAGTTTTTTTTTTTTAAAACAAGGTTTTTTAAATAAGCATTCTTTAAAAAGGGTAATATATGTAACAATCAAATATACCTTAAAATACTTTTCCCAGAATTAACACAAAGCTAGTAGACACTCTTTAGAGATGCTTCTTACACCCTTCCTACACCCTGAGGTGACTTCACTAACTAGGACAGTAATGGTATTTATATATCACTAATACACTTTGTAGATTCTGAGGTTTGTAGAAAGGAAAGGTTAAGGGAGGAACAAGGGTTAAACAGGTTCTCAGAGCATGTGAGCACCTAAATCTTCCAATGAAGTCTAGATACAAACGTTCCCCAGCAATAATAGTTAAAAACCAAGTTATCACCTCTGAAGGACTGCAAAATATCAAAGTCAAATGGACTAGAAGAGTCTGCAGGGAGCCAGGACAGCCAAAGCCGATTGGCGCATAGTCTATGGAGCTGAGGCACTTCTTAGATAAAGCCTTGCACAAAGTTCAGAGAGTTTGTTGAAGAAAAATCACTGTAGGGTCCCAAGCTGTTATACTTGTGGAGGGTAGAACTGAAATCAACTTAAGCAAAGTAGCTACTGCAAGTCTCAAATGAGAAGAGCAGAGCTAAAGACACTGAGGCAAGTACCCCAAGTCGGAACAGTATCCTTTGGTTAGAAGAAGAGTGGTCCAGCTGGCTTCTGTCTGGTTGCAGCAATGCAAATCCTGGGTTCCTGGGTCTCAGACGTGGGGACAAGAGGGAGGACGCCTGGAGGACTCCTGCGGCATCAATTCGGAGGTCGGCGGCTCTTTTCAGATCAGCAGCACTTTGCAGTTTCAGCGCTCAGTAAACAGCACCAACGTGGATCTTGGACACTGGTTGGGCTTCCTTCACTCCTTGAGTCCTGCACTCTTGTGAGGGTACTCGAGCTCTGGTCGTCCTGCTTCTGGGGGGTCCTGGGGAGACTCCTGGAGCTTTTGGCTAGCTTGCAGACGTTTCACTCGACTATGGGTTTCTTGATTCCTGGCACACGGTTCCTGAAGCAGCAAAGTAGTACAGCCAGTCGGGGAAGATGGTCCAGTGGAGTTCGTCTCAGGGTTAGTTGGTCCCACTAACCCAAGAGAAGACGTCATACCTTCTTGTCTTGTCGATTAGAAAAAGGAGTTTCAGCACAGCAGCAAGGTTTCACCGGGCAATTCAAAGGTGCAGGAGGATGCAGCAAGCTTCGTTGAGAGTTTCTTCGTTGGGTTGTTCTTCACAGTCCCAAAACCCTCACTGTTTAGGCAGGTTTCTCCCATTCATGTACAACCTAGCTGTTACTCAAACAACAGGGTGGTTGTCCTGAAATGACAGCCAGCCAGCCAATTAGGACTGGGTGCATTAAGGCATTCCTAAAGACACCTGACGAGAGTTTCGGGAACCTCCCTCACTTCCAGACACACTGGAGCCTGCCAAACGCAAAACAAACACAGGGCTCAAACCTGACTTGGAGCACAGAGTAAAATCCAAGAAAGACTTCACAAACAGAAAATGGCGAAAAAAGAAGACTGGGGCCATTTTGACAAAATGGTCATCCATGGGTGCTATATACTGCAGTAGAAAAGCACAATGGTGAGAACATTAAAGCACTGCCACCAGCCATTTAAAGTAGTGATGGTAACGTAGAGAAAAAGCGCTACCAAGTTTCCCCCCAGAACTCCACATAAGATGGGTGGGGTGTGCTGGACCTACAAAGAGAAAAGGTAAGTAAAGTCAATTTTACTTTACTACTCCCATCAGAAATCCAAAGGACTTCTCTGTAACACTGCACTGAGGGTGGTGTGCGTCACAATACAAAAGGTGATGCCTATGGAGTTTGTCAAACTCCAGAACCAAAGGAAATAAAGTCCAGATCAGATCAAAAAATACTTGAGTGAGAAAAAGGTCTCACTCACTCCAGGATAGAAATCAAAAGTCCAGCAAACGAGCAGGGGGTCTCTAAGGCATTAAGAAATTACCACATAAATGAGAATTCTCCATTACAGAGTACCCAAAGAATGCTCGAAATCGCTGAATGGGAATCTACCTAACCTGATAACCTTTGTTATTGAGACATGGCCTGTGGGATTCGCCATACAACGTGCGTTATACTGGTGTAACAATAGAATTAAGTCATTGTGACCTATTAGCATATGAAGATAGTTGCCCATCTCTCAGCCACTCAATGTTCACAGCACAGTCAATAACTATTGGAATATACTGCATTCTGAACATTTAGCCTTCAAAAGTGAACAGGGAAACAATGCAATATCCAGCATGATGTTTTTCAACAAGACAAGTCCTTCTCTCGGACAAGCTTTTTTGCTGCAACATTGTATTTAACAAAAGAAAAATCTATAAATATTGGAAAATGCTTTTAATTTTTTAAATCATTTACTTTTACAGGACTCCTAATGCATGCCCATGTCAAACCCGCTCAATTAAAATAAATGTTGCTATTTAAATGCTTAACTTATGGAGACAACCTTGTTTAAATACTAAAAAATAAAAAAATTAAAATTTACTAAGTTTGTCCATTTACTTAACCTATTATTAAAGTAACATTTTGAACCACTAAAACTAAAAAACATACATTGCCATTACCACCATGTGCTAATCGCGTTCTAGATCTCGGCAGGGGTCATTATCACTTGCGATAATTACATGTCACCAAGTTATGGCTAGAGGCTAAGAAAAATGAAGGAATGCCGTAAGCCAGAATCTTGTTGGCCAAGGGGTGATATGATATTGAAAAATCCAATATGAAAACATAAGGAAACCGTATGAAATACAAATGTATGAAGCAAGTGAAAATTCAACCAATATTATTTGAACATGAACTGAATAAACTGTAATAAGCGCAAACAGCAGAAATAACCATCAATTAAACCTGCCAAGGACTGGCAAGACACCCTCAATCTTTGGAAAACGTACATGCAACTCAACCCGGCACCCAACTAATATCACATCACACAACACTGGCCACCCCATTTCGCTGGTATTGCTTGGACCATCATCCTTTAACCCTACAAATTGTCAGGCTTCTTTCCCCACATATACAAACTGTCCACTGTTAATAATTACCCACAGTATCACCCTTATCCTCAAAGTTAAGGCTCACAACTAATGTAATGTCCTTTACTAAGTTCTAACTAATAAATCTACAACCTTCAGAAACAAGAGTTCTGCTGCTTACCTCATTTTTTGGTGTAATGAAAAAACAGCCATGATACTCTTGCGTTAGCTTCTCTTTGAACAATGCAAAGGAAGTATCCGAATGGTGCAAGATTACTTCTTCCATCTCATCCCTCGTCAGATTCCAGGCAGATTACCAAGGCCGGCCTTCCTAAAAATGCTAGTCGTTCACCCAACAAGGCAACCAGATAGTGAGGACACTGCTCAATTTATAAGGCTCCACCATTCAGATATCTGCCCATATACGTAAGTTGATAAAACACGGAGGTTGTAAAGGTGCAGAAATAAGGCTCAAACACAATGGTGGCATGTTTCTGGATATAAACATTTAGTAAATAATCAAAAAGTTTGGAAAAATGCCTCGCTATACCTAAAACTAAGATGGGTTTTCCCTACCTCAAAGGAAACTAGTGAAATTGTCAGGAAGTACAAAGATAAATAAATAGCATGTCACTGTCATGTCCAAAAACCTGCTTCTATCCCCAACACTAATCTAAAGTAACTGTGTAAGGATAATCTAAGTATTCTTTTTGCTTTCAATCAATAGAAATGTTCCCAGTCTCTTGTAAAATAAATTGAAGAAATAAACAATATTCAAAACTGCAAGATACACAGTCTAGGGTTCTGCTCTTTTCCCCTAGTGTTCTTCTTAGTTTCCCTCCTTTTGGGTTCTTGAGCCCCTTGGTCTTCTTAGGCAAATGTCAATGGACAATCCACAAGGATATGTTGTTTAGCTTCACAATTCTTTGTTTTGTCAACTTGGTACAGTTCTTTATAGAATAGAAGATTTGCTTTTCCCAGTTCCGGGGTCCACGACTGTTAGGGAGAAGTTTCAGTTTAGCGCTAAATTCCTCCTACCTTAGAGACCCCCAGCTCTTTCGCTGAACTTTGGGACTTTGTACTTTTAATTATATGCGTTTTCTGTGTTTCTTTTGGCTTTTTACATTGTGCATTCAGTGCAGTGGCACAGAGAAGTCTTTCAGATTTCCCAAAGGTTTAAATACCTTCTCTTGGATAAACTACTGCTTCCAAGAGCAGTCAAGTGAAATGGACTACTTACATTTGTAACTTTCAAGACCCAGCACATACTATCTTACAATAGGGTGCTGACGAGATTACTCAGTATCCCCTTTGTCTAGTTTCTCATGTAACAATTGTATGTTACCCCTTTCCACAATTAATGGCTGGTGGCAGTGGTTTACTTTTTACTACCATTGCGGGTTTTTACCACGGGCTGCAATTGCAGCCTTGGTAAAGCACCCATGGGTGCCCATTTTGTCAAAATGGCCCCAGTCTTCTTTTTTCACCACTTCTTGCTGGAAAGGTCCTTCTTGAGATTTACTCTGCGTGCCAAACCATGTTTGGTCCCTTTGTTCGTTTCGTCTTTGGCGGGATTCACGAGTGAAGCCCACCTCTAGCTCCAGAGGGTCTGGCAGGGGCAGGAAGTGAGGGAGGTGCTTGAAACTCCCTGCGCTTAATTCCCTTGGTAACAGGAATGCACTGAAAGGTGATTGGCCGGCTGGCTGTCTGGCAAGGACAGCCACCCTGCTGTATGATTGACAGCTAGGCTGGAATGAATGGTAAAAACCTGCATAAAAGGCTAGGCTTTTTGGCTTGGAATGCAGAGTCGAGCAATGGACGATGGAATCCGAATAAGAACGCCTGCTGGAACTCCTGGATCGTTCGTATTCCCGGTGAAGCGCTGCTGCTGTGCTGAAGCTCCGAATTCTCCTCGACTAGAGAAGCCCAGCAAAGACGACTTCTCCCCTTGAGTTGGTGGGATTAATCAACTCCAAAGTGTACTCGTTTGGACACCCTCTTGAAGCTGGCTGTACTTCCACTGCTGCTGGAACTTAAGTGCCAGGGAGAGAATAACACCAAATCGAGTGGATCGATTTTTAGTCGGACCCGAGCTCCAGGAAGATCCTCTGGACTTCCCTGATGCAGGACTGATCAAGCCTGTGCCACCTCAAAAGAGTGCTGGACCCCAGAAGCAAGAAAAGTCTGAAGTGTTATCCAAGAACCGCAGTGTTGCTATTTGCTGTCAGACACGAGGAGCTGAAATGTCAAAGTGCCACTGAATTGACGTTTGCCCATTGCAGGAGTCCCCAGAAGTCCTCCCTCTTGTCCCCACGACTGAGGCACAGGAACAAAGGGATCTGCAGAGCCACACAGGAACAGAAGCCAGCTGGAACCATTTCTTCTAACCAAAGGTACTGTAGAGTCTAAGAGAACTTACCTCTTGTTGTTGTAGCCTTACTTGATCTCAGTTGAGACCTGTCTTGGTTGCCTCTGTAGAGTTGCTTGCATCTTCTACCTCTCACAAGCCTCCAAGCTTGAGAGCCTACATTGATTCTACTTTTTCTACAAAGACTTCTAAAACATTGTGCAAGACTTTTACGTACCTAGAAGTGCTTCAGCTCACCTAGACTTTTGCCCAATTGACATTGGCTGGCCTGGCTCCCTGAATAACTTCTTTCCTCGGACATTATCTTTTATCTTTCTTTGGGGGTTAAAAAATACTTATCTGCTTCAGAATGATTGTGTGATCTCTTGTTTTATTATATAACCCTTTCTTTGACATGCTTAACAGTATTGCTCTAAATGCAGCAGTGATATATTAATGTCCACAGTGTCCTAGCTATTTGTCACCTGACTGTGTAGGAAGTGTCTGGGTGCCATCCCAAATGAGTATTTGCTGATTTAGAGAAACTAAGTGTGTATTTTGGAGTGTATTTATGCGTTAATATAATATTCTGAAGAAGGCTTATTCAAACTGACTTAAATTAATAATTGTTTAATCAAGACACCTTGAGTGTAAGTGTTTATTTGGATACTTGTCACTGTGAATCTCTGTAACCAACCTACTGCTCACATTGGCCCCTCTCGGGATAAGCCTGGCTGCCCAGCCACACTACCAATCTGTGTAGTACAGACTTATAGCAAAGGTTGGGTTCCTATTGCCAGGACGTCAAGGTTGTTGTAGTGCACCCAAAGGGTACTGCTCCAAATCTTGCCCAACATTGACCCTTTCAGTCTCTCACATGGGTGTGAGTCCCAGACTCGCAATATAGCTTGGTTTACTTTCTTCCCAAGCTAGTGTCTTCTTGTGGACCGTCTCTATCACGTGGTTCTCAGAGACTCTTTTCCTGTCTTTCATTAGGTGCTTATATTCCGTATGGGTACGGATCCCAGACTCGCAATTTGTGATGATATATGTTTGGTTCACTCTCCTGCCAAACCTATGACTTCTCTGTTTTACTTCTTCTTGTGTTATATTAGGTGTTTGGTTAACTCTCATGCCAAACACCTAATCTGGTTATCTTAGTTGCTCACGGATTGTTGTATTGGTGTGGGTCCCCAGACTTGCAGTTTATCATATCGGTTTACTTTCCTGCCAAACATAGGATTCTCTTCTCTTGGGGTGTCTCGGGGGCCCCAGCCCTCACACACTTTCTTTTCCTTGTGGGTGTGGGTCTCAGACTCACAATGTCCCTTCAGGGTCCCAGACCCACTTTCTCATAGGTTTATATTCACACTCTCACTTCCCCGAACCACCAAAGCCTCCTGACAAACCTGCATACCATTTTCCTTCCTCTAGATGAGTACCAGCGGTTCCCCAGCTTCTGCAATGCTCTTCAAATGGTGGGGTCTGCAGCGGTTTTGCAGGCGTCTCTCACTGATCAGTTGCGCTTCCTGCCTTCAAGCGTTTCGCCAGAACCTGTGGTGCCCTGAGATGTGTGTCGGCAGCAACCCAAATGGTTTGTCGAGCTTGCACCACATCCGGGTTCACCTTCACCTCGTGGCTTATTCCCCTTTGGCTTCTCTCTGCCCTCCTGCAGTTGTTCCTCAGAGGATCGTTCTTCTGTCTCACACTGGAGTTCCTTTTGAACTCCAGCGCCGACCGCTCACTCTTTCTTCAGAGTGATCCTTGGACTCTGATCATCTTCTCTTCAGTACTTGTTTTAAACTACTCAGAGGCAAGATACTTAGTATTCCCTTGTATTTTATGTTTGTCAAGTATATTAAAGCAACTGACATTGCAACAGAGTACATTTGCACTACCGGGTGGGACGAGGAGGATTTGATATTTAAGAAGGGAGTGATATATCACAGAAGGGGAATACCGCTTTCGAGAATAATCGTCCTCCAATCCAATAGAGCACTTCTCTCCCCATGTGATCATCCCCCAGTGCACCACCCTCAGGGGGACTATTGTACTGAGGACGCACCACACTGGCACCATGGGAAAGGTCTCCCTTATTCCTTGTTGACTATAGACCATAGTCACCTTGACATGCGGCCTCTCCCCCATATCTGAATTGCTCGTTACTCTTTGCCTTGATTCAGAGACACCATATAGCACAGACAGCGCTGCACCTAGATACACAAGCCTTCATCTTTTGGAATTTGGAATAAACTACCAGCCTTGTAAACTGCATGAAGACCATTTCCCATTTGTGTATTCTCACTGAAAGCGCTCTGAAGTAGGCTGTAAACAAAGTAGCATTGTATAATGGGTATTAAGGGTGACGTTTGCCCGAAAGCATCTTGGTACTCCTCGCAAGACGGTGAGCAGAAGGAATTAGAAGAGAGGAGTTTTCAGGGCCTTACGGAAAGCAGGATGGCTAACTGTGGATCTGAGAGAGCACAGCAGGGAACAACAAAGACCTGTGGGTACCACTGAAAAAGTTTGTCACCCAATTAGACTATATTTAGCCATAGGAATAGGGATTAGGCAGGCATTGACAGAGCGCAGGGAGCGGCCCAGCCCATATAGCTGAAACATGGCCTGTAAATAATTTTCTTTCTTTTTAAACAATTTTTATTAATTTTCAAAACAAACTCGCAATCGACTTGCATTACATGTCACAATATTCTTGGTTTCACACAAGTCATTAAATGTCAATTACATCCCCATTCCCTCCCCCCTTACGAGCTTACTCTACCTTGCGCTCTGCAGCTGCTCCATGCGAGAGGGATTCCTCATCTATGTCCTCAACTGAGTTCTGGTCACTGGACCCGTCCTGGGTTGGCCCATACAGTGTAGCTACCAACTGTTTCCATGCCGACAGGGTTCCCATTTCCTCCTCCCCTCCAGTATTACCAGCCTCTTGCCACACCGCCGTTTCAGCTTCGGTCCATTTCTGGAGAACTTTCCACCAGACCTCTATCCTTGGTCTGTGGCATGCCTTCCACCCCATGGCGATCCTGCGCTTTGCAAGTATATACGCCAGATCCTTTAATTTGCTTACATGCTTCAGTTTGCGTGATCTGGGGAACCCTCCCATCATGCATGCCCATGCCGTCTCGATATTTATCTTAACCCCTTTCTCATCTAATCTCTGGGCTACTACTTCCCAGAATTTACCAATCTCTGGGCACGCCCAAAACATGTGCGCCATCCCGGCATTTTCTTCGCCACGTTTAGGACACGTTTGCCTGTCTGCGTTCTTAAATTTAGCTATCCTTTGTGGTGTCATGTATGCCCTATGGGTTATGTATAACTATTTGCTGTAACCTCGCATTCCTCGACACTTTGTGATATCCTTGGGCGTGTTCCCACATCCCATCACTCATAGGAGCGCCCACATCATCTTCCCAGTCATGTCTAAGTTTTATCACTTCTTTCCCCGCTTTGGACATCAATAGCTCATATATTCTAGATATTTCGTGCCCTCCTTCTGCTATGTCATATTGTTTCTATGGCATCGTCAGGTAGCTCCTCTAATGTTATTTCTGACCATGTCTCTTTGATCCGCTTCCCCATTCTGGTATATGTGATGTATTGCCTGCTATGCAACCCCGTTTCCTCCACCAGCGTCCCAAACTCTTTGATCTTTCCGTCTTGCATTACATCTCCCACCGTTGCTATCCCCATCGGCTCCTAGTGCTTCCTGATTATCTTCATTAACTGACCATCTCCTCCCGCTAGTGCAACCAGTGGCACCTGTTGGAAGCACAGGGTTGGGTTTTCCATGACCTGGCAAGCCCTGCGCCACACCCTCCATCCCAATGTCAGCATTTGTGGGCGTCCTATCATCTCCTCTTTGGGCAGTCATATCATCTCTTTCAAGAAGAACGGGGCACATTCCAATCTCAATCTGGATTCTGCAGTTGGGTCTTCAGATAGCCATTTAGCCACATATTGCAACTGGCTTGCTAAATCGTATAACTCATAGTTTGGTAATTTGATACCACCTCTTTCATACGTGTTTTGTAGTTTCCAGAGGGCTATTCTATTCCGCGTCCCGTGCCAGAGGAAGTCCTTACAAACGCTATGTAGATTGATATAAAAAAAAAGTTTTAAAAAAAAGAAACCAAAAAAAAAAAAACAATCGCCTTGGTATCAAATATGGTATTTTCCCAAAGTAGTGTAAATCTCGGCATGATCACCCTTTTCAGCATCGCCCCCCTCCCCATCATTGCCAGGGGGAGTTTCTGCCAGAACCTCATACTATTTTCTATGCCCCTTACCACCCTCTCCATATTATGCTGATGTTTTGCTTCCACAGTGTGGTAAATGTCTATCCCTAGGTATCTAAACGTGTGTCCCCCATGGTATTTGTAGGATTGGTAGCTGATCTAGTGGGGTCCCCACATATCTGCCCAGAGGGAATATACTTGACTTTTTTGGGTTCACAGCTATACCCGATAGCAACGCAAATCGCTCCATCACCTCCAGGAGATACTGGAGGTTCTCTTCGGGTATCGTGGGTAGAGCAGCATGTCATCTGCATACAATGAGATTAGGTGCGGCTCCCGTTTGATGTTCATTCCTATTATGTTGCATTGCTGCCTCAAATAGATCGCCAACGGTTCCAGCGCCAAAATATATAGCATAGGGGACCACGGACACCCTTGCCTAGTGCCCCTGCTGAGTTGCCACCTCTCTGATATTATCGCTCCCGTCTTAACTCTGGCCAACGGTTGACACTATACAGTAATTTGACCCACCTAAGGTAACCCCTTGTGCGGCGGCGATCCTCAGTCTTGCAGTTTGATGCTCCCAGCCTTTGCACGCTTCCGGAGCTATCCGCTCCACTTTTTAATCGAACTCGCAGCCTACGCTGCATGCGGCAAATATATTCCAGCAGTCTTATTCCACCCGCTGGGGCTTTCGGCTGTGCTACATCCTCTAAGCTGCACTCTTCGTGCCAGGTATGCCCTGTAGTCCGCGCTTCGTGCCGTGTTGGCTTCGGCGGCCAGGAGGCTCCCAGCCGTCCCATGTTGCTGGAACCGCACGCTCCTCGCCGTGACCGGGGTCACGGCTTCATGCTGCCAATGCGATCCGCTCACGGGTAGACGGCCGCTCTTTGTTTCAGTTGCATCAGCTGATCACCAGCACGCCAGATGCTCCTTCCTCTGCGACACGCACTTTGTGTTTTGGGGACCTCCAAGGGTTCCTTTGTGTCAGCACGCCGCAATCTTGTTATTTAATTCTTGGCTTCAGTCCGGGCTGCAAAGTAGCATAACTCTTGCTACTATGCTTCAAGCATTTCGCCGGCACTCGCATTCTTCTCCCCACGTATTCATACATGTTTGATGTTCCTTTGGAACTGAAATCAGATGTTGAACTTCAGCACGTCCACGGATCGATGTAGCAGATCACAGAGC
Source organism: Ambystoma mexicanum (assembly GCF_040938575.1). Lineage (NCBI taxonomy): Eukaryota > Metazoa > Chordata > Amphibia > Caudata > Ambystomatidae > Ambystoma > Ambystoma mexicanum. Next base: position 1,414,266,372 of record NC_090937.1, read on the forward strand.
TCCCAGTGATTCCAGCCTACTCAATGGCTGCCTAGCCATGCCCCCCCCCATGGCCTGTAAATAATCCGCTCCTTGACCGTAAAAGGCCCAGTGTAACAGACAGAGCATTTAATCTGATGCGTTGGGCTACCGGGAGCCAATGAAGTTTGAAGAACGGGAGAGATGTGGGTGCAGCGGATGGAGGCAGGTGGTGAGCGGGGGAGTACAAGTAGTCAGCCGTGCAGAAGAATTTTGAAGAACCTGTAGGCGCTGTATGACACAGGCGGGTTAAGAAAGAAACTTACAATAGTCGATAGAGAAGGTGAGCGGAGCAGACACTACAAGGGCATGAAGATGTGCTGGGATGAAAGGAAGAGCCTGACAAACTTTAAAGTGAAAGTAGCCCCGCTGACAAACTGTGCTGACCTTTGGCTCCATAGAAATGAAGGAGAGTTTCACCCTAGGTCTTTAACAATGGAGAAAGGTGCAGGAAAAGGGCTCAAGTAATAAGGCCAGAAATTAGTGGTCCAGAAAAGGAAGCTGGGGGCGTGGCACCACCAGCACCTCGGTCCTTTTGCCGTTCCATCAGTTGTTGCGCATTCATTCCCTCATGGACTCCAGACAGACTTGGAATCTGGTCGCCGGCTCAGGAATGGAAAGGTCGAGGCGGACCAGGATCCGAGTTTCATCACCATATGAATAGTAGAGGAAGCCATAGGAGAAGATACGTTTGGTCAGAGGTTGAACATCAGCGTTAAAAAAAGACCAGGTTGATTTCAAGTTGGCCGCCGCACTGATGATGTGCGTGGGTGCTCCATGTTAGGGAGAATTTTAATTTTAGTGCTTAATTCCTCCCACTTTAGAGACCCCCAGCTCTATTGCTGACCTTTAGGACTTTTTCATTTTAACCCTGGAAAGAGTGTGCCCTTTTTCTCACTCTCTCATGCGTTTTGACCTGATTTGGATTATGCGTTTCCTTTGTTTTTGCAGTATGACAAACTCCATAGGCATCTACTTTTTGTATGGTGACACAAAGCACCTACAGTGCAGTTTCACAGAGAAATCCTTTAGATTTCTCATAAGGTTTAAATACCTTTTCTCGGGTTAACTACTGTTCCCAAGAATAGTAAAGTGAAATTGACTTGACTTACCTTTTTTCTTTGTGGGTCGATCTTATGTGGAGTTATCCTACCTACACATGTAATATTTTGTATGTTACACTCATTACTTAAAATGGCTGGTGGCAGTGGTTTAATTTGTGTGCTTTTCTACAGCAGGCATATCCTCAGCTGCAGTATAGCACCCATGGGTGACCATTTTTGAGTAAATGGCCCTGGTCTTCTTTTTTCACCATTTTCTGTTTGCAAGGTCTTTCTTGGGTTTTACTCTGCACACCAAGCCAGGTTTGAGCCCTTTGTTCCGTTTGCCTTTGGCAGGCTTCACCTCTTCTACTTTGAGTTAATCCTGAGGTCACTCTCCATTGACACTCTCCATGTCATTCCTCTTCTACAGGTACATCACAATACCTTTTACATCAATACTGTCCTGATGACAGTTCGGTCCCTTCAGACAACAGGCTTTCATCTAGCAACATCTGTCGGCCACTCTTGTTCCGAACTGTAATTTGTGTCGACAACAATTGCTTACAACTACTGCTGAGTAGTACATGAAAATGCACAAACAATTCTGCTATTAACCCTCAGAAGAATGTAGCTAATGGTATAAATGTACCTTGCCTTCCTTGGTTTATGTCTATGTTTTTAAGGCCTCATGTCGAGTTATAGGCCTGCAATGTTTTAGATGTATGTCTAAACCCAATTAAAGTGTTTTTTCCACGGATTCATAATCCTCCCCTTGTGTGACCTGGTTTCTGGCTAGTATCCGCTACATCTAGTCCATGCTGCATCCTTAACCTACCCCCCCTTTTTTGCGTCTCTGAACAGGGGAAGCTTTTGACTCTGTCTGTCACTTATGGTTCACCCTCTAGAGTCAGGCCACCCCCCTTCAACAAAAAAGAGGGCCCCCTTTGCCCCTCCTATAATTCTTGTCCTAGGTTTGAGTCACAGCTAAGCTGTACATGAATGGGAGAAACCTGCTTAAAAAGGCAAGTGTTTTGGGACTAGAGGCAGAGTCGACCACTGTGAAGAACACCAGACGAAGAAACCGTGAAAGCATCCTCCTGGATTTTTGAATTGCCCGGTGAAGCCCTGCTGCTGTGCTGAAACTCCTTTTTCTGATCGACAAGAGAAGCTTCCTAAAGGGACAACTTCTTCCAATGGGCTAGTGGGACCAACTAACCCCGAAACGAACTCCACTGGGCCATCTTCCCAGACTGGCTGTACTTCTTTGCTTCTGCAGGAACCGAGTGGCAGTGGTCGAGAAATCCGTAGTCGAGTGCAACGTCTGCAATCTGACCAGAAGCTCCAGGAGTCTCCCCAGGACCCTCCAGAAGCAAAGCTCGAGTCCCCTCACCAGTGTGCAGGACTCAAGCAGTGAAGGAAGCCCAAACGGCATCCAAGATCCGCGGTGGTGTGGTTTACCGAGCTCTGAAAACACAAAGTGCTGCTGATCTGAAATAACCCCGTAGCTGCCGCTGACCTCTTAATTGCTGCCGCAGGAGTCCTCCAGACGTTATCCCTCTTGTCCCCATGACTGAGACCCAGCAACCCAGGATCTGCATCACTGCAACCAGACAGAAGGCAGCAGGGCCACTCTTCTAACCAAAAGGTACTGTTTCAACTTGGGGTATGTACCAGAGTGTCTTGAGCTTTGCTCTTCTCAGCTGAGACTTGCAGTAGCTACTTTGCTAGTGTTGATTTCAGCTCTACCTTTCACAAGTGTAACAGCTCGTGACCCTACAGTGATTTTTCTTCAACAAACTCTCCAACTTTGTGCAAGACTTTGTTATCTAAGAAGTGCCTCAGCTCCATAGACTGTGCTCCAACTGACCTTGGCTGTCCTGGGTCCCTGCAGACTCTTCTAGTCCACTTGACTGTTACTTACTGTCCCTCAGAGGGGATAACTTGGTTTTACACTATTATTACTGGGAAAGGTTTTTTCTCGAGACTTCATTGGAAGATTTAAGTGATCACATGTTCTGAGAAACTGTTTAACCTTTTTCCTAGCCTTTAAACTTTCCTTTGTAGAAACCTCAGAATCTACAAAGTGTACTAGTGATTTATAAATGCCATTACTGTCCTAGTTAGTGAAGTCCCCTCAGGGTGTAGAAAGTGTGTACAAAGCATATCTACAGAGTATCTACTAGCTTTGTGTTGATTCTGGAAAAGTATTTGATTGTTACCTATAGAGCCCTTTTTAAAGAATGCTTATTTAAAAACTGCTGTTCAATAAATAGTTATTTAGAACTAAAACCTTGAGTGTAAGTGTTACTTTTATTTGAAAATTTAATTCCTACAGCTCTACAGCTCACATTTACCCCTCTTGAGATAGGCCTGACTGCTTAGTCAAACTACCAACTTGTGTAGTACAGGCCTATACCAAAAGGTGGGTTACCTAATACCAAGAGGACAAGTGTTGTGTAGTCTCCTACAAGGTTACTACATCAATTATTGCCTAACACTCCATCTCGAAACAGAAACAACTTACGCAGGGATTATCCTGAAGATGGCCAGCCGATCTTGAATAAGCGGTGGGCAAGACCTCTTAGTAGAACGGAACTTTGACAACCCGGCCCCGAAACCACGGCAGCGCTGCAGCTTGGGGCAGTGATCTGCAGTTTTGTTTTCGGGTGACGGCGTGGGAAACGTGAGGCCTCCCTGTCCTTTGAGGTTCTGGTGTTTTTTGGCCTGGTCTTCACCCCGCAGATACTCCCGGTTGTAACGCAGCTTCAAGGTCGGAGATAAAAGAGAGTGGAGGTGCCGGAGAAAAAGGGTGGGGGCTCTGGCAAAACCCCCCTCCGTCAGAATACGAAGGCAAAAACCCATTTGAGACAACACATTCGCTGCAAACAGCAGGGTCGGCTCTATTGGGAGCGGTGCCCAACTTACATACCAGCCTCCCTCCCCCCAGAAGAAGATTGGAGCTTCGCATCGCAGGCTGACCTGCGAGGGACACTGTCACCTACAGATGAGAGTTCTCCACGTAAGTCACCCGTGGAGTATTCGGACCCTTAGGGATAGGGTAAAAGCCTACAAGCTACTGTTGGGCCCTCGCCTGATCATAGAAAACTACTGCCAATATACTCAGACATTCGCTGGGGCTGCAACGGGGGCATATCCAACTTCCCTCCTGCTTTCTGGAAACCATCCTTATATCATTGTGGCCCCTGGAATGAGGCTCCATCTTAGGTGAATCTGCTGGACCCAGGGATTGCCATGTCATTTACCGCATTACGCACATGCCGAGAGAGAGAAAGACGACTTCACTGGCTGGGCACGCATTCACTGGCTGGGCACGCATTAGCTCACCAAACTCGATCTCACTCATTGCAGACTGTGGGAAAAGATTCTACTATGCCCGTACCCACAAGCACACCGGAAGTTAACCCTCCATCGCAGCCACAAAAATGAAGATTCAGTCATGGCCGCCTGTAAAGAGGACTTTACGAAAGGTTTTCAGGACTTCCAAGAAATAGTCTCAGCCTCCTTTCAACTGCAATTTTCCATGTTTACATTCGAAATCAGGCATTCACTATCGGATTTTAGCAAAGAAATCTCTGCTTTGGGGTATAGGGTTGACACAAATGAGCGTGCAATACAAGAACTGGCACATGAATGTAAACAATCGGATGTAGCAATCGAAGATCTGTCAAGGGTGGCTCACAACCTTGAACTTCACTCTGAGGATTTGGAAAATAGATCCAGACGTTCACACATCCGGATTAAAAATCTTCCTGAAAGAGTGACAGACTTGGAGGTAAGACACACTTTTACGCACGTCTTTTCTGACCTAATTCCAGGGGAAGAGTCTAACATCCTGCTGGACAGGGTACACAGGACTGGTCTGAAAAGAATGGAACCCGGCGCCCACCCTCGAGATGGACTTGCAGCCAGTGCACTATACCCGCAGAAAGAACAAATCCACAAAGAGGTGAGAAACGCAGCACCAATTACATATAACGGGTCAGCGATTCAACTTTATCAGGATCTCTCACAAACAACCCTCCAAAAATGCAGATACATGCAAGTGGTGGTGAAAACTCTGCAGTCACGAGGGATTCAATATAAATGTACTTTTCCGTTTGACTTGATTTTTTCTTTGGAAGGACGACCGCATAGAATACCTTCCTGAGAATCAGGAACGGCTATCCTTCAAACAGAGGAGGGTACAACAGCTGGCCCAACGGAAGACATGACTGACCAAGCAATCTACATCCTGGGAATGGTCCTCTCGAGATCGACAAGGGTGCAGAAATAGCAGTACAAAGAAAGATTACTGGAATATCCGCCTCAGAGGATTGAGCCCAAAAGGCATCTTCATAGAGCCGCAGCAAAGCAAAACATGAAAACAATGGACAGAGGAGTGGTAACCCAACTTTAGCACAGACCGAGCACACCATCTTGGATCACATCTGTTCAGGTATCGCGCCTTGAAATGTGTATAGGTGCGTTCTAAATGTCATATCACATTCTCAAATCATGGGGGTTTTAGGATACCCCACACTTTACCATGGGGATAATGTTGACTCACAGCTGAGGGTTCTCCCCCCAAGATACACTAGGTACTGTGGCTCACAGCAGGGGACATTTGAGGGGGGAAAAAGAAGGGGGTCAGAGGGACAATTGGAATTTGGGAAGGAATGTTAACAAGTGGGGGGGAAGGGCAGGGGGGACCTTAGTACATGGGTTTTTATACTGTGTGTAAGTAACATGCTGGTTCAGACATTCATCGAGATCCCAATTTTATTTTCAGATGCCTTGCGCTCAATATTAGGGGCCTAAACACCCTGTTAAAGCGGAGAAAACTTGACAGCTTATTGACTCGCTACCAACCGCACTTGATGGCACTTCAGAAAACTCATATCCATGATTCAGATAGGCACAAACTGCATTTGCGCCATTATCCTGTGAGTTTACAAGCGAATGCCAAGGGGAAGGAGGCTAGGACACTTACAGCAATTGGGTCTGGGGCCCAAATTAAGGAAATGCGCACTAAGGCGCACAAAGAAGGCCATTATATCTTCGCGATTGTAGTCTTTGGGTCCCTGACAATAACAGTGGCTTCAGTGTATGCCCCCAATGTAGGCCAAGGGGGCTTCTTTAAAATTACCTTTGCACATCTAGAATCCTTCATAGAGGGGAAAACAGTATTTCCCATTCATTTTAATATAGCCTGGGACCTCACGCAAGACCGAAGTACCATCACTCACTATGCCTAGCCCCTCCCCCCTCCACTACACTAAAGCAAACATGTGCACATATGACCCTGGGAGACATCTGAACAACTCTTAGGTTATCAGAAAAGGGGGTACACGTATAATTCACCTGTTCATCGCTTCTTTTCATGTATAGATTATGCCTGGGCCTCAATTCAACTTTTAGGCAACATCACGCAGATTAAGTCACACCTCCATCCTTTCCCCTCACTCTCTGGCCGACCTCCCTTGGCCCTCCTCCTGCCCCTACCAGCGAAGCTAAGAACCTTGGGCTCATCTTTGACTCCACACTTTCCTTCTCCGCACTCTGATGTCTCAAAAAAGTCAAACTTCTTACTGCACCTCCTTAAAGGCACTCTTCCTTTCCTCTCCTTCCCTCAGAAGCTTCTCGTCTCCCAATTCTCTCTAGGTTGGAATACTGTAACAGCCTCTTTCTAAATCTACCTGCCTCTACTCTCTGCCCCTTACAACTAATCCAGAACAGGACTGCAAGACTTGTACTTGGCCTCAAGCCATGGGATTGTATCTCTCCAGCTCTGAAATCCCTTCATTGGCTCCCTGTGGTTCCAAGGATTCAATTTAAAACCCTTTGCATTGTCTACAAGGGTTTCTGGGGCCTGGGCCCAAATTACCTTCAACTATCCCTCCGTAAATACCTCCCCTCTAGAGCCCTTCGCTCCTCTACCTCCAACTCCCTCAGGGTCAGTCGTTTTTCAAAGAAACAAGCTGGTGGTAGATCTCTGTCTTCTGCGGGGGCCTCCCTCTGGAACTGCCTACCTGCTACCTTGAAACTTGAGGCGAACCATCTAAGGTTCTGGAATCTCCTTCCTCTTCACCTCTGCCCCTCTTCTCCCGCGCTGATTTGCTTTCTCTCTCAACAATACTGCACCTGGCCACTCTCTGCCCTTCGGGCCCAGGTACCTGCTCACCCTGCCACCCTCCTGCACTGCCCCCCGGCCACCCCTTGCACTGGGGCCTGCATCTGTACCATACAGGCCCCCCTTCGCTCTTTGTCTGCACTGATCAGATACTCCCTATCTGACTAACCTTGCACTTGGCCCTCACTGGCTGCAGTACCACTGTTTTGGATCACTGTATTTATTCATTTACTTACTTATTATTTATCTTGTCCTCTCTTATGCTCTGCACCTTCTAATTTCTCCCACTTCCCCATGCACTTTCCCACTTCCCCATGCACTTGCACGTTCTCAATGTCACTGTGCCTAGTAAGATCGTTTTTGTTCTCTCCCATGTTCCCCTCCCTTTGCCTGGTCGTGCTCTGAAACACCTGTGTACGAGTGCAATAAAATATATCATATCAATAACGTTGTCAGACTACACTCCAATCTATATGGACTGGAATATCCCACAAGTGCCACAAAGAATATGGGCCTGGAGCTTTCCGCTAGAGCTATTGAGGGATCAGGTGGTTAGAGCTACAATAGAAGAAAAGATTGGGGAGTTCTTGGAACCAAATTCTTCCGGGGGAGACCACGCCAAATGTGGCATGGGATGCCTTCAAGGCCTTTAAGGGGCTCAGGGGGACTTGATAGCCGAGGGGCCCTTTAGACACAAACAACAACAGGCACTAGAGATAGAACTGGAGGATGGAAGATCTAAAATATGCAAGGAAAGATATGGAAACAAACAAGGGGCCGGCTACACAAAAAATCTTTAGAACGGCGATGGGTAGGTTAAACCTTTTTCCATACGAAAAAAGCAGATAAATCCCTGTTATATCTCAGGCAAAAGTACTATATAAAAGATAATAAGACATACTGGCTTTTAGCTAGACAACTTCGGCAGAAAGCTGCATCTCAAATTGATTTGGCTCCCCACAAGTGAGAAGTGCACTTAAATCCCACACATTATCTCACAATTCCATACATTCTATTCAAATTGTTGTCGGTCGGAATCTCCTGATCCAATGTGTCAAAAAGCATATTTTGATAAAGTTACTCTTTCCCAATTAGCAGATCGGGATCAGTTTGATTTGGCTACAACTCAGGAGGAGATTCTTAGGATCATACGCAATCTTCCATTAAATAAATCGCCAGGCCCAGATGGATATCCAGCCCTATTCTACAAAACATTTCGAAAAATATGAGCTCCTAGTCTAACCTTCCTATATAACTCCTTTGTACACTCTGGTCGTATAGCATCAACAATGGAGGAAGCAAAAATAGTATTTCCTAAACCCGGCAAGGATCCATCCAGATGGGGGTCATACCGTCCAATAGCTTTAATAAATCTGGACGCAAAAATCTACACTAAGGTTTTAGCTAATAGTTGAAAAGAAAAACATCCCAGTGGTTCTCTTATCCCTAGATAATGAGAAAGCTTTTGATCGGGTCGAACAGTTTTTTTTTTTTAGACTTGGTCTAGGATGGGGTTCGGGCTAAAATGTATAGATAAAATTCAGGCTAACTGCAGACAACCCAGTGGTAGCCTACTAATTAACGGCCATTGTTCTCTCCCTATTGCTTTACAACGGGGAACCAAACAAGGATGTCTACTATCACTGGTCCTATACGCATTGCATTTGGAACCATTTCTTACCAAAATCAGACAATGCTATCCGGGGGATAGACTTCGGAAGAGCCCCACACAAAATGATGGCATACGCTGATCTGCTGCTCTTAGCGTCTGACCCTTTGATTTCATTGCAAGCGGCAGAACAAGACCTGGAAAAGTTGCACATGGCCGCAGGCTTAAAACGGAAATCTTAAGCTTATCCCTCCCGCATGATGACGCTGCAGCTTCTATGATCACAGAGTCAATTCGAGTGGGCTCAAGAAGGGATTAAATTGGTGTGACCATAACTCGCCCAATAACAAGGCTATATGAGGCCAACTATCCCCCTATGCTAAAAGAAATTAAAGGCCAATTGGTAAAATGGTGTCAGTGTCATGGTTAGGTAGAATCAAATCAGTAAAAATTGTCATCTTGCATAAAGCCCTTTATATGTTTCAGGCATTGCCAATCCGGGTTCCCGTCTCATTCTTTCAAAAATTGCACGGAGCAATCTCCTCATTCATATGGAACAATAAGACTCACGGGTAGCTTTGAGTACGTTGATGACCCCTACGGCCAGAGGTGGCCTTGAGCACCCTAATTTTTTAAAATATCATGCAACACAGATACGGGTCCTGAAGGATTGGTGTGTGGAAAACCCTGAGAAAAGATGGGTCCAGATGGAAAGGGTGTTGGGTGGGCAGCATCTCAGAGACAATCTGTGGCTGCCTAAACAAGTTCGGCCCCCTAATATGCACATGAGCCAGATCATGAGCTTGGCCAAAGAAGTTTGGGACACAGCAGTAAAAAAAAAAATCCCAAATGACGACTTTCCCCCTCACTCCTTAACCCTCTGTTTTACAATCAACAATTTACTCCAGGCCTAAAACCACAAGCATTTGTTAAATGGAAATGGGCTGGCTGCAATAGACTGCGAGATATGTTCCCAAACCCTTCTTGCAATGCAAACTAGAAATAGGCCTTTCGGAATCTAGCAGTTTCCAATATTTTCAGGTTAGGCATTGGATATTGGCTCCCCCAAACAAGAAAGCTGCAATTAGAGACCAAACCCCATTTGAGAAATGTTTAACATCCAATCTAGGAAACCAAGTCCTCATCTCAAATTTGAATAAAAACATAGCTAACGGCTAAAAGCTCAATGAAATATAGACACCGTTGGCATCTGACACTGGGGGCAGAGGTACCGGAAGATGACTGGGATAAACTGTGGAAGGAAATGCCTAAACTTACCCCATCTATTCAGTTCGTGAGTTTTGGTACAAGCTTAAGATAAAGTGGCACTATTTACCAATTAACTATTTACACAAAATGGGACTGTCCATTTCTGACAGTTGTTGACAAGAATGTGGGCGATTGGTGGACATATGGTGGAGTTGTCCGGTGCTGACAAAATATTGGGAGGAAGCAAATCTGTACATGACACAAATATTCAGACTACAAGAGCCCAGGTCACTTAGATATTGCCTTTTGGCTGTAATTGAAGCAGACCTGTGAGAAAGGCCTAAAAAAGTGTGCAAAGCTTTTAATCATGTTACAGCTAGCAGCTCTATTGGTGATCGGCCAAAACTGGAAAGCAAAGGACCTGCCACATGTCCGTGAATGTTTCTCCAAAAGTCTGGAATTTTCTTGCACTTGAATGGTTTACCTATTAATACAAGGGATCAATCTAAATTTACCAATGACTGAGATTTGGTCCTAAACGTTTTTCAAAAGGACTTCAAAAATCACCTTTTGCCCATATAAATTCAAAATGTTGGCCATTGCTTGAACTGCCAGATATTGGTTTTGCCATGCACTATGGGAAGGGTGGGTTGGGGCCTGAGGGGGGCTGGTTGGGGGTTCTTATGTTTGTTATCTAAAATGCCAATACATTTGTTTTAAAGAAATTAAAAAGAAAAAAAAGAAAACAAAATGTAGAAGGCTAGGTAGATGGCAGACCCTTCAGTGGAGTGCTCGGTAGATACACTGTATCCCCTTTCTCACCTACCTGGTAACATTCATGTTACAATTACAAGTTAATTTGAATGTCTGGTGGGAGTTTAACTACTTTTAGTCATCACTCACAGGCTGTCAAATCAGCTGCGGTAATGCACAGGAGGGTCACCATTTTGCTAGAACAGTGATCTCCTTATTACGCCCTTTCTCATTTATTTCTAAGGTTTCCTTCTTTCATCCTAGGCAGGAAAGACCTTGGGTGAAAATGTGTTTTAAGCAGGAATTCTTTGTACTCCCCACAGAGGCTCCAGTGTTTGAGAAGGAAGGTAGCGAGGGAGGAGTCCGAAACTCTTCAGCCGCTTTGTCTTTCACCTTGCCTAAAAGGAACCAGTTGCCACTAGGGGGCTGGGTGTCCTGATTGGACATCCAGCTGGACCCTTTCAGTAAACGGCTAGGAGAGTTTGTAGAAGTTGTGCTGTAGTTCCCAATAAATACTCTGATAATGGAAGCTGCTGACAAGTCGACCACTGGAATCAAATCCGAAGAGTGAGAGGAAGAAAAGACAGCTGCAACGGTTTCCAGCTACCGGAGAGCCTGCTGTGTAACCCGGAACCTGATGTAACCTTTCGTTCCCATCAATCTGGCAACCTGCATGCGACAACCCCTACCCAGAGACTGGTGGGATCCATTAGTCTTGAGAAGACCTGCAAAACGAGCAATCACTCGACGTGCTGTGACCTTGCTGGGGTGCAAAATGCCAATACCAGGGGACCTCGAGCCGGAGTGCAGTGTAACATCTTCGAAAGTCTGATTTCTTCCAAAACTTAGATGGACTTCCTGCTGGGTGTTAGGCAAAGTTTGAATGCAGTACCCTCTGGGATCACTACAAACAACTATGACTGCAGGTATAGGCAACCCAACATTTGGTATAAGCTTGTACTACACAGTTTTTGTAGCGTGTTGAGCAGCCATGCTCATCTCAAAAAGATGCAGCTGAAGACTTCTGTTCCTGTACAGGACGTCAGGGGACTCCTACACTGTATTGGCACCGTCAAAGCTGGCAACCGGTAAACTTTACTTTCAGTGGCTGTTTCGCGTTTCAGCTCCTTGCGGTACAGCAAATAGCAATAAGCGCAGTTCCTGGCTTTCAAGGTGGACTTTCCTCACATCTGAGGTCCCGCACTCAACTGTGGGGGGACAGGCTTGGTCCGTCCTGCTTCGTGGGAGTCCGAAGGATCTTCCAGAAGCTTTCAGCCAGCTTACAAGCAACGCACACAATCTGGTGTCTCTCTCCCTGGCTCTACGGTTTCCTGCAGCACTCTGAGGAAATGCAACCAGCTCCGAGATGGGTGTCCAGGTGGCTTACTTGGGAGTTCATTGGTCCCACCAACTCAAAGGGAGAAGTTGGAGCTTCTCGATCGATGCAAACTTGGCGATTTGGACCTGCAGCAGGGCTTCGCCGGGCAAACCAACAGCCCAGGAGTTGCAGCAGCTGTCCTCTTCAAGCTCTTTTCGGTTCCTTTGTCCAGTGGTCGATTCTGCCTTCCAAGCCAAGAGACTCGCCTTTTATTCAGCTCTCTCCCATTCATTCCAGCCTAGCTGTCACTGACCCAGCAGGGTGGCTGTCCTTGCCGGACAGTCAGCCAGCCAATGGTCACAGAGTGCATTTGGGTCTCCAAGGAGACTAAGTACAGGGAGTTTCGGGCACCTCCCTCACTTCCTGCTTACCCCAGACACTGGAGCCACAGGCGGGTTTCACTCCTGAAGCCCGCTAAATGCGAATGAACAAAGAGACCAAACCCGGTTTGGCGCGCAGAGAAAAACTCGAGAAGGACCTTTTCACAAACAAATGGCGAAAAAAGAAGACCGGGGACCATTTTAAAACATGGCTCCCGTGATTTAATGCTTCCGAAGCTGCGAACAGTTCGCGTTCGGGGTAAATCATGGTAGTTCATTGCAAAACCACTGCCACCAGCCATTCTGAGAGGAAAGGGTAGCATATGAATGCTACATGAGTAACTAGACATAGGGGATACTAAGTAACCCCTCCAGCACTCTATTGTAAGATCGGGTGTGCTGGGTCTAGAATTTTATACCACTAAGTGAAGTCAATTTCACTCCACTGCTCTGGGAAACAGTAGTTGATCCCAGAGAAGGTATTTAAACCTTTGGAAATCTGAAAGACTTCCCTGTGGCACTGCACTGAAGGTGCAGTGTGACAATTGTAAAAGATGATGCCTATGGGGTTGGTTAGACTCCATAACTAAAAAGAAACAGTGTATAAAATCACAGTAAAATACATGAGAGTGTGGAAAAAAGGGTCTCTCTCCAGGTTAAACAAATCAAGTCCTCAAAATCCAGCAGAGTTGCTGGGGGGCTCCAAGGTAGAGGGAATTAGCAAATATTTGAGAATTCTCCCCAACACTGGGCCACCAAAGACACAATTAGAATCCATGAAGTCCCTGCAAAAGAGTGCAGGACCGATAGAGTGAAGAGAATCTGACCTGCGATATTCCTTCCATCAGGTACCTGTCAAAGGGCGCCAAATCCCAAGAGCTGGGAGAAGCTGCAACTAATCCTTTGTTGGAAGCCTCCCCTGTCGATGACTACCACCAGTTTTCCTTCAGTGTCTGTTTCTTCAGTGCCCGAGACCAAAAACCCAAGAACTGGATCCTATGCTGCTGCATCCTAAAGGCATCCACCCAGAAGCTCTTCTCTGCAGAGGTACTGTATTGGCTTGGGGAATACTTACCTTAAATTGTGTGTGAATCATGTGAGGCCTTAGTGCATTTCTAAAACAGTCTTGGAGTTAATATTTGTCTGAGTTGTTTGTGGCCACTCCAAAATGTATACAAGTTCTTCCTTACCTGTGAATTGCTGAATGCCATTCTTAAAAGTATAATGGGTTCCTTAGATACCTTTGCCATTCTAAAGAGTGCAAAACCAGGCAATGCTTCTCCTGAACTGCTTTACAGCATTTCTAAAATACTCATAAAGTTCCTACTTACCTTAGAACTGGATATTACACTTCTGAAAAGTATCATTGGTTAATCGTTCCATTCCTATAAAGGAAACAGTATAATAAATGTATCTACCAATAGGTCATACAGACCTTGAACAGCTGCTGCTCTTCCAAAACTAAAAGTGAGTTGTGCTTTCCCTGAATTGCGTTAGTGCTCTTCTAAAATAGTTTCCCAAGGTTCTTACTTGTCCATGAGTACCCTAATGCCCCTCTAGAAAGTATTATAACAAGCGTCGGTATAACTAAGTGATTCTGGAAGTAAATACTGTGTGTTATAATCAATAGGGTCTACTACCCTTGAATTACTTATTTCAATCTAAAAATATCTAACTGTGGTTTTATTCCCCAAGAATACCTTAATGCTTTCAGAATGTGTTACACTCGGTTTGACTCACCTGGAACAGCGTATTGCTATTTGTTAGGCAACACTTTGTAAAGATCAACTGGTGTGGGACTTAAGACTTCTCTTTGTATTAGGTAACCCACCTTTTAATATAGGCCTGTACTACACAAGTCGGTAGAGTGACTGAGCAGCCAGGCTTATCTTAAGAGGGGTAATGTGAGCTGTAGAGCTGTACAATGAAATTAGTAAATACAGGTAGCCAAGTAAACATGTATACACTTAAACTTATAGTATAAATATGTATTTATATACACACAAGGCTAATAAGAGCATCTTTAAGAATCAGCAATGAATAGTAACATTAATCCCAAAGTTAGGATTTAGTTCAACAAGAGCAATAAAGTAGGCAAGTAAACTTTTCTTATGTTATACATATTCTAGCACACTGAGTGACGTCATTTGAGGTCCGTAATAACCCTAATTTGTGATCACCTTTACAATATTGAGTTTTAAGGAGGGAAAAGTTAATGTCAGAACATACTCTGTAGGTAGTAAAACAGTTGGATTCTCCCAGAGGGATGTAGGCAGTCTTTTATCCCAGCAATAATAGTGTTCAAACCATTAAAACCTGAAAGGCAACAAACATGCCACAGCCAATAGTTCCAAAGGGGGCCTTTAGGGAGCCAGGACAGCCAAAGTCAATGGGCCAGTTCAAAGTCCTGATGCTCTCGTCTTAGAAAATGTTTTACTATAGTCCGTAGTTGAGTAGAAAAATCACAAACTCAAGAGGAGCTACCTTGAAGAAGCACAAGCTGGGAGGCCAGTGCAAGTGAGCTCAGGTCTCAGAAGGGTTTAAAATAGTACTCCCCAAGCTAGTAAGCACCACAATTGGCTAAAAGTAGATATACCCCAAGCCCCACAGTAGCTGAAAATAGCAGAACCTTGTTTCTGGTCCTTGGTCATGGTGACGTAAGGGAGGATGTCTGGCGGGCTTTTGCGGCAGCACACAAGAGAGGGACTCCGCAGCAATGAATTCTCCGTGATTCAGCTGCCTTTTGTAGTTTTGGCTCCTTTTTCTCAGCGCCAAAGAACAACAAACAGCTTTGGCTGGAAGTTACTTGATCCCTCTGTCCTGGACTCTGGGCAGGGGACTCTGGATGACGATTTACTTCCTCCGTAGGGTCCTCTGGATGCCCACGAAGTTGGTCAGATTCAGACTCTGAAGACAATACACTCGATCAGGGGTCCCCGGGCATTGGGATTCTGCAATCTTGGAAAGTCACAGCAAGTCAGGGGTTGTGCCAAAAATTAAGCTCGTCTCAATGCCGGTTGGCCCCAGCAGCCCAAGGGAGGAAGTCGTCCCTTGCGGGTCTTCTCAGTGAAAATGAAAACTGGGTCAGCACAGCTGCAGGGCTTCACCAGGCACTTTGCGGTCCCGAGGGTGCTGCTGGCGTCTCTTTACGTCTTCATCGGATGTTGTCCTCCAGTGATCGACTGCCTCTATTCTCCAAAACCTTGCCCTTTAAGCAAGTTCCCCTTCATTCACAGCCCCAGGCTGTCAATCACAGAGCAAGGTGGCTGTCCTCCCGGACAATCAGCCGGCCAATCAGAACTGGTTTCACTCAGGCACACAGAGACAAAGGAAAGTTCCGGGATCCTCTCTCACTTCCAGCCTTTCCAGACATACTGGAGCCTGGGGCGCCTTTCAGGGCTGAAGCCGCCAATGGCAAAATGCACAAAGGACTCGATTCAAATAACAGAGTAAATTGGTCACCCTTGGGTGCTGGACTGCAGATGAGATGCAGATGAGATCAGCCTGCAGATACATGGCACAAACGTAGTAAAAACGAAACCACTGCCACCAGCCACCAGCCATTCGAGTTAGTCTAACAATCCCCCCGGCACTCCACATAAGGTGGTGTGTGCTGGACCCACAAAAGAAAAGGTAAGTAAGAAAAAATGTATCTTACTATTCTTGGGAACAGTAGTTCACCCAACAAAATGTATTTAAACATTAAGAGAAATCCAAAGGACATCTCAGGGCACTGCACAAAAGGTGCTGTGTGCCACAATGCAAAAAGCAGATGCCTATGGAGGTTACCAGATTCCATTAAACAGTAAGAAACCAAAAATCCTAGTAAAAAAAAAAACACAAGAGGGAGTGGGGGGAAAAAAAATAAAAAATAATAAAAAAAAGAAAATCGCACTCACGCAGGAGTAATAATTAAAAAGCCCTGGGTCCAGCAAGAGAGCTAGGGGTATCTAAGGTTAAAGGGAATTGTAACAAATGAACATTCTCCCCAACACTATTCTTAACAAGGGTATACTTGAAGTTGTATAAGTATTACGTTGTTTTTTGAGGATTGTGTTCATATAATATGTACCAGTATACTTCCAAGATTTATCTTGTCCTACATTTATAATAAATAATTATTTTTACATTACACAGTGTTTCTTTGGACAATATGCATGCTACAATTTCTTCGTACCTTCCTACAGCCCCCTCTCTCTCCCTCCTAAAATAAGCCTGGCTGCTCTGTCTATGCTACCAAATGTTCTCAGGTGGTACAGCCTTATACTCCGATATGGTTTCATGAAGCCCTTAATTGGACTTTAGAAAAACTGTCCCAAGAACCACAACTGCCAATATGGAAACAGATATGCTTTTGTGGTCACATAAAAATATCAATATATAAAAAAAAGTCATAAAGCCATTTAGACTTGCCTGCAGATACTTGGCGGTGCACTCAACGAACTGTCTGTAGATGTGGGTGGTGCAGCTGTAGTTGTACACAGAACTGAATGTTGATCTGTATATGAAAGTGCTGCTGAGGCAGTTTTGGGATACGCTGGTGATGCAAGATTGGGGAGATGGGGAGTTGATGTTGGAGAAAGTGCAGGAGAGCCAGAAGGAAGCGATGCTAAACCTGTGGGACTATTCCTCGGTGCAACTGGTGCAGAATGTCTGTGGTCTTCTTTACTGATATTGTGGAAGACATCACCTGAACATAAACACAAAATAATGTAACTTAAACCTAAAATGCATCATATTCTGGCAGTCCATGTTACTAGAAACAAAAAACGACTTATATCCTTTTCAAATACACACAACCAAAAATACAATCAACAAACAGCAGTTATAGGAGAATTCCTAAGCTTGCATCAATGTATACATACTTTTATCGAAGGGGACTGCTCTAAAAATAAAGAAAAAAAGACCTTCACAGGACTTTCACTGTCATTTGAAACTAAAGGTGCCAGGAAACAGATGCATACCATTCTGATGCTAGAGGAGCATTACCAGACAGAATTTCCATTTTCCATATAGGAAAATGTTTCCCAGAACTGAATGAAAAAAAACATGAGCAAACACTACCACAGGGGTAGCGGCCAGTTTCCGTGTGGACAGGTAAGCTCTTTGGATGGAACAGGCTGCGGCTGGCCCAAAGAATCAGCACTTTTAAAGAAAAGAAAAATTAATTAATCTCCAATAACTACTACCATAATTAATTTCCATGCCTAGGGTATGGGCGGTATTGGTCAACTAAGTCTTGAATGCAAATTGTGGGTGTATTCTCTCCCCCTGTGCTCAGGGGATGAGACAGTCATTTTTATAATATTTAAAAGCACTTACACCTGGGGTAGTACATACGTTTCTAAAACCGAACACAAATTAATGAATTGGGCGATAGTCAGCAAGAAGTCACAATCTTAAATGTTTCTGGAAAAGAGGTAGTAGGTTTTAAGAGAAACACAGCACATGGCCAGAGTAGGGACAGAGCAAAGAAAGGTAGAGCATTCCAATCTCTTGGAACAAGAGCAAAAGAATGAAAACTAAACTGGGCACAAAAAACAGAAGGAACAGCTAAAAGAAATAGCGAACGTAGAGATCGAGCAACAAAATAGGAACAAGAGATGATACTTTAGCAAGTCATGACTACATTTAAAAACCAGGCAAAGAAAACAAACAAAACAACAAAAAACAAATGCCAGGTTAACCGGAGAAGAGACAAAAGACTAACGGCAGAACTACAACCACCTTCTTCACTACCGCCACCTCCATCTGTCTATACGCTGTGAAGACATTGTGAAGCAAGACATGAACAACAGATTCCAAGTTCAAACAAAAGTAGTTTATTAACTTAACTGAAGTCCTAACTTACCCTATGGTAAGGTGGGATTTCCCTAAAGAAAGTAAGGATAGTCAGAGTCTAAGTTTGTTAGGTAAGATGGTTAAGTTACTCACCTGTGAATTGGTTGTGCCTCGACCCCAAAAGTAATGCTGTTGGTTTCACTTTACCATTCCTGTTAGAATAAATGTAGGAGTGTCCCCAATTGGGTTTTGCTTCCCCTGACTTGCTGTTAGCCTGTTCAGAATAAGTCTGCCTTAGGTTATACTTACCTCTTAAGTTGCTTATAGCTCCTATACAAAGTACATCGGTTTTACTTACCTTGTGTTAGCTGTGTGCCATCCTAAAACAAGTTATAAAGTTAACTGCTTATCTCAATCAAAAAGCAAATGCAATAGAATATTACAACATTAGGTCTTACCTGCCTAGAATAGCTGTGTACCATTCCTGAAAAGCATTCCTTTAGGTGTAGCAGATCTGCCTGGTGCATACAATATCAGTGTAAAGAATAATTGCTTATCTTAGCCTGTGTTCCACTGAGCTGAAAAGCAGCTGTAATTGTAGAATACACCAAAAGGTAGTAGAGGTATGTACTTTTCCTTGAATGTGTGTTCCACTATTCAGAAAAGTATATTTGCAATTTGGTTGACAATGCAATTTCCTTGTTGAGTGTCACTGCATAAGGAACACTGCTGTTCTCCAGAATGGGTCTGGCATGGATTTGCATGCTCATGATATTCCCAGTCAATTTGGGAATCCTCGGTAAAAGAAAACAGTTTCAGTTTCGTTTCTAAACTGTCTTTCTCCTATAAACCAATCACGGAGCTCTGGGTCATACTGCCCCAACCATTGACTGCCCTCTACCTAAGCCCCTCTCTGGCAGCCATCTTCAGATTTGGTAGCACGTAAAGTGGTAGTCGGACCAAGAGAAGAGCCGCAGAGGGGCGGGCGGGAGGGAGGGTTCGCATGTGAATCCATGCCAGACCCATGCTGGAGAACAACAGTTACAGGTTAGTAACTTGTTCCTTCTCCAGCATTGGGTCTGGCATGGATCATGAATAAAGAATACATAGCAGTACACACATGCACAACCACGGGAGGTGGAAAGGCTCAACAGAAGCAATCTTTTATCTCCTCACCAGGCTCACCTTCAAGCGAACAGGTTGCGCAGCACTGCTTGGTCGACTCCGGACTCCTCCCTGCAATCCCTGTCGATGCAGTAGAACTTCGTGAGGTGTGAGATGACCTCTACGTAGCAGCCCTGCAGATGTCCAGCAGGGGCACACCTGACAGGAACTCCATTGTAGCAGTGATCGCTCTGGTAGAATGGGCTCTCGGACGGCCATGCAGCGGTCGGTTCGCCAACCGGTGATAGTGTGTGATACAGCCAGAGAGCCACCTGGAAATGGAAACCTTGGACAGGGCCTTCACCTGGTTCACAGCCAAAGTTCACAAAAAGCTGAGAAGTTCTCAGGAAACTCTTTGTGCAGGCCACATAAAACTTCAGCACTCTAGCCACATCCAGCGAGTGGAAAGTTTTCAACCTGCAACAAAGGCCTTGGACAAAACACAGGTAACGCCAAGGGCTCGTGGAGGTGAAATTGCGACGGCACCTTGGGCATGAAGGAGGGGTGCGTCCGCAGCAACCACGCTTGTCTCGTGAAAAGAGAAGTAAGGATGCTTGCATGACAGGGCCTGGATCTCAACCACTCGTCTTGCAGAGGTGATGGCCACGAGGACAGCTGTCTTCCACGACAGAAACTTGACCAGAGCTGAATGCATAGGTTCAATGGGGGCCCACAATGAGCCTAGTCAGCACCACATTGAGTTCCCACGCTGGGGCCGGAGCCTTCACCGGTAGGAACGAGCGGGACAGTCCCTTGATGAACTCCTTGACCAGACGGTCCGACCGCAGATAACCGCCAGATGAATCTTGATGGAGGCGTGAGCCAGCCCAGATTTATGACAGTAGATACAGCAATACCTGAGGGGCCGTGACCGTCGGAGGGTTAATCTTCTGTGCACGGCACCAAATAGTAAAGCACTTCCATTTGTGTCTGTAGCACTTCAAGGTATATGACGTCCTGTCCTTGGCGAGAATCTCTTTGGAGTCTGCCGAAGATCCTAGCGACCGAATTCTAACGCTGCAGGAGCCAGGCCTTCAGCAGTATTGCGCCTCCTCCCCGGACAAAAAGATCCACGACCACTGGCAGCTTGACCGGAGGGGATGCCGACATGCTGAGTAGGTCCGGGTACCAGATCTGCCTCGGCCACGCTGGTGTGACGAGGATCATCCTGCACCGGTACCGCCTTAGTTGATTGATGACTCAAAGAAGTAACGGCAACAGAGGAAACGCATTTAGAAACAGGCCTTCCCATGGGAATGAGAATGCGTCCTCCATGATCCCCGGCTGGGGGAATCTGCTGGCGAACCTCCGGCACTTGGTGTTCGTCACCGACGCAAACAGATCGATCTGGGGACTGCCCCATCTGAGGAAAAGGTTGTCCACCTGGTCTTGCCAAAGCTCCCACTCGTGGCAAGAGTGCAGCTCCCTGCTGAGCAAGTCGGCGACAGTGTTCTTTACTCTTGCCAGGTGAAACAGAATGAGGAAGATCCCCTGGTCGACTGCCCAGTGCCATAAATCCTGCGCCTGTTTGGAGAGCGCAGGGGATCTGGTGCCCCCCTGTTTCCGGATGTAAAACATTGTGGTGGTATTGTCTGTGAAGATCCTAACCACCATGCCCTTGAGGGACGGCAGGAATGACTTGAGGGCCAAAATACCACCTGTAACTCCAAGATGTTGATGTGCAATGTCTTCTCCTCCGGCAGCCACAGGCCTCTGGCGTGAAGCTCCCCATGCTTCCAGGGAAGCGTCCGTCGTGACCATCTCCTGGTATGGGGGGGGGCCTCTGGAACTTCGTGCCCCTGGCGATATTGGATGGCAGGCCCATCCCCCTTATCGCACGACAGAATTCCTCATCTAGAGCAATCCTGTTCTGGAAGCCTCCATACACCTGTACCCAACGGCGGTTGAGGAACTCCTGTAGAGGGCGCATCCGCAACCTGCAGAGGTATTATGCATGATATCCTGGCAAGTAGAGACTTGATCGTCCTCACCGTGGTGACTCAGAGTGCCAAAAGCCGTTGCACTTTGCCTAGGATGGCCGATATCCTCTCCACTGACAGACGCCAGGCAGGCCACCGTGTCGAGTCTGGAACCCAGGAACAGCGTGTCCTGGGATGGGAGTCAAGCAGGACTTTGCATAATTCACAGAGGACCCCAGTTCTTTGCTGTGTGGTCGACGGCGGTGTCCTTCGACCTGGCCCAGAAGAGCCAGTCATCCAGGTAAGGGTACACGTGAATCCCCTGCAGTCAAAGATGGGCTGCCACCGGCACCAGGCACTTGATGAAGACTGGGTGCCGACTTCAGTCCGATGGGGAGAGCCTTGAACTGGTAATGGTTCCCTTGAACGACAAAGCGCAGAAACTTGTGTTGTCCTTTGTGGATGGGGACGTGGAAGTAAGCGCTCTCCAGTTCCGACGACGACAGAAAGTCTCCCTCTTCCAGCTGGCCGAGCACGTGTTGAAGTGTGACCATTCTGAACTTCTGGGACTTTATATACTTGTTCAGTCATAGTAGGTCCAGAATGGGCCTCCATCCCCCGGTCTTCTTTTGTGCGAAGAAGTACCTTGAGTAAACTCGGGAGCCCCGGAGCCGCTTTGGAACTAGCTCTATCGCCCCTTTTTTAACATGGCCGAACTACCAGCAGCAACTGAGGGATGTGGTTTTCCTGCCGGGCCACCGGTGGTATTTGGGGACACTTTTGTTGGAACTCTAGTGTGTCCGTGGGCGAGAGCATCCAGCACCCAACGGTCAATGGAGATGGTCTTCCACACGCTGATTAAGTTCACCAGCTGGCCTCCCACCGGGGTGCACGGTTGGGGGCCCGATGTCCTGGCCGGTTCAATCTTGCTAGAAGGTCGACGGGCCGCCTTGCAGTCCCAGACAACAGCGTTCGCCCCCAAAGGCCTTGGATCAGCCCCTGTTGGCTTCCTGGGTCGAGGAGCGTGAAGGCTGGCGTTAAGAGGAGGAGCCCCCACCAAAACCTCTCGAAGACCGGCTAGACTTCCCTCCTGAGGAACCAAAGGACGGCCGCCTTCGTAGCATGCCTAGGGCACGTGCCATCTCCGTATCAGTCTTGATAGCCTGGAGGGATTCATCTACAGCCTTCCAGAACAGGTTGTCGCCATCAAAGGGCATGTCCGAAAACCTTGTCTGGACCTCCTGAAGTTGGTGGCCTTGAGCCAGCCATGACGGCGACGACAGACACCGTTTCCCATCTGGCAGAACCCCACGTCCGCAATGTCCATGGCCACTGTGATCCGACGCCACCTCACCTTCTTGAAGGATCGCCAAAGCCTCTATCCGCTTGTCGTCGGGGAGGAAATCCAGGAGCTGAGTCATCTTAAACTACAGCTCCCGGTCATATCTGGCCACGATAGCGAGGGCATTGGCAGCCTTGACCGTCGTTGCTGCTGAGTAGATAACTTTTCTACCCATCAAATCCAATTTCTTCCCATCGTTGTCCGGAGGGGTGGACGACGCAGCAAACGCCGAACTCAACAATTTCTTCCTGGCGGCCGCCGAGACCACAGAGTCCAGTGACGGTTGAGACCGCAGGTACTTGGGTGCAGAGTCCAGCACCCTGCACTTTTCTTTCCAGCGGGTCTCTCTTCGCTTGGGCCGTAGAGGGGGTTCTTCATCAGAGCCAGCCCTTCATCCCAAACATCATCCAGGAGCAGGATCGAAAGGATGTCTTCTTTCTCTTCGCCTCCCAGCGCTGATATAAGAAGCCTTCCTGCTTTTCCTCCGGCGTGAGTTGGAAAAGTTCTGAGGCTCAGGCGATCAATGCATTGAAAGATCCTATCTCGTCTGGAGGAGAGGCTCTGGGTGGAGGCGACGTGAGATCCAGATCCCCTATTCCATCGTCATCTGTGCCCGTTGTCCCTGTGTCAGACTCAGTTTCCCTTGGGGGGGTTTGGGTGGCGGGGGAGAGGGGGCGATGGGTTGCATGGAGGCGTCCGTTGCCTCCTCTTCTTGGCTAGCGGTTCACCCGGTGTCAACGGGGCGACTGGTACTGGCGATGAGGGAGGAGCAGGTGGCAGGGTTAGCAGAATTCTCTATCTCGGACACCAGCGTGCAAAGAGTCGAGAGGAGGTCCAGTAAAAGGTCTCTAGGCGTCATCTGGCTTGTAGGGGTAGGGTCTAGGGCCTAGTCCTCCATAGATTGTATCCCCATCATCGTCGCCCCCATCGTTGGGCAAGTCCCCGTCGTCTCCCTCGTCGTAATCGCCCTCATGGATGGTATGGACAGAAATGATCATCTTCATCGGCAGAAGAAATGTCTGTTCCCTGAAGGCCTTCAACACCCCCCACCCCTTCTTCGGGTCCAGAGGGGTCAGTCTCAGGGTGAGGTCCAGCATCCTCTTCTCTGGGGTCTTCTCAACTGGCTTGTTTGAAGCCTCCCTCCTGGGAGGAAGGGTCACCTTTGCCGTTGCCGGGGCACCCTGCAGATCCACCCCTTCGCCTTTGAAAGCGACGCCGCCGCCACCACCACCTCAGAGGGAGGGAGGGTGACTATTTTGCCTTCACAGAAAGGCCGGGCCCCTTTGTCTTGTTTGGCCTTCCTCTCCACGGCCGTGTTGAAGCCTTGGCTGGTTTGGCCTTCTCCTTCGGGGCAGGATCAGACCCTTTGTCTCCTTTGGCCTTCTCCGTCACGGGTATGCCGGACACCGTACCCTGCTTGACCTTCTCCTGCCTGGTCTTCTCTAGGTTCTCCGTCAGCTTACCCGGGTTATCCGCTTTCCTCTTGGATGAAGAATCAGAGTGTTGACTGGAGATCGATGCAGATGGGGATGACGATCGCGCCCTGAAAGTCGCGCCCCAGATGGAAGCGGACTTGCAGTGCTTGGCCTTGTGTTGGGCCCCCATGGGTGTGGCGCCCTCAAAAGGTCTTAGAAGCCCACTCAGGTTTCCTGGATCCGGGAGAGCCACGGTACCACCAGTGCAGGGGCCTTGGCCTGCAGTCACAATTCAGGTTTCCCGGATCCGGGAGAGGCATGCCCCTGGGTACCACAATTCAAACCGTTGGTGCAGATCCTTCACGTGTGCTTCGAGAAGCCATGGCTAATCACCTTTTCAAATTTCAAGTAGGATTTCGAAAGGGCATGGGTACCCCTTTAAATGCGGCAATCATATCCCATCTGCTAGCTGACTCAAAATTGACTCAAAATTGTGTAACACTGGCCCCATGTACATGGCAGCCTTAGATCTATCGTCAGCTTTTGACTGTCATTTGGGATCTGTTGTGGGTAAAAATGTATAGATTAGGCTTTTCACCAACTCTAATTCATCTTATTGCAATGTTACACGACGACACAACCTTCCAAATTTGCATCAATCAAGAAGGTGCATTAACTCCCCTATACCAACTATGATCGGGGTCAAGCAGGATTGCAATCTTGCTGCCACCCTATTTAACTATTACTTGTGCGATATGGATGGACTGTGGAATTTGCAAACATACCCAATCAGATTGGGCACTGTAAAATTACATTGGATGGTATTCGCGGGCGACGTCATATTATTCGATAAGACCCCATATGGTCTGCAGTATAAGCTAGACCTGTTTTCTACGTATGCCGCTAAACATAATCTGCAGGCCAACTCAACAAAGTCCCAAGTGATTATTTTCACTAATAGAAAAAAACAGAGTATGTACTTGGACACTTTTGGGAATTCTCTTCAACGTGTACATTCGTTACGATATTTGAGTTATACTTTAATGGACGTCTCTTCAATACTGTTTTGGACTTAACTCAACAGCAAAGTGAGACCACTTATTTTGCAAATGAAGATAATTTCCAAAAAACACTAAATATTCTCTGCTTCCTTGAATTGATTTTTATATTTTAAAAGTTGAGCCAACTTTATTATTTACATTGGATACTTGTTTGTTGGATGTTCACTCTCTGTTGAACAAAATACAAGGCAGAATATGGAAAGAAACTTTAGGACTTGCTATGGCTGTTCCCAATTCCATAATACGCCAAGAGTTGGATCTTTGGCTCTTGTGTCTCTCGCAACCAGGTTCCAGTGCATATGCTTGCAAATTATTGTAAAATGCTGGTCCCTCCACGTAGTTCTTTATACGAGGGATTTAAGACACTCTTAGACAACCATAAAGTGCCATCTATTAATCACTTTAAAACTAATATGAACCAACTACTACTAAATATTTCTGCCTCCATTGATGAACTCAAGTTAGATCTTCCTAATGTCAATAGAAAATTATACAAACTTGACTGGTCAAACACGATCGACCTAATCAGCACCTATAAGACCTACACGGAATATGCCTTATTTCCAAGGAAAGTAGAAGATAGGTTGGCGTATATTAAATTGTTTCCATGTGAAAGAGCTTGATCTATATATATATATATATATATATATATATATATATATATATACGCTTCAAGCTGAATCAATTTTCTACGATGGAATGAACTACGCATTGGTCTAGATCAATGGGGACCAACAATCATGGGTTCTATCGTTTGTGTCTGTATCACAACCAGTTGGAAACACTCAAACATCTAGTGTTATTTTGTGTTCACTGAACAGGACATAGTAAAGTGTAATCTGTATTCTAGACAAATGCTGTGGGAGCGTTGCATGTGGGGAAACAATTGTGCTTTAGTTTTAGCTTTAACAAAACATATTTTTAAAATTGAAGAATCTCTAAAGCATGAATATGGTATAAAATATATGTGATACAAGGCACATTAGGTGTAAACACTTTAGTATGATTTTATTGGTTAAGTAACCATATGCTCACACTCTCACCTTAAAATCTCATTCTAACATATGTCTGACTTATATCGTATAAATCCTTAATGACCACATCTTTGATTTAAGTCACCGAAAGTAATACGAAGATACATGAAATTTTACCCAAATCACAAAAATGTTTGTACCAAATTGTATTACAATCAAATTATTTATGAGTTAGTAATAGTTGCTGTCTCTAAGAAGTATGTTATAATTTATGTGTGAAGTATTTTTAATGTCAAAGTTTTATGAAAATTAAAATACAAAAATTCTTGAAGGTTTTAACTTTGTTTGAAAAGTTGTAATCGACTTCAAAATCAAAAAAAAAAAAAAAGGAAGCCACAGCAAATCACAAAAGCGTCCTCCTTATGTGTCAGGTGCATGCAATATAGACACTGGGAATGCTTGTCGTCCATGTACCACATACCGCAGTCGGAGCAAAGCTTGAAGAGGGAAGCGCTGTCGTCCTTCTCGTCTGACATGATCCACGCAGTGTAGGCCTGAAGAATTTTCTGGTAGCCTCCAAGAAGAACATTTGACGAAAACAGCCCTTGAGGGGTGCTGAAAAATCCAAAAAACTGGACCGTGGAAGGATGATCGATGGAGCACACGGGCTCGACTGACCGAAAAATAGAGTTTAACACTCAAAAAAGTGAAAAACGCTGCAAAAAGCTTGAAGAGCGAAGCACAAGGACTCCCAATACTTGAACCTGCTGCAAAAATCTGAAGATGGCTGCCAGAGGAGGGGCTTAGGTAGAGGGCAGTCATTGGCTGGGGGCCATACGACCCAGAGCTCAGCGATTGGTTTATAGGAGAAAGTCAGTTTAGAAACAAAACTGAAACTTCTTTTTACTGAGGATTCCCAACCTGACGGGGAATATTCATGAGCATGTGAATCCATGCCAGACCCCATGCTGGAGAACTGACAGGGTCTACTACCTTTGTATTACTGAAAGTAATCAGAAAGTAATCTATGGTCTTACCCCCCTTAGAAATACTGTTAGATGTTCTAAATAAGGTATGCGCTTTGCTCTGTATATCTAAAGCATAGTGTTACTTTTATAATGTGTTTATATGCTTTATGATCGTACTTACCCAGGAATCTCTTGGTCAGCTTGCATATAAAAGAAACCCTTTATTTTTACAATACATAGTGTATCAGTGTTTCTTTGGACCATATGTATAATACAATTTCTTTGTACTGATTCTACAGCCCTCTCTCGCTCCTTAGATATGCCTGGCTGCTCCGTCTACGCTACCATGAACTCAGGTGGTACAGCCTTATACTAAGAGTGGAGTCTTGTACTGTCTCAGTTGAATGGTTTTACTAAACCCTTAGTTGGACTTCAGAAATACGGTCCTAACAAAGTTCAACTTAAAAGTGGGTCCAAAACCTATACTTGCCCTCACAACTAAAGCTAAATAATGTGTAGGGATGTCAGCAACAAAATAGTTTTCCAAACAAAGGTCAGCGCTTCTTCCAGCTCTTGGATTACTCTCTAGCTCCCCTTCCCCAAAGTTCAAGATAGTTCCACATGGTCTTAGGTTTCCCTTCACCAAGACTTCAAATGGTTCAGCTTGCCAACTTGTACTTAAAATAAGTCTCTCAATATTCAAAATCAGCTTCTGGTCAATTTTCCACTTCTTCTGGGTCTTAACAGTTCATTCAGATTGCCTTCTTCTGTTTCACTGGAGCAATCTTTTTCATACACTTGGATTGGTTCTCTGTATGTTTCTTTGGCTTTCACAGATAGGGTACCCCCCAGTCTAGGCGCAGGTCACGCAACCAGTAACCCTAGGCTTTTGTTCCCACACAAGTTCCTCAGTATCTGTACCTGTGTGCTGGTTCAGACACACTTGTCTTTTCCTTGCCAGCTTCTTGGATTTGCCACAATGTGTTCTCCTCTTTACCAATCGCTGGACGTTGCCACAATGTATTCTTTTCACACACCTCTTAGCCAGTCTCTTGACTGTTACTGTTATGATGTACTGCTAAATTCCTTTGATCTGTCAGGAGTTTGGAACCCGACAACATTCCAGATCTGTTCTGTATTAGTTTGTGGAATGTTTTAGTAACAGTTATGAGAGATGCCTTAATGGAGGTGGCTACAGCCATACCTTACACCACTTACCTCAATAAATATCTTCATGCTGAAGGTCCTACTCATGTGCTGTCAGTCATTTCAGTCACCATGTTACTTTCCATACATTTCACTTTGTGGTGCTCTCTTTCCTTCACCACCTCGCTCTCACACTCTTATGCAAGATTCAATACTAGCTTTCTAATGCATTTCATAAGATTCGCTCTTACAAAAACTTGCCATCTGCACATAGGTATCTCAAAAGCTTTCATAGACTTGTCAAAAAACTTTTTTTAGTTTGGTATTCAATAATTCATAGCTTTATTCTTGGCTCATAGTTCATCTTGTTCGTTTTACTCATTACAAACCCTTTACTTTAGGTTCACAGCATCTTGTACATCATATTTCATTCAATCTGCATTTACTTTAGCCCATTCTCAGCCACCCCCAACCCCCAGCAGCACACAGATTTGAGTGCTCCTTCCTTTTCACTCACCGCCCCCTAGTGTCTCCTCCAGGCGGCTGCTTTCCTGTCTTCAGCTTTGCACATAGAGTTCTGCTGGATTGCTAGCCGTGCTCGCACTTCCATCCTTCTCTCTCTGTGGGTCGCTGGCAGCTCTGCTCACTTCCTGCTGCCGGTAGCCTTCAGCTATCGAAATTTCTTCCATGTTCACAGCTCCTGCCGCAGATACCCAAGAAATGAGGCTCCCACTGCTGTGGCCCGCTCACAGCCTGTCCAGGCCTCGGATCCACAGTTCCTTTGGGATACTGGCCGGAGTCCGGTCTTCCCCGCAGGACCACACTCGGCCGCCACGTGTGCAGGATTCTCTCCTCAGGCCCACAAAACTCTGCCCTGCTTCCCTTTGCTGGTCTCTCTCCTCTTCTTTATACACCTGCAACCACTTGACAGGTTGCAGGTGCGAGTCCTTGTTAAGTAAGATTTTCATATTTGTGATAAATCTTCCTGACCTGTGTCAACCCCAGAACATTTTGCTTGGACTTCGTGATTCATTTCCCTTGTCCCGAGGTGAAGGAGAATCTTTCTCCCCCTCTAACCTAGTCTTTTACTCGTTTTATGGGTGACCTTTTTATGTCTCTCAATAGTGAGTGATTGAAGCTATAGTTTTGTGATGGTTTCTAATGTGCATTTCGCCTTCCGACCTATTTCCAACATGGCCGCCACTTCTGCACTAGGAAATCGTCTACTCCACAGTCTAGTTGAGACTGATTCCAAGATGGCCGCCACAGCGGTTACCATCGCTAGCGTACAATGCAGGCTAGTTGTTAATTCCCAGGAAGCCTTGCAACCTTCCACCATCACTTCCTATTCACTCCCTTATAATCCAGCAACAACAGAAGGAAGATGCGTTGCTACTCTCTCAGGAGCCGGCACACGCTTCGTAAGTTCGCCTCACTAGGATTACGAAGACATTTCCTCTCAACCATTTTTTGTCTACTTTAGTCACCTTCTTCTTCTCCATTCCTCCCTTTTATTTCAGAAGGCTTTACGGAACCTTTCATTTTCATTTCCGGCATCGATTCTACTTCTAAGCACGCTTAGACCCGGAATCTCCTCCATACCTCCCTCCAGGGAGTCTCTATGTACTAATCTACTTTTCATCTT
Organism: Ambystoma mexicanum; assembly: GCF_040938575.1. Lineage (NCBI taxonomy): Eukaryota > Metazoa > Chordata > Amphibia > Caudata > Ambystomatidae > Ambystoma > Ambystoma mexicanum. The sequence continues at coordinate 1,414,296,247 of NC_090937.1, forward strand.
ACTTCTTCAATCACTCCCGGCTATCGGACTTCTGTTTCTAACTCCTCACCCTTCCTTTATAGCAATACCTTGTTGGGAACCTCCAGATTTTCCTCATCCACTCAGGCTGGCTCAAAAGGACTTGGAAGTAAAAGGGTAGGCTTTCTCCTAGTTCATCCTACTCTTATAGAACTAGATACATCCACCCTAAATCTTACGGGTCTTTTCTTTCCCTCATCATAGTGCCCTCTTACTTTTGCAACACGACAGATTCCTTACCTCTCCGCTCTCTTCATGTTTAGCACATGGTAAGCTCTCAGAACCCTCTATAGGAACTTCTCCTTTCCTTACTTTCAGGAATAACTGTGTTCATTTTTACCCACTATATTTAGCTCAGTTTCAAAGGCCTCTCGTCTAAAACAGCCAGAAAGAATACCCAGACCAGCTCTCACCGGGTCTCCACAGGAAGACAACGCCCACCAGCAGCTCTTCCAGGGTTTTATCCCCCACGAGGGTTTCCCTCAGAGTTTCACGAAGGACAAGCTTTTGCAGGTCCTTTGAGGAGTTCTCAGGGGGATTTCTCGTATTCTTCGAAGATCCACCAGGGTTTCTTCAGACATCTGTTCACCATATAAATCCCCAGGTAGGTGGTTTTTTGTTTCTTCCCAGTGTATTTCGGAACAATTTTGTTGTCTTTACAAAACAGTTAACAGTTAGCAACGCCTGTGTTATCTTTTGTTCCTAGTACTCTGGGTAGAAACATAGGAATAACAAGTCATGGATCAGCAACAGCAGCAACACATTCAACAGCCGATTGCTGCTGTTCAATCCCTAATTACTGAAGTACAGCAGTTAAAGCATGAGAATGCCTCCTTAAGACAGCTCCAACAGCAAACGGCCCAACAGGCTGCAGCCCCTCGTATCCCACACTGCTCAGACGTTCCTCCAGGACCCTTACACCAGGAGGACAGTTTGATGGTAACCCGCATGGGGTTAAGGAGTTCTTGGACTCCTGCTCCGTGCAATATGCCTTTAAAGCAGCTTATTTTCATACTGATAGAGATCGTGTGGGATATATGGTCTCAAATTACTGGACCAGCATTGGCTTGGGCAACACCTTTAGTCACAAACAATAACCCTATTTTAGACTCTCATACAGCATTTTGCAATAGCATCCGTACCATGTTTGGCCGCCAAGAGATTCGTGTAGCGTCACAAGAACACCTCCTTGACCTAAAACAAGGAAGTTTAGATATTTTGGCTTACATAACCAAATTCAAACAGATGGCAAGCGAAACCACATGGTCAGATGACGCTCAGGTCACACTCTTCAGAAGAGGTTTATCTGAAGACCTCAAAGACGAGGTGTCTCGGGTCCCTAGCCCCTCTACACTAACTGAATTCATCGCATTGGTAATGCAAATAGATTACCGTATGAAGGAAAGAGTAATGGAGAGAAAAAAGGGAAGGAATACACGAACTACGTTCTCTCCTTCTCGTCCTCAGTCCAATGATGAACCGATGCAATTGGGTTCAACAGCTCGAGGCCCCTTGACTCCCGAAGAGAGAAACCGGAGGAGGACCTTGGGTCTTTGTATGTACTGTGGTTCAAATAACCACACGGTACAAGATTGCCCAATTACACCACCTCAGCGTTCGGGAAACGCCAGCTTCCGGCCGTAAGGGGAACCACAGTACGGGAACTAACACCTAAACAGGGTTCCTCACAAACCTCTTACTCCTCCTTCTGTACTAGTCAGACCGATTCTCATATGGTGGTACTCTTGGTCTCTTTCTCCTTCGGTGATCGTCTGCTACAGAACATACCGGCACTAGTGGACAGTGGAGCGGCCGGAAATTTCATTGATGATCAATGGGCCATCTCACATAGAATTCCCAGGTCCACTAAGGTAGAACCTATTCCATTGGAAAGTGTGGATGGTAGCCCTTTGGTTTCCGGACCCATCAAGGATCAAACTAATCCAATCTTGATGAACATCTCTGGTCATCAAGAGATTCTCACGTTGGATATCATTCGGGCAGCCCATCATCCAGTAATTCTAGGATTACCGTGGTTAAGGAAACACAACCCGTTCATTAACTGGACAGCTGGATCTTTCTTTCTGGGGTCTGAATACTGCATAACCCATTGTGTCAAAAATCAGCAAAAGGTGATGGTTGACTCTGCTCCAGTTCCCTTGAATCACCAGTGGGTAACCTCCCTTAACCATGTATCTGGGCTTCCAGAACGCTATCATAAATTTCAAGAAGTTTTTTCTGTCTCAGAATACACTCAACTTCCCTCTCACCGTAGGGATGACTGCTCTATAGAGCTGGTTCCTGACCAGCCATTACCATTTGGGCGAATGTATATCTTATCTGAAAACGAAAAGGAGGTCCTACGTGAGTATCTTCGAACCCATCTTAAGAATGGACTGATCACCGAATCCACTTCACCTGCGGCTGCCTCTGTTTTTTGTTTCCAAAAGAAATTCTACGGAACTCCGCCCGTGCATAGATTTCCGTGGGCTGAATAAAATCACAGTTCCTGACAAATACCCTATGCCATTAATACCCGACATTCTTGAAGCAGTCAAAGGGGCCAACATTTACACCAAATTGGATCTCAAGGGAGCGTATCATCTTATTCGAATAAAACCGGATGACGAATAGAAGACAGCATTTAGAACTCCGTTTGGACATTTTCAATACAGAGTGATGCCTTTTGGATTGTCCAACGCCCCGGCGATTTTCCAAAGGTTTATGGATCACATCCTTGCAGATCTGCTACTTCATAATATGGTCGTCTATTTAGATGATATTTTGATATTCTCTTTCAATATCCAAAAACATCAGAAACATGTTGAAGAGGTGTTACGGAGGCTCCAACAAAACCATTTGTATTGTAAGATAGAGAAATGCTCCTTCCATCAAACTCAGGTTACCTACCTAGGATATGTTCTTTCGGCCGAAGGAATAGCAATGGACCCTGAAAAGGTGTCTGCTGTCCAGAACTGGCCCACTCCCTCTTCCGGCAAGGACATTCAACGCTTTGTTGGATTCGCTAATTTCTATCGAAGGTTTATTCCCGAATTCTCAAGACTTACTCAACCTTTGACGAATCTACTAAAAAAGGGAAAAAAGTTTTTATGGTCTCCGATCACAGACCAAGCATTCAATAAACTTAAGGAATTGTTTACCTCAGCTCCTATCCTGTTAACACCTGATCAATCCCGCAGGTTTATTGTTGAAACCGATGCCTCACAGTACGCTCTAGGAGAAGTTCTACTTCAACTAGACGATTCTAATCAAGAACGCCCTGTAGCATATCTATCCAAGACACTGGCTCCTGCCGAACTAAACTATACTGTTCTAGAAAAAGAACTCTTAGCCATCAAGCGAGCCTTTGAGGAGTGGCATCATTTACTCTTAGGAGCCAGACATCCTGTTGAAGTCAGGACAGATCATCACAACCTCCGGATTCTGCAGTACGCACAAACCTGTAATAGCCGCCAGGCTCGCTGGGCTCATTTCTTCTCTCCATACAGGATCACTTTCTCATTTATTCCCGGAAGGGATAATTCGAAGGCGGATGCTCTTTCACGGAAGGAACACCTTCCCAACAAACTTTACAAGACAGAACCCATCTTTCCCCTGATGGCTTCAGGTTTACAAACCACATCAGATTTTTTGTCACAACTTAAGGTCCCATTCTAGGCACATTACCAAGGACCAACTGTCACTTACCGATAAAACGGCTTTGATCAAGGAAGACAATTGTTATTTTCATGGAAATAAGGCATTCATCCCCACTCGACCACTCCAGAAAGAAGTCTTGGACATGTGTCACTCTTCACAGATAGCTGGACACCGTGGAGTCCTGTCCACTCTGGAAATGATCTCACGTTTTTTCTGGTGGCCTACGTTCCGGAAGGATGTCAAGGAATACGATAGGTCCTGCCCCGTCTGCCTACAAACCAAGGTTCCTCGAAAAGCACTTCTTGGGGAATTGGTAAAGATGCCATTACCCTCTCGCCCTTGGCAGATAATATCAACGGATTTTATTGTTGATCTTCCACCTTCAGGGGGTTGTTCCACTATAATGGTAACCATCGATACCCTTACCAAAATGGCTCACTTCACTCCTCTGACAGGAGTACCATCGGCAGCACGAATGGCCCGCATCTTTATCAGTAAAATCTTCACCTTACATGGTTTACCCGAGACTATCATCTCTGACAGGGGTTCACAGTATACCTCACGATATTGGAAGCTTGTCTGTTCACACCTCGGTATTTCTCGGGCTCTCAGTTCAGGCTATCATCCTCAATCGAATGGCCAGACTGAGAGACTCAATCAAACATTGGAAGGATATCTCCGGAGCTATGTTTCTGCAGCCCAAGATAACTGGAAGGAACTCCTGCCCATGGCCGAATTCACATACAAGAACTCATACCATTCTGCCATTAACACAACTCCTTTTCATTGTACATATGGATTCAATCCCACTTCTTCCCCGATAATGAAAAGATCCGAAACCAGATTTCCAGATGTGGACTCTCTAATGCTCCAGATACGTCACGGACATAGCTCCGCCTTGACCGCATTACAAAATTCACAAGTCAAAAGTTAACATTTTGCAGATCGCCACAGAACCCCAGCACCAGTGATAAAGAAAGGGGACTGGGTTTGGCTATCCTCTAGATTTCTCCCTCGTCATTTAGTACCATCTAAGCTTTCTCCTCGATTTTTTGGACCTTTTCAGGTTATTTCAACAATTGGTACCGCAGCTTTTAAACTCCGACTCCCGACTTCCTGGTCCCGGATTCATCCTGTTTTTCACATATCACAATTGAAACCAGACAATCGAAGTATTTTTCACCCTGTGGTCTTGGTTCGTCCTCCCCCAGAGATGTGTGAAACCGGACCAGAATACGAAGTCAAAGAAATTTGTGACTCTCGGTACCATCGGGGTCGGTTACAGTATCTTGTGGCCTGGAAGGGGTATTCTCCTGCCGACCGCACATGGGAACCTGAGACTGAGATTCATGCTCCCCGCCTTATTAAGAAATTTCACCTCAAACACCCGTCTAAACCGGGAGGAAGCAGGTCTAAAAAGGGGCATACTGTGATGGTTTCTAATGTGCATTTCGCCTTCCGACCTATTTCCAACATGGCCGCCACTTCTGCACTAGGAAATCGTCTACTCCACAGTCTAGTTGAGACTGATTCCAAGATGGCCGCCACAGCGGTTACCATCGCTAGCGTACAATGCAGGCTAGTTGTTAATTCCCAGGAAGCCTTGCAACCTTCCACCATCACTTCCTGTTCACTCCCTTATAATCCAGCAACAACAGAAGGAAGATGTGTTGCTACTCTCTCAGGAGCCGGCACACGCTTCGTAAGTTCGCCTCACTAGGATTACGAAGACATTTCCTCTCAACCATTTTTTGTCTACTTTACTCACCTTCTTGTTCTCCATTCCTCCCTTTTATTTCAGAAGGCTTTACGGAACCTTTCATTTTCATTTCCGGCATCGATTCTACTTCTAAGCACGCTTAGACCCGGAATCTCCTCCATACCTCCATCGAGGGAGTCTCTAGGTACTAATCTACTTTTCATCTTACTTCTTCAATCACTCCCGGCTATCGGACTTCTGTTTCTAACTCCTCACCCTTCCTTTATAGCAATACCTTGTTGGGAACCTCCAGATTTTCCTCATCCACTCAGGCTGGCTCAAAAGGACTTGGAAGTAAAAGGGTAGGCTTTCTCCTAGTTCATCCTACTCTTATAGAACTAGATACATCCACCCTAAATCTTACGGGTCTTTTCTTTCCCTCATCATAGTGCCCTCTTACTTTTGCAACACGACAGATTCCTTACCTCTCCGCTCTCTTCATGTTTAGCACATGGTAAGCTCTCAGAACCCTCTATAGGAACTTCTCCTTTCCTTACTTTCAGGAATAACTGTTCATTTTTACCCACTATATTTATCTCAGTTTCAAAGGCCTCTCGTCTAAAACAGCCAGAAAGAATATCCAGACCAGCTCTCACCGGGTCTCCACAGGAAGACAACGCCCACCAGCAGCTCTTCCAGGGTTTTATCCCCCACGAGGGTTTCCCTCAGAGTTTCACGAAGGACAAGCTTTTGCAGGTCCTTTGAGGAGTTCTCAGGGGGATTTCTCGTATTCTTCGAAGATCCACCAGGGTTTCTTCAGACATCTGTTCACCATATAAATCCCCAGGTAGGTGGTTTTTTGTTTCTTCCCAGTGTATTTCGGAACAATTTTGTTGTCTTTACAAAACTGTTAACAAGTTTCCTATAACTTTTGGCCTTAGGCTGGTTTGCCCCTCTTGGATTCCCCCTTAATTCCTCTTTAATGTACTTGGGTGAACTACTGTTCCCAAGGAGTAAAGAGGAATTTTCATCCCCCTTTACATTTTAAATAGTGAGCCAGCACATTCCTACTTATGTGGAGTGCTGGGGGGATACAATGTATCCCCTTGCTTACCCGTAGCATTTTTGTTACAATTGCACATGTACTTGAATGACTGGTGGCAGTGGTTTTACCTTAGTGACTTTCTATTCTTATTACTCGCAGGCTGTTAAATCAGCCTCGGTAATGCACAGAAGGGCCACCATTTTTCAAAAATGGTGGGCTCCTTTTTTCACCATTTCTCGTTTGCTTGTTGTCGGAGTTCTTCCCCTATAATGTTAGGTGGGAACGACCTCGGTGGAAGTTTTGTTTTTGGCTGGAGTTCTTTGTATTCCCTTCCAAGGCTCCAGAGTATCTGAGAAGGCAGGAAGCGAGGGAGGAGTACAAAACTCCACAGCCCTTTGTCTTTCATCTTGCCTGAAAGAAGACCAGTCTCAATGGAGGGGCAAGCTGTCCTGATTGGACAGCTAGACTGCCCCTTTCTGTAAACCGCAGGGAGAGCTTGCAGAAGTTGTGCTGTAGGTTCCTGATAAATACTCTAAACCTGGAAGCTGCTGACAAGTTGACCATTGGAGCTGAAACCAAAGAGGAGGATGAAGAAAAGACACCTGTAGCGATTTCCAGCAACTGGAGAGCCTTCTGTGTCACCAGAGTCTGATGCAACCCTTCCTTCCAATCGACTGGGGGGTCCTGAACGTGACTCCGACTCAGAGGCTGGTGAGATCCACAAGTCTAAAGAACACCTGCATTTTGAGCCATCCCACGACATGCTGCAACTATGTTGCGCTGCAATACCCCATTACCCTAGGACCTCGAGCCATTGTGCGGTGCATGGTCTTCCGGAAGTGCGCATCCGTCCGAAACTTTGGTTGCCTCCTGCTGGTTCTCCAGGGACCAAGAGAGTGAAGAGAATCAGACTGTCGATTTTCATTCATCTAGCTGCTGTAAAAAGGCACCAAAATCACAGAGCCACGAGAATCCGTGAAGAAACCTTTCCTGGAAGCCTCCTCCGACTGCTGCTGCAAGTTCCCAGAAAGGGAAGATGATGATGATTATTTTTTTTTATTTTTTTTTTTTATAGTTTAATTTACAAACTTTTTAAAACAGTAGCTTTCTCGTTGTAGTTTCTTATTTTTTTTTGTATTTTCAAACAGCAATTTCATTACAATTCTTTAGAAGTTCATCTACAAAGTCAATGACTCGACAAGTCAGCATCACATTTTTTCCACCAAGCATACGAAACCACCAGTCTTCCATGTTTAGATTTCTTGGGGCATAATTTCCTAAGTAAGTGGATCTTTGTCGATTTATGTTCACGCATTCAATTATAAGATGTTTAATGGACTCAACTTCGCCCTTACAAAATCTGCATAGATTGTCGGTCGTTTCGTTGTCGTGTATCCTGAATAGCAGTTCTTTTGTCCTCAAAATGTTTAGCCGCAATCTCATGAATGAGTCTCGATGATATCTTGATGGAAATTGTTTTAGGTACCTGGATAGTAAGTCAAGACAATTTGCAACTGGGCCCAAGTATAGTGCAGAGTCCAAGTTGTTATAATGTTCTAGGTTTAAAATCCATTGCCATTGTTTTATCTTCTTTTTTGCATTTTGCGGCTGATGTATTAGCATTTCCAAGGATGTGTTTGCGTGAGACATAATCTCAACGAGTTTTACTTGCCATTCGTTTATCAGGGAATTCGAACATTTTTTGTCATTATTTTGAAAGATGTTGTACGCCGGTTCCGGGGAACTTAGCTTCATTTTCCTAAGTAAAGACAAAGATTTCCATATAACAATTCCTTGCAGGGAATTTAGAGCAAGTTCATTTCTGATCTTAATAATTGATACATATTTGGGTAGCCTTAAAACCTTTCTCCAGAATTTGGCTTCCACATACGGCCATATTCTATGGTTTAAGTTCCAAGCTGCTTCAACGCCGTAAGTTAATGCTGGTATGACTTTCAGTTGGTAAAATTCCCATACTGGTTGCATCGTGAATTTGCCATATAGTCTATGCAATTTTGTTGCTTGATGAGCAAATGTTATTGTTCTATGAATTAAATCTTTAGACCACTCCCATTCTCTTATAGAAGTGTTAAATGGAATTCCCAGGTATCGTATTTCATTAGTGATTTCCAGCTTTTCAGCTCCAATTGACCAGGTAAAGTTTCTGTTTCTTTGTCCTGATATTGAGCCGAAAGACATGACTTTGGTCTTTGTAGCATTAATGCACAATTTATTTTTGATCATGTACTTATTTAACGCTGCTAGAAGCCTTAAAAGGCCGATCTGGGTTTGGTCGGCAAGGGCTATGTCATCGGCATAGGTGACTCCTCTTATTTCATTGCCGTTTATTTTCGGAGGAAAACAGTTTACTTGATTTAGAGTGAGTGGGATATCAGCAATAAACAACTTGAATAAGAGCGCAGCAAGTGGGCAATCCTGTTTCACACCTGTATTTGTCTCTATGGGAGTTGTTAAGTCGCCTTGCTGATTCAACCGTACTCTAATTGAGGTATTTGTGTGAAGGGCAATTATGGGTTGTAGAATTTCTTCTGGACAGGACCAGCTCCTTAATTTCTTCCATAATAGGTCTCGATTAATGGAATCAAATGCTTGACGCATATCAACAAATGCCAGATGTAGATTCTTTTTTTGTTTTAGTGCATCGAGCTTTAGTATATTCAGGATCACGAGATTTACTTCTGTCCCGACTCCTTTAGTAAATCCAGTTTGTCGGTGGTCTAGACAGTTTGATTGTACCGCCCAATTTGCTAGCTTCTGTTGTAAAAAGGAAGCCATTATTTTGCCAATCGTGTCCATCAGCGCGATTGGCCGATAGTTATTTGGATCTTCACGAAGGCCTTTTTTGTAGATCGGCACTATAATTGCCGTGGTCCACGATTGTGGCAAGATTCTTCTTTTAGTAATTTGCTTGAATAGAATCTCGATGAAAGATGACCATTCTAGCCTATTCTTTTTTAACATTATATTACTAATGCCATTCGGGCCTGCTGCTCTTGAATTTTTCAACTTTCCGATTTTTGTGGCTATGTCGTCAAATTCTTCGGTTGTATCCCATTTCGCTTGTGAAACAAGATTGCCAATTTGGCTGCTTTCTTCTTTGACGAAGAAAAGCTTGGCAAAGTGTTTTTTCCAAGTAGCCTCAGCTATCCCATTTGATAGCATTGCCTTCTGTGATGGAATTTCGTTATTTAAAATTTCCCAAGTTCTTCTTGAGTTTTGGGTCAAGATTAATTTTAGCATCAGGGCACCTCGTTCTTGGTCTCTCATTGATGCAAAGGTTTTTTTCCAGTTTCGAAATCTTTGTTTCCTTTTTTTTATTTTTGAAGTCGTTGATGCATCAGGGTTTTTCTTCAACTTTCTCAGGTCTTTCTGTAGTAACTTTTTTTCGTTACAAATCGTGGCACTCCACGTATGTCTATGTTCTACATTATTTTTTTTTAAGCCACCCTGAGGAGAATGAAATTGCATCAGCAAAGGAGTGTAATTGACCTGTGAGTCTGAGTCGACATCATTAATTCGTATTGAGTTTGTGATACTTGTAATCTGTTTATTTATTCTTAAATGATTTCCAGCTTTGTTTATTGCCAGAATCTCCCCCGACATCTTTTTTGCATTGTTTTGTTCCATTAAACAGTGCAACACTAGTGCGTCGTGGTCGCTTCTAGTCATGGGGGTTATAACTAAGTCTTTGACTTGGTCCCACAGATTCGAGGAAACCCAAATAAAGTCCAGGGTTTTATGGCGACCTGTATTGTGCCAGGTAGAACGAGGTGGAAGGTCACTAATAACATTACCATTTGTCAAGACACAGTTGCGCTCTTCCATTGCTTGAGTCCAGCTTTTGCATCTCGTCGAAACAGTTTGCTTTGTGTTCCAGCTTTCATTTGATTGCGTTGTTGTATCAATTAATTCGGCGAGATTTAAGTCACCACAGATTATAAACTTAAAATCAGTATATGCCAGCTGACCTTGATCAATTAAGGTCGTTACTGATTTAATAAAGTTTTTTGTGGAGATCTTAGCTGGATTCCAGTATGCATTAATGATTAGCATGTATTTTGGTTTCCTTACTGCGTGGTTCTTCAATAGTAGTAGTGTGCCTTGAACAAAGGGGTTTGGATTTGTTGATTGGATCCACTCCCAGCCCTTTCCTTGTTTGATCATAGTGATTAGCCCTGAGAACGGTTTCCCTAGGCTGTTTTTAACTGCCTGGTTTACTAGGATCAGATAGCCGTCTCTCATAGGTGTCTCTCGCAGCCACGTTTCTTGTAAACATATGATCAAATTTGCATCCAAATCGAGGGAAAACTCGTTAAAAAGGTGAACGAACCCCCTAGTGTTCCAAGATATTACTGTTGTCAAATCCTTCTTGGTATCAATTCATTGCTAGGCTGACATTCTATTTGATCGACGTTCGGGAGTACCCACTCTTCTTGTGGAAACCTCTTTGCCTATTTGGTCGCTGGTATTTGTGAAAGATTTCATTGTTGCTCCGAGTTTTTGTCTTGCAAGGTCTTTGTCCCGTTTCTTCGAATGCAAGTTATACATGTCGTTTGTAGGACTTTTTAATGCGAATTCTTCCGATTTTACCTCAAAACCGAAGAATAACAGTTCTTCAGTAGCCGCAAGTATAGCCTGTCGTACTGCGTGAGATTTAATATGTAATAGTACTATATCAGTACTAGTCTCCGAGACATATTCGACTATTTTGATGTCGTCTGTGGTTATAGTCCGCAGCGCTGGAACACTCTGTAGTAGCATCAAGATATTTTTCCGGTTCAAATTTATTGAGTCATTGTCTGCAAGCACATTTTCAACTCGCAGTTTGCCCAAGGTACCGTGCTCCACTTTTGTTGTTTCTGTACTCCTGATTTTGTCAGTTTTAGCTCTTTGCGCAGCTGTATATTTTGGATTTAAATTCGCGCTGTTATGTACTGACATGACGGCGGTATTAGCCAATGGTTTTTGCTTAGCTCGGTGATCGATGCCATCATTACTTTTACATCTTAAAGGCTTTGCCAATTCGATATACTTCTGATCGCCCTTTATTTGTGATCTCGAAGCCTGATTCGTGCTTGAGGACTCGTCTTGTTTTCTTTTCCAATTTATTTTTGATGGTTGGATAACACGCTCAAACGATTCAGCTGTATTTTCACTCTTGTTTGGGTCGTTATTGAATGACAACGTTTGATTTAGATCGTCAACCGAGCTGACTGAATACGTAGACAGATCTTCAAGATCAATTGATGCTTCTGCAGCATGAGTTGAGCTGCATCCTGATTCTCTCTGGGCTCGTTTTTTTGGATTGCCTTTTTCAGGCACAGGCCGATCGTTCGTATCGTTTGATGGTTGTTGCTTTTTCTTTGCCTTAAATGTTAATTTTTGAGGCTCACGATCAAATAAGCCAGGTCTAGTAGGTGTAGTTAAGTTTCTTATAAATTTTCTAGAGCTGGTAGTTTGCTTTTTAGCATCTGCCTTTTTGTTGTTTGAATTCTTCTTTCCAGTTTTAGCCTTATTTGCTTTTGTTTCATTACTAGATAGAAATTGAATCGTTTTTGCTGGGCCTTTGAATATGTCAAATGTTGAGAGGGGTTTTTGGCTATTTCCCTCCACAACAGAATCGCCAGTTGGTGGAGTCGCTAGGGCCGCCGATGCTGGCCTTTGTTGAATTTGACTCGTTGTGTGATGAGATGGTAAAGGTGGAGCGTTGATCTCGGACATACTCGGCAAAATGGGCTCGTTTTGGTCCTCTGTTGCTTGCTTTGGACCATTGTCTCTTTTGCCTATCACATCGCAGTTCAAATATGCTGGGAGGTCAATTTTAGACAGTGTTTCAGTTGTTTTATTTGCCAATTTTTCCTTTTTTGAGCCTCGGTTTTGTGAAAGCGGCACAGTATTGAATTGCGAAGTGGGTGGTTTTGCTCCTTTAGGACTTGAAATTTCAGTCTTTTCCCTGTGCCGCAACCATTTCATACATTCCATTACTGCCTCCATCAATACTACTTTCTCGTGGTTCTCTCTCATTGTAAGGTCACATAACCTTGATTGCCACGCAATTGTGTGTTCTGCTTCCTTTTCCATGCGTGTTGCAAGTTGAGTATAAGCGCTTTCCATTTTGTTTATTTTTTCAGTTAGATTAGATAAAATGGAACTCTGTGTCGTTATACCATCACTAAGTGTTTCATATAACTTTGTAAATGGGATAAGAGCCAAGGAAGTAGCAGCTAAGACGTTGTTATGGATTTGTATCGCTGCTGCTGTCGATATGTTTGGGTTCGAGGATTCCTTTGGTTTGCCATCAAGGGAGGCTGTGCCACATTGATCTATTTTTTTTTACAGGTGTGTCACCATTTAGGGACTTCTCTATTGCACTTGTGCCTTGCTTTGTTTTTGTGATGGGCTTTGTAGCGTGCAGAGGCGGGCCCTTGCTTTTTTGGCAAAGGGACGATGAACTTCGTCTATCAGAAAGTGTTGAAGTACTGTTTTCTAGACTTACTGGAATGTCTGAGGCCCAGTCGCCTAGGCTGGTGCGTTTTTCCTTTTTATTTAACTTCCGATATGCTTCCGATAGTTTACCTTTCATTAACTCGAAATCTTCTTTCATTTTGCTCATTAAACGCGTTTTTCGTTCGGCTTCTGCGTAAGACAAATCATACGTGCATTCTTGTCTGGGAGCAAGTCCAGGTTTTAACACGTGAAGACTAGAATAAACTGCGTGTAAAGGGCTCGGAGTTGTCACGAGCAGCGCAGTTTGCTCCGGATCTATTTTGTCGGTAAGGTCAACCACATTATCGTATGTTGTATTTGCTGGAGAGGCGAACTTGCTTTCATAGTCTTTTTTCCATTTCAATTTTGCTAGGGACATCTTGGCAAGCCGCTCCGTCGTGCTTATGCTAGATGCCGATTTCGACGTCGTTGTTGTTGTGTTCAAGGAAGCAATCATTTCGCCATTTTCTAAATTAGAGAAGTCGAGTTTCTTCATATAGGCTATATTAAAATCGGAAGCATATTGTGTTTGCTTAACCTCACTTTCTGCAGCCGCCAATTCAACGGTTTTCTCTACCATCGGAAGGTTCATATTTATAAGTCTCGTGGGAGACAAGGCAGCTGACACTTCAGCCAAATCACTATCAGATTCGTCTAATGAGGGGCGCGCAACAAGTACACTTTGGTGCAGGGCGGGCATGTCTTGGTTTCTTGACATGTCAACACACGCAGCGCTGCAATAAATGTTTTTATTTTGCGCTGATGCTGAAGCTGTTTGCATCGATTTTGGTGGCCTCTGCTGTGAGGGCATGTTTTTTTCCATCATATGTTGTCAGTTTGTCTGGGACTAGCCTATGGCCATTCTGGTCATTTGAATCAATTGCTATTTTAGCAAGTGCCCAGTTGTTTATACGGGCAATCACTAATGTCGAAAGGCGTTGAATCTTGTCGTTGGTGTGCGAGGTAGTTAGCACGCCCCTCGCCGCTTGCGTTCTCACGCCTGGTACATCTACTGGCTGAACAGTTGATAACTGTGCAGCCTCACTACTTATCGATGTGACTGCAAGTGTGTGTTTGCTGGATTGACTTGGAGTATCGTTCGAGCAATGTGCAGGTGAGCAGTTTATGTTTATATTTGTTTTTGTGGTTCCGGAGGCACTCGTTGTTTGGCATTGCATTTGCAGGGATGAAGACCCATTTTTGTTACTTTGAGGGGTCGGTGAAGCTAAAGGCACCATTGTCATATCAGGTAGAGGAGACTCTGGATTTTTCCCCCGGTTTATCTTTGCTTTTAAACGGGTCTGGGGGCCAGAATCTTGCATAACACTTACCTCTCCTCTCCTGTCCTCGTCTGCAGACTGCAGACTGAACTCTGCCGAACTCCGCGCGCGCTCCGCGCTCTTCTGAGGTTTTTAAAGGTACTTGGGCTTACTTTCCTTAAAGTCCCACTAGCACCATTTGTTTTCTGAAAAAAAAAACAACGTAGCTGCAGCTCCTCTCGCCACCTCTCGCTTTCTGCAGACTGAACTCTGCCGAACTCCGCGCGCGCTCCGCGCTCTTCTGAGATTTTTAAAGGTACTTGGGCTTACTTTCCTTAAAGTCCCACTAGCACCATTTGATGATTATTTGCAATGGCAGTCCGCACGAATACAACCCTAACTTTATGATATTTATAACACACTTAATACCCAGAGATTTCCAAGTGTGGACCCGGAGATCAAACCTATGTTGCTCCTTGTCATGCTTCCAAGGAATGCACGATACCTGTGAGCTATCCTCCCGAGGCTTTAGAAAGTCCAATTTTAAGTTGACTGGAGCCTTGTACCCTAGAAGTTCAGTTTCCAGAAGCTTTGGGAGCTGGGAAAAAGTTAGGAGATGGGTGTTGTGGATGGGAAAAGGGTTCCAAAAGTCAGAATAGGATGTATTCTAGCGAATAGGACTGTTCCCAGCTTTCGGGGGGCTTTTGGCAAAAGGTTTTGCTAAAGTCAAACAAATGTAAAACTTTTCAAGGTATTTCAAAACCTTTACAGGTGGAGAGAGGGGACAGGCACATACTGCTGCAACTCACCCTCTGAACTCTGGATTCTCTTCAGACTTGGAAGGTCGGCAAGGGGGTCATCAGAGGTCAGTTTTCCCACCATTGGTTCCTGTCGCCAAAGCTAAAGAAGCAGGTGCAAGAGATGTGGTTGGATACAGAAGCTAGTGCAAATGGTTCCGGTCCATGAGTGCAACTCACACCAATGTAGCAATCCGCTGGGCAGTGGACCAGAGGCGGGGAAGCCGGTTTTGATGAACGTCACTCATGCACGGCGACACAAAGGAACACAGTTGTTGCGGTCAGAGCCAGTCTCCCATCTCTGGTCACGTTGAAGCCAGAAAGACAATCTATTTGGAGGGTACTCTTGTTGAACAAGTTGCGGGTCCCCAAAGTTCCACACCGATATACTGAACGACACCTCTAGCACGGTAACACGAATTGGAGTTGGTCAGTGGTTGGTTCCAGGAACGCTTCTGAAGACTGCAGATGGCTGGGGGCTTGGTCCCACCACTCCAAGAGTCGAGGTACCACAAAGGCCTTCTAAAGATCAACAGCCAGACATGGCTCCACCGGGACTGCAGTAAAAAAGTTGGATAGGTCCAAGGGTCTTCCACGGTCTTCACACAATGGCTCCTCCCAGGATCTCTGGGGATGGCTGCATGACTCCTCCTCATATCCAGAAAGGAACAAGTTACTTTCCTGTAACTGTTGTTCTCCAGCATGGGTCTGGCATGGATTCACATGCTCATGAATATTCCCTGTCGTCAGGCTGGGAATCCTCGGTAAAGAAAAAACCAGTATCAGTTTCGTTTCTGATCTGTCTTTCGTAGTAGTAACCAATCACTGATCTCTGCGTCATACTGACCACAGCCAATGACTGCCCTCTACCTAAGCCCCGCCTCTGGCAGCCATCTTCAGATTTGGTAGCACGTGAAGTGGCAGTATGACCAAGTGAAGAGCCGCAGAGGGGTAGGCGGGAGGGTTCGCATGTGAATCCATGCCAGACCCATGCTGGAGAACAACAGTTACAGGTAAGTAACTTGTTCCTTCTCCAGCATGGGGTCTGGCATGGATTCACATGCTCATGAATAAAGAATACATAGCAGTACACACTGCCACCTCCCGTGGTTGTGCATAAGGCTCAACATTAAGCATTACATCAAACTCAACATTAAGCAAATCTTACCTCCTCACCAGGCTCACCTTAGGCGAACAGGTTGCGCAGCACTGCTTGGCCGACCCTGGACTCCTCCCTGGAATCCCGATCGACGCAGTAGAATTTCATGAAGGTGTGCGTCGACCTCCACGTAGCAGCCCTGCAGATGTCCAACAAGGGCACACCAGATAGGAACGCCGTGGTAGCTGCGATCGCTCTGGTGGAATGGGCTCTCGGACGGCCAGGCAGCGGTCGGTTTGCCAACCGATGACAGTACATGATACAGCCGGAGAGCCATCTGGAAATGGAAGCCTTCGAGAGAGCCTTCCCCTGATTGACAGGTCCAAAATTCACAAAGAGTTGTGACGTCTTCCGAAAACACTTTGTGCGGTCCACGTAGAACTTCAGTGCTCTAGCCACATCCAGCGAGTGCAGCGAGTGCAGAGTCCTTTCAGCCGGCGACGAAGGCGACGGGAAGAAAACAGGCAACACCAAGGGTTCGTTGAGGTGGAAGTCCGACGGCACCTTGGGCATGAAGGAGGGGTGCGTCCTGAGCACTATCCTCGTGTCGTGAAAAGTCAAGTACGGGGCCTTGCAGGAAAGGGCCTGGATCTCTCCCACCCGTCGTGCGGAGGTGATGGCCACAAGAAACGCTGTTTTCCACGACAAGAACTTCAACGGAGCCGAGTGCAGAGGCTCGAACGGAGGTCCCATGAGCTTGGTCAGCACCACGTTGAGCTCCCACGCCGGGGCTGGAGCCTTCACCGGCGGGAACGATCTGAACAGTCCCTTCATGAACTCTTTCACCAGACGAGACCACAAAGACGTCCGCCCCGTGGTTCTGGTGTATCGGGAGATTACAGCAAGATGAATCATGATGGACGCGTGCGCCAGTCCAGCTTTGGCCAGCGTCAGTAGGTAGGGCAGTACTTGGGGGGCCGTAATCCGTAGAGGGTTAATCTTCTGTGCATGGCACCAGACAGAGAACCTCTTCCATTTGTGTCCGTAGCATTTAAGAGTTGAGGATGCCCTGGCCTTTGCAAGAACCTCTCTGCAGTCGGCCGGTATGTCGTATCCTCCAAACTCTAACGCTGCAGGAGCCAGGCCTGCAAGTTCAGCGACTTTGGGTCGTGGTGGAGGATGGCGCCTCCTTCCCTGGAGAGAAGATCTGCGTCCACTGGCAGCTTGATTGACGGGGACGCTGACAAGTCCAGAAGGTCCGGGAACCATATCTGCCTCGGCCACGCAGGTGCGACGAGGATCATCCTGCACCGTGACCTCTTGAGCTGGTTGATGAGCCGGATCAGCAATGGCAATGGAGGGAACGCGTATAGAAACAGGCCCTCCCAGGGGAACGAGAAAGCATCGCCCATGCTCCTCGGCTGGGGAAACCTGCTGGCGAACCTCCGGCACTTGGAGTTCGTCGCCATCGCGAACAGATCGATCTGGGGTGTGCCCCACCGTCGGAAGAGGCGTTCCACTAGATCCTGTCGTAGTTGCCACTCGTGGCACGAGCGCAGCTCCCTGCTGAGTGAGTCGGCGATGGTGTTTTTTATCCCTGCCAGATGAAACGGCACCAGAAACATCCCTTGGGCGACGGCCCAATGCCACAGATCCTGCGCCTCCCTGGACAGGGCTGGGGACCTGGTTCCGCCCTTTCCTGATGTAGAACATGGTGGTGGTGTTGTCGGTGAAGATCCTCACCACCTTGCCCTTGAGGGACGGAAGGAAGGACCTGAGGGCCCAAAACACTGCACGGAGCTCCAGGACGTTGATATGGAGGGACTTCTCCGTCGGGAGCCAAAGTGCAGATTTTCGGTGTGCGCTCCCCACCCTTCCAGGGAGGCATCCGTGGTCAGTGTCTCCTGGTGGCCGGGGCTCTGGAAGTCCATGCCCGCCATCAGATGCGCGCGGGTGCCCCACCACCGGATCGCTCGTCGGAAACTCTCGTCGAGTGTGATCCTCTCCTCGAAGCTGCCCGCCGTCTGGATCCAGCGCGCGTCCAGGAACTCCTGCAACGGGCGCATCCGGAGCCTGCACAGGGGGATGAGGTAAATGCAAGAAGACATCATTCCGAGGAGGGACTTGATGGACCTCACTCTGGCCGCGTCCGCAACCAGCATCCGCTGCACCTTGCCCAGAATGGCCCTCGTCCTTACCTCCGACGGGGAGGCCAGAAGCGACACTGTGTCGAGCTTCGCTCCCAGAAACAGTGCGTCTTGCACGGGCACCAGGTGGGACTTGGCGTAGTTTACGGAGAATCCCAGGTCCGTGAGAAGTTGGACGGTCCTTGCCGTGTGCTCCACGGCGAGCTCCCTCGTCTTGGCTCGGATGAGCCAGTCGTCCAGGTAGGGGTAGACGTGGATCCCCTCTCGGCGCAGCTGCGCCTCCACCGGTGCGAGGCACTTGGTGAACACCCTGGGTGCCGACCTTAGTCCGAAGGGAAGGGCTCTGAACTGATAGTGACGCCCTTGGACCACGAACCTGAGAAACTTTCGGTGTCCCTTTAGGATGGGAATATGGAAGTAGGCATCCTCCAAATCCAGCGACGACAGGAAATCGCCCTCCTCCAGCTGACCCAGGACGTGTTGGAGGGTGACCATCCGGAACTTCTGTGCCTTGATGAATTTGTTCAGTCGTCGTAGGTCCAGGATGGGACGCCATCCTCCCGTCTTCTTCTTCACGAGGAAGTATCTTGAGTAAACTCCGGAGCCCCGAAGCCTCTTTGGGACGAGCTCGATGGCGCCCTTCCTGAGCATCGCCTTTACCTCTAAGAGAAGTTGAGGGACGTGAAGTTCTTTCCTGGCCACAGGGGGGACGCGTGGGCACCTTCTTTGAAACTCGAGCGCGTGACCCTGGGCTAGGGGGTCCAGCACCCAACGGTCGGTGGAGATGGACTCCCACACGCTGACGAAGCTCGCCAGCCGGCCTCCCACCGGGGTGCTTCGGTGGGGGCCCGACCCCACGGCCGGTTCAGTCCTGCTTCGACGAGGCTTTGCCGCCTTGACCTCCTTGGCGACGACGGCGGGGTCCGCCTGACTTGCCTCGTCCCCTGTAAGCTTCCTGCGACGACGAACAGGCCGCTTGACGAAAGGGCGGCCGCCGTTGCTGGAGAACCCCAAGAGCCCGGGCCGTCTCCGTGTCTGCTTTGATGGCTTGAAGGGAATCGTCCACTGTTTTCCCAAACAGGTTGTTTTGAACGGCATGTCCAAGACTCTGGTCTGCACGTCTTGACGGAAGTCAGTAGCCTTGAGCCATCCACGCCGCCTAAGGCACACGCCGTTGCCCAACTGGCGAAATCCAGTGTCGGCGATGTCCGTTGCAATCGTAATGGCGTGGTCCGACGCCACCTCACCTTCCTGCAAGATCTCGAGGGCATCCGCCCTCTTGTCGTCCGGTAGGAAGTCCAGCAGGGGGGCCAGTTTGTACCACAGCTCCCTGTCGTAGCGGGCTACGATAGCCAAGGCGTTGGCCGCCTTAATCGGCGTCGCTGCAGACGAGATGACCCTGCGTCCCATCGTATCCAATTTCTTTCCCTCGCCGTCCGGCGTGGGAAGTCGACGTGGAGGCCGCACCCCCCCCCCCCCGCTTTCTTCCTGGGCGTCGCGGAGACGACGGAGTCCGGGGTCGGCTGTGCCCGGAGGCACAAGGGGGCCGCGTCCGGGACCCGGTACTTCTTCTCGTACTGATCCCTTCTAGCCGGCGTCGTGGATGGGTTCTTGAGGAGGGCGAGGCCCTCATCCCAAATATCGTCCAGTAGAGGCACGGAGAGGACCGTCTTCCTCTTGGCCTCGCGCCGTTGATAAAGGAAACCTTCCTTCTTCTTCTCCTCCGGGCAGAGCTCGGATGCCCTGGCAATCATGGAGTGAAACGATCCAATCTCGTCGGGGGGGAGGGGGGGGCCCCGGGTGGAAGGTGACGATGGCAGATCCTCGTCGTAAACCTCGTCGTCCGTACCCGTCGCGGCCGTGTCAGTCCCCGTATCATCCCCACGAGTCGTGGACGGGGAGGAGGGCTGAACAGGGCGCGATGGCTGAAAAGGAGGTGGAGGGTGAATCCTTCTTCTCTTAGGGGGAGGGCTCCCAGAAGGGCCTGGCTCCGGGTCCCCCGTCGGGAGCGGTTCCTCCACTGGTGGCAACAGCAGTCTCGTCCTTATCTCCGAGCCTAAGGACTGTATAGCCAACAAAATGGCCACCGAGTTGTCTTGCGGCGCTGGTTGAGGGGAGTCCGACGGGCGGTCAGGGGCCCCGTCGGCACCCTCGACGAGATCGTCGTCTCCTACGTCGGGATCCCTCCCGACGGGCTGGTCGTCTTCCACGCCAACGCCGTGGCTTAAGACCTCGATCAGCTCTTCCTCAGAGGTTGAGGCCGAATCCACGACGACCTCCTGCCCCCCCTTTTCCTTCTCCGTCGGAGGTTTCACGGGGGTCCTGTCGATGGGCATAAAAGAGGACTCCCTCCGCGGTGGCAGGGAGACTCTGAGCCCCGAGGTCGCCACCACTGGTGTAGCCTCCATAGGCTGAGCCAGGGCCGCCGCGTCTGTCTCGATAGAGGCCTTGGCCGGATGGATTAAGGCTTTCACCACCTTAGGTGCGCTCACCGCCTTCTCCTTGGGGGGGGGGGGGGGGGACACTGCCTCGCTCTCCCTACGATGGGGCCTTCGAGCTCGACCGGGGCCTCTCCAGGAGCTTTGCCGGGTGCTCGGCCTTCCTCTTACCCGAACCAGAGCGTTGGCTCGTGGTTGATGGTGCCGGGGAGGATGCGCCCTGCCTGGCGCCCGTAGAGCCTGACCGTTCGGCGCTCCCGGTGCCAGCGGACTCTCGGTGCTTGGCCTTGTGTTGGACCCCCGTCGCCAGGGCGTCCTCAAAGGTCTTAGAAGACCGCTCGGATTTCTTCCTCTTCTTCTCGCCTGACGGGCTCTTCCCTTCCAGCCAGTTGGCGAGACGTTGATGCCGGTCCTTCATGGTCCGCTCCGACATATTGCCGCAAAACGCACAGTCCTTCTCCACGTGCGTCTTGTCCTCATGTAGGCAGTAAAGACAAAAGGAGTGTTCGTCCTCCTTAAAGACATTCTGAAGCTGGCATCCAGGGCAGACCCTGAACAGCTTTCCGGGCGTCGAGCTTCCCTTCTCCTGGGCCATGTCCGAGATGGGCCTGAGAAACTTCTGGAGTCCTCCAAAAGCGTAGCTCGACGAAATCTTCACCCTTGAGGGTGGTAGACGAATCCGACACGGGTCCCCGTTGATCGGATGAAGAATCGGTAGAGCTTGAGGCTCTTTTTGACCGAAAAAAATTGAAGTTTTTGAGAAAAAACGTGAAAAAAATAGCACTAACGCTCGAGAGCAATAGCACGAGGATCCCAACACTTGAACGTGCGGTAAAAATCTGAAGATGGCTGCCAGAGGCGGGGCTTAGGTAGAGGGCAGTCATTGGCTGTGGTCAGTATGACGCAGAGATCAGTGATTGGTTACTACTACGAAAGACAGATCAGAAACGAAACTGATACTGGTTTTTTCTTTACCGAGGATTCCCAGCCTGACGACGGGGAATATTCATGAGCATGTGAATCCATGCCAGACCCCATGCTGGAGAACTCAGTTGAAACAATCTTTGCACAACCAATAGAAGATCTGCCCCTCTCACACACCCGAGCAGTGGTCCAATCAGAACCACTGATGGTGAAACTTATGAATACAGAAGCCAGTATATGGATTGGGACCAGACAGTCCCAGCACCCTTCCTTGGGAAAATACACACATGACCATGCACTAGCCCATGATAACCAAGGCTTTCCTGGGCAGGGCATGACCATAAAAGGATTTTCCTGACTTGGCAAGGTTGGAAGAAGGCCACAGGACAAGATGGCCAAAAGAACAAGCAGAAACCTTGTGCCACCGCCATGTTGGGACACTAGCTACAGTTAGTGTGAGAAGCCAGGTGTCTCACCCACTAGTCCACAGGGATCTGTTATACAGGTAGCTGGGACACAGCCATCCTTTTGGATCTAGTCCCCGGGGATGGACCAGTGTGGGAGGATCACCTGGGTGAGGGGTCTTCGAGGAGTGGGAGACCGATGGTGAAACGCAGGTGTCCCCTTCCTGGAACACCTTTACCCCATGCTTCCAGGTAGGATATTTAGGAATTTGACCCAGCCCCCCTTTTACAACACGAACATTTACTATAAGGGAAAACAGACTAACACCGAGCCGTGTACCTGACATGTCCCAATACTATGGTCAGGCGAGGTCAAGGCAATTATCGACAATCACTCACACCTGACTTCCATTACACTTCCCCACACAAATAAAAGGTGGAGCATGAGAGCACACTCTGAGCGAGGCAAAGCACACGAGGAAACCGTTTCGAGATGGCAGCTGAGCAGGAGGGAAAAGACAGCAAAACCGAAGGGGTTCACAAGGAGGGAAATTACCTCTTTTTTTTCGACACTGAACCATAACTTTCCAAAAACCTTGAGAATAGAAAGCGTAAGACCGGGAAAACCAGGCTGAAGAATCCTGTGTTGTGTGACGGAGATGCCAGCAGTCCTACTGTGTCACTAATCAAGGTGGGAAGAATCGCCGGCCATGGTACAGTCCTTGGCTCCAAGAACAAAGCAGCATCAATGAAGTCAACACAGACGGTGAGTTAGGGAGACCGATACCAGACCAGTCCGTGTTCAAGCCAAGGTTGCAAGCAGCTGGAATGAACATTGTTAAAATGGGTGTGATAATAGACGCAAGTTAAGTTAAAGCTACTGATGAGTGATTGAACTTCAAAGTAAGCTACAATACCTTTGACAGAGTGGTCCGGCACCGCAAGGGTGATCAATCAAAGGTCTCCAAGTTAATCAGCTGAAAAGTAATAACAGTGGATAAACTTGGTCTGAGCCCGGCAGAGGGAGGCCAATTGAAAGAACAAATAAATGTGAATCTAAGTGGTCCTGGGACGGGTCAAGCAAAATCCTGCGCACAGTCGAAAGTCTTCGATTTTGATGAAATAGAGAAAGTTTGGAAAAGTACTTGAATTTGATCAGAGCTCGGCAAAGGAAGATCAATTGAAGCCTTTGTGATAAAATGGGTCTGAACCCAGCGGAGGGGGTACCAGGGTGAACAGAAAATTACCCGAAAATGTGTACATGTGAAATCCTATGAAGAAAGGAACTTTGATGTTTATCGTGTTGCATCAGGCCCTCTGAAATATGAGACTTTTAATGACAAAGATTTTTGCGCAGAAAGCCCTGATGTTGAAGTTTTTAACTGCTACCTCGTGACCAAGACGCTGGAGACTGCTCAGCTTGAGTGTACCGCCCTGTCCTGTGCTGAAAACGTGGGGAAGGGGAGCGAATGGCTCAGATATCTTGACCTATCATTTCTTTTACACTTTTCTTTTGCATAACCCCGTTTCCCACACTAATTGTATTTAGAGGTAAGGAATGGCAATATGTTTATTAGTATAGGTCCTTTTATTGGACAAGACACCACTAGGACTGCCTTATTATTTGATGGTCACAGCTTTCTCCCATCTGTAGATTTAGGATTAGGCACTTGTGTCTGCCTTACTGTTTGATACCATGCCATTCCTTACAGTAGCTAAACGCGGTAAGGATAATGAAAAGTATTGCAAAAATTGTCAAAATGCAACAGCTGCCACCAGCTTGTCTTTAGGCACATCTAAAGTTCCCTACAAAAAAAAATCCCATTCAAAAGAAACACCATTGCACTGTAAGATGCATGGTACAATGATAAAAAGTTATCAAAAAAATAGACATAATAAAAAACAGTTTTCCAGTACTGACAGCCATAAGGACTGACTGGTTAGCCATAAAATGTGTGGGCTGAATGTTGGCCCTGCTGCTCCTGTGCCTCTGCTGTCTAATCCGAGTCTGCTTTCTGTGCCTGTCCAGTGAAGCAAGAGCTACCTCTCTCACACTCACCTCTCCCGATGTGTCACGGAGTGTTGGTTGACTATTAGCTGTAGGGGTAGCTGATTAAGCCTCCCCCGTCAGCCTGCTGTTTACAGAGGACTGAGTCTAGCCCGGCTGCCTGAGCATGACACAACAAATCCTTCCATGGCTGTACCCGGCACCTCTAGTGACTTCTCTGAGGAACGGACTCTCCCCGCCCGAGTTTGCTACTACACGTGAATTCTCACCTATGCTTTCAGACAAAACCTCAGCGGCCTTTAGTGCCGCTCACAGTGGGAATGCCGAATTCCTCCTTAAGATATAGTGAAGATAGTGTAATCAGCACTTCTCTCACGACAACTGTTGGAAAGAATTCTCAGAAATGTGCGAGAGACTTTGCCTGATTTTGAGGACTTGATTTTTTTAACCTGGAGAGAGTGAGACGCTTTTTCCCCACACTCATATTTTAATGTGATTATGAACTCTATTTCTTTTGGTTGTGGAGTCTGACAAACTCCATAGGCATCATATTTTACATTGTGTCACACAGCATCTTCAGTGCAGTGGCACATGGAAGCTTACATTTGTAACTTTCTAGACCCAGCACACACCATCTTATAACAGGGTGCTGAGAGGTTACCTAGTATCCCCTTTGTCTAGCTTCTCACGTAACATGTTTTATGTTACCCTTTCCTCACTGAATGGCTGGTGACAGTGGTTTCATTTTAACTACCGTGGTGTGAATTTACCGCAGGCTGCGTTCACAGCTGCAGTAAAGCACCCAAGGCTGCCATTTTTGTCAAAATGGCCCCGGTCTTCTTTTTTCGCCATTTCTTTGTGGAAAGGTCCTTCTTGAGATTTACTTTGTGAGCCAAACCAGGTTTGGTCCCATTGTTCGCATTGCCTTTGGGGGGATTCACAAGTGAAACCAGCCTCTGGCTGCAGGGTGTCTGGGGTAGGCAGGAAGTGAGGGAGGTGGCCGAAACTCCCTGTGCTTAGTCTCCTAAGGAGACCCAAATGCACTCTGTACTGATTGGCCGGCTGACTGTCCGGCAAGGATAGCCACCCTGCTGGGTGACAGAGCTAGGCTGGAATGAATGGGAAAGAACTGAATAAAAGGCAAGGCTTTTGGCTTTGAAGGCAGAGTCGACCACTGGACGAAGGAACCGAAGAAGAAATTTAAGAGGATGCCTGCTGCAACTCCTGGACCGTTGGGTTCGCCCGGTGAAGCCCTGCTGCTGTGCTGTAACTCCAAATTCATATTGACAGAGAAGCCCCTGCAAGGACGACTTCTCCCCTTGAGTCGGTGGGACCAATCAACTCCAGAAGTAAGCCACCTGGACATCCTTCACGGAGCTGGGTGTTGCTATTTGCGGTAGTCCCAAGGAGCTGAAACACTGACGTGCCACTTATTGAAAAGATTGTCGATTGCAAGCGGTAACCGTCCCATTGCAGAACAGGGGTCCCCAGAAGTCCTCTCTCTTGTCCCCACAACTGAGGCCCAGGAACAGTGAGCTCTGCAGAGCTGCACAGGAGCAGAAGTCATCTGCTGCACTTTTTCCTTCAATACAAAGGTACTGTAAAGTCTGAGAGACCTTACCTCTCATTGTAGAGTTGCTTGCATCTTCTACTGCTCACAAGTTTAATCAGCTTGTGGCCCTACAATTGATCCTTCTTTTCTTCAAAGACTTCTAAAACATTGTGCAAAGACTTTTCTACTTACCTACCAGAAGTGCTTCATCCTAAACAAGACTTTTGCCCACGGACTTTGGCTTAGCCTGTTGTACTGAATGACTCTTCTTGGGGGATCCAAAAGTATTTGCCTGCTTACGAATATTTGTGGTCTCTTGCTTTTCTAATAACCTTTTCCTTTTACCAACTTCTAAGATTATTCTAAATACCAACTGTAAGATGTTAATGTCCCCAGCACCCTAGCTATTGAAGTCCCCTGAGGGTGTAGGTTGTGTCTGTGGGCCATCCCAAAAGGGTCTTGACTGATTTAGAAAGTAAGAGTGTACAGTAATGAAGTGTATTTGTGGTTACTTGTTTGTTGCTCCCTTCCGAAGAAGGCTTATTCTAACTGACTGATAAATTAATAACTGTTTATTCAAGAAACCTTGTGTGTAAGAGTTTATTTGAATACTTGTCACTGTGAATCTCTAACTCCCCTATAGCTCACATTGACCCCTCTTGAGAGAAGGCTGGCTGCTCAACACGCTACCAAAACTGTGTAGTACAAGCTTATACCAAAGGTTGGGTTCCCTATACCTGTAATCAGAGTTAGTAGTCCAAGAAGGTACTGCATACAAACTTTGACCAACAACCTGGAGGGCTGCTTAATCTTCATTAATAGTAGGATAAGAGGGAACACAGTTACGGTGGGCTCGGTTTATTGCCCTAATGAGAGACCAGTGTCTTTTTGGGAGTCAGTGAGGGGGAAACTCCAGCTATTTGCTGAAGGCCCTCTAGTGGTGGGTGGCGACTTCAACATGGTTCTTGACCCAAGGAAGGACAGGAAAAGAATGATACCCCTGATGGTCTTCCATACCCAGACAGTCCAGTCTAGTTGTTTTCAGCAAATCAACGAGGAGTTGGCGGTGGTGGACTCTTCTATCCAAGTGGGAAGTGGCGACCTCCCCTTTACTTATTACTCACAGGTCCATACCATACCTCCTACTCGAGAATAGACAACATTTTGCTGGAACACCGTTTCAAAAGTAGGGTTATGGAGTCAACCATAAAGCCCATAGTGTGGTCAGATCACAATCTAGTAAGAGTGGCATTAGGGGTCTGGGCAGAGGAAGAGGCTAAGGGAAGGTGGGCATGCAACGACATACTCCTTAAAGACAAGACGCTCACCCAGGGATTGTTGACCACGATTGAAGAATATTTCCGGTTTAATAATGGGGAAGTGGGGGTACCAGTTGTGTGGTAAGCCTTCAAGGCAACGATTTGGGGGATGTGGGGTGGTGGGAGCCTGGGAGGAAACTTATTAGGTTGGGTGCCAAAAGGAATAGGGAACGGATGGAAGAGGAGGGAGCTGAGGAGTAAAATTGAGGCCCTAAAACTGGGAGGTACACAGAACACTCTTATCTCCAGTAAATTCGAGGAAGCTCCAAAAATATTTAAGTCCAATTAAAGTCCCTACTGTTACACCAAACAGAAAGAAAATTGATTATCAAGATCCTAGCCTGGAAGTTACGGCAACAGAGGAAAGCAGGAAGAGTGGTGGCAATACATACAGAAAATGGTAGAACGGTCCACAGTAATGATTGAATAGTGGATGAATTTAGAAAATACTACGAACATCTGTATACAGCGGAATGCCGGGGAGATGGCTCCCATATTGACACATTCCTGGAGGGATTACCTATTCCGGGTTTGTCAAGGGAAATGGCAGAAGCTCTAGAGGCCCCTGTAACTGTTGAGAAGGTAATTACTATCATAGGGAAAATGAAAGCGGGTACAGTCCCAAGTGATGATGGCTTTACGTTTTTTCCACTCCACGTCAGCACCATTTATGGCAAGAAAGTTCAACAATGCCTTGGAAGAAGAAAGGCTTCCAGATTCTCAGCTTGGGGCTCTCATTGTAGTGATTCCTAAAGAAGGGAAACACCCGCCCTTTGTCCATCTTGCAGGCCATTCACCCAATTAAATATGGACGCAAAAATATTAGCTAAACTATTGGGAAAATCTAGAACAAGCAATGCCGACTCTGGTGCATGGGGACCAAGTTGGTTTTATAAGGGGACAGCTAGCGTCAGACAATATTCGGAAAACGATCGATCTTATACATTATACCCAGGAGAGTGATTTGGACGCATGCCTAATATCCATCAATTCAGTAGAATCATTTGACTGGGTGGAGTGGGGATACATGGGGAAGGTTCTTTGGAAAATGGGGTTTGGAAGCAACTTTTGCCGATGGATTGCAGCCCTGTATAGTGACCCAACAGCCAGAGAATCGGTTAATGGGGTTTTATCGGCTCCTTTACATCTTACAAGAGGTACTAGGCAGGGATGTCCTCTCTCACCCCGGTTATTTGCCCCATCAATGGAGCCCCTCGCTATTGCGATAAGAGAAAACCCAGCGATTAAGGGGATCCAATGTGGGGAGGTGGAATTTAAATTGTCCCTATTCGTGGAGGATATTTTGAGTTACTTGGTAGACGCTCACCATTCGCTCTCTGAGCTGCTGGCGCAGATAGAAACCTTTGGCCCGTTTTTTCAGGTTTTAAAATAAATGTGTCAAAATCCAGTGTACTACTGCTACATCTTAGGGATTCTGGAATAGGGAAGTTTGAGCCCATTAGAGGTATAAAAGTTGAACCCATAAGGATTACATACCTGGGAATAGCCCTGCAAAACTAACTGAATCATTATCATATCTCAATTATGCTCCTATGATAGAGGCAATTCGAGCGGACCTCTCCCGATGGCTCCCTTAATAATCTTGTGGGATGGCAGAATGACCACAGTAGAGATGAATATCCTGCCTCGTCTAAATACAAAAAAGGTAGCAGTCACCTTCCTCTAGAAAGAACATGGAACAACAACATGTTCTGTGGTTTTTACCCACTTTGAGAGGCCGCAGCCATCGTTTTTTGCTCACTATACTTTTCACAAAGGAGGAATACCCATTTCCATATCAGTCTTTGTCCCGCCCACAAGGGCAGTCTAGCACCAAAATGCCAGGTAAAACTCCTTTCAACAGGAGTACCAACAGCAACCCCAGACACGTTTCAGCCTTGTTGGGGCTCATCAGTGAGGAAGAGCTGTGCCTCAAAAATACAGACTCAAGTGGGAATAAACCACAGAATAGGTAATCATGCCCTTTTCTTTCTAGAGAGTGGAGCCTGACACCTTTTTTGAATCCTGCCTCGTCTGCTTTTTCTTTTTTCCGCTCTTTCGTTGGAGCTCAGAGTCCTTCTTTAAGAATCTGAATACTTTAGTCTTTTCCAGATAATATAGGAGTGCCCTGTGCACATCAAGCGTGTGAAGGCTTCTTTCCGTCACCCTTCTCACACACAGGTGTTGCCTGTTTTGCTTGATTCTGCCATCCTGCTCCCACCCCAACCAACGTCTGCAGGAGTCTGTCCTGATACATTCTGGTTTCACCATCTTATGGCCAATGCAGAATTTGACTTTTATGGACTTCATTGATTCATGGTGTGTCACCCTTTCTCAACTCTCAAGCTGGACTTCCTTTGCATCTTGTACTCATGGAGGCCCTGGATCATGCTGTTCCCATCTTCATCTTGTATCCTGGCTTGCAACATTATGTGTTACTACTGACTTCTGCAATTTTATTCGCTCTGCCCTCTTGCTTCTCCACTCTTTTTGACTGCTTACTCTCTGTTCCCTCCTCCTCTTCCTTTTCCCATCTCCTCCCCTCCTCCCCTTACTTTCTGCTATCAGAATTGTCCCTGGACCTAGTATAATAGCAACCTCGTCTGTCTCTCCCCCGTCCCCTTACTTGTTCCCCCCCAGCACTATCTGAAATATCGTCAGGCCTAGTACGATAGTCACCTGTCTATTTCCATTTCCTTCCCACTCTCCCCCTCCCTTCCTTCCTTATCTATTTCTTAGCTCTTGCACTATCTGAAATGTCGTCTTAGAATGGCATCAGATAAAGAAGCGTTTCCACTTATTGGAATAGCAGTTTCTGGTGTTCGGCTTTCTAGCCTCTAAGAATGTCCATGCATCTCTGAGGGAGTTGAAGGTGCCCGAACTCTATGACCTCAGGAGCCAGGCCGCTAAGTTGAGAGTTTGCGGGCATTGATGGACTATTTCCGACCTTGTCTTGTGAGAGCATTTTGTATGGGCATGGCAGTTTCATCGGAGGAGAGAGACATTGCCATCAGATGGGAGAACCAGGGTTGGCTGGCCCACCAGAATCATTGTGACTGGTTACTGGGGCATCTTGTGCACTATCTTGCGGAATAGGGGAGGCGGGGGGGGGGTAGACATTTCCCTGACAGGTTATCCAGAGACCGTTCCCCTTGGAGCGGTTCTGGGGGTATCTGGAGGCGTAATCTGGGCATTGAGAGTTGTCCACAGTTGCGAACCAGATGGTCTCAGGAAAGCCCCCTTCTGTGAAAACAGAGACAATGTCTTTGTGTAGTCGCCATTCATATTCTGTGGGTAGAGGAAAGTCCCTGCTGATCACGTTGGCTAGAAGATTGAGTTCCCCTGGAAGGTGTTGAGACAGGAGGAATATCTTGTGTTTGAGAGCCCACTCCCAAATATTCTGGGACAGTTTGGATAGCCCTGGAGAGTGTGTGCCACCCTCCCCCCCCCGTTTGTTCAACTGTTTTCCCCTGTAGTTGTGTTTGGAAAGCCTTTAGGTCTTTGCACACTGCTAAGAATTCCAACAGGTTTATGTGCTTGGATGCTACTGCTGGGGCCCATGTGCTGTACGTCATGTGATAAAGGAGGTGAGCCCCCACCCCGTGAGAGATGAGTCCGTGGTGCAAGTGGCTTCTACTGGGGGGTGTTGAAGGTTTTTCCCTTCAAGAGGTTTACCCTCGACCGCCACTGAGAGAACGAGGGCTGCTGAGACGACCACTAGATGTCCCTTTCTCCACTGGCCTGACACCATTGGCTGCTGAGCCACTCTTGCATGGGCGCATGCGCAAACGTGTGTGTCGGACTAAGTAAATTAAGGAGGCCATTGTAAAGACTGGAGGGGGGTGTCTGTACTCCTGCTCTCTATATGGTGGAGGAGAGGCACAGAGGACCCCAGCCAAGATTCTCTATTACGGTAGCAATGGACGAGCAATCCAGGCCTAGCTTCTCAGGAGGTAATGCAGGCTGGTTCTTAAGTACAGTGTAGTCCCCAAGCCCCCACAAAGGAATGTCGACACACTGTATTAGTTAAAACACAGTGTTTATATAATTAAGTTCAAGGTTATGTACACAATCACAATAACTCACTTTGTGCTCAGTTAATCTATAATGGCAATAGATACGGTTCTAAGTGGTACCACAATTATTATCAGATTCCATTAAAGTGCATCAACTGTATTCTGGTTAAATGTCACAAATCAATTAATAGAGGTAACCAACAATAGACATGGGAGGAAAGCAGTTGGTTCGAACAATTGGCAGAATACTGACCTCGTTACCTAGACACAATTCTGTGTGGAGATATCCTTCCCCCCCACCTGGGCAACCTTTAAAGTAAAGATAGATCACAAGCCTAGACACAATTCTGTGTGGAGATATCCTTCCCCCCCCCACCTGGGCAACCTTTAAAGTAAAGATAGATCACAAGCCCAGTCCATATGTTGTTCTCAAGAGTCTCATTTCCTTCTAGAATAGTTCTACAACCCCAATGTACCTGGAATAGCAGAGTTCGTCGTCGGGTCATCGACGGATCCTTCTTGAGCGGCTCCCTTTAAGGCAGGAGCCATGGATCGTCGAGATCCCACGAGGAAAAGGGTTGAACGACAGTGAGGTGGCAGCTTCGTTCCTAGCGGTGCTCGTCAACGACGGAGCGTTGGCGTCCTGCAAGGAAGAGGTGTGCAGGGCACCTCAGTGATGATAGTTCAGGACCACAAAGAGTTTGAAGAACTGTGGGCCAGCAAGGGCGTCAAGTCATCGGCGTCTCTGTGGTCTTTAGGTGGCGGGAAACCCACCGGCTGATGCTCCTCGGTGCGTCGGCGGCCTCGACTTTCTCCGGCGGGACAAAGCAGTGGATGGTGCAGACGAGAGCGTCCTTGGATCAAATGTTACTAACGCAAAGGGAGCACGGCAGCTCTGGTTGGCGACAGCGGTCGTCGACGGTGATTGACAACAGTGTCCAGGTGCTTCTCCTTGTGATTCCGCGGCAGTTCCAGTCTCCGGTCGGCAGCCTTTCGTAGGTCTGTCTACCAGGGAGCGCTGGCAAAGATTAGCAGTGCACGATGGTCCCTCATAGCTCGGGAAGAGGGCGCCTAACCAGGTCCTCTCTGAGTCAGCCCTTTTCTTGCAGGATCTCGACCTCTTGCAGTAGGATCTTCAGATGTTCTGGCGACAATCGCCTGGACGTTGGTGGTCGGCTGAACTCGATACAGTAACCGAGGGTGATGGTCTTGAGCACCCACTTGTCCGTTATTCCCGCCCATGCATGAAAGAATGTTATCCGTCCCCTGACCGGGGAGGCATGGGAGGGGACCCGGTTCGGCAAGTCATTTTTATTTGAGGCCGAGGGCCTCTTGGGGTGGAGGTTCTACCCATTCCTTTGCCACAGCACTGCCCTCTTGGCTGATATTGGCTTGTGGCAGCAGCCCCTTGTCCTGAGGACCAAGATTTATTTCCTGTTCCGTACTGACTGTTGGGTGGAACGTGGGCAGGACGGTCCTCTAAAGAGTAGCGAGAACTGCCCCCTCGCTGTTGATAGGGTCTTGAGTAATCTGGTTTAGAGACTTTGAGGTCTCATGTTCCTTTTTTTCCAGTCTCCAAAGCATCATCCACTGCCTTTCCAAACAGGTTAGTTTCCTCTACCGGCTTGTTGATGAGGCATCCCTGGGTTTCAGATTTAAATCCCCAATTCCTTAACCATGCATGTCTTTTTAGCAAGGTACTTTGGGCCAGTGTTCGTCCCGTTTTTGCAGCATCCAGGGATTTTTTTTTTACAATGTTTTGATTGACCTGCCTTCCCTCCGATGCAACCGCCAGCAGGGGTGATGATGTTGGCTCGGGGACATCCTGCAGGCCTTCCTGGAGCGAAATCCACCAGACATCGCTGTAACTAGTCAGCGATGTGGCATTGGCTAGTCTGGTGGAATAGGCTGCTGCTGTTTTAATGCACTTCCCCCCAGGGCATACAACTTCTTGGAGGCCTCGTCTGGCGGTGCCTCAGCCGTAGACAAGGGTACCCCTGCTCTCTTCCTAGTAGTTGTGACCACTAGGGTGTCAGGAGTGGCATGTCCCCGGATATATAGCAGATCTGTTGGAGGGCTGAAAAAGATTTGACTTGTGGGTTTACTGCTCTTGTTTGAGATGAAGTCAGGGGGAGATGTGGTGTTTGATGGAGTTCAACAGAGGTATTGCCCGACTTGAGGGGGATTTTTTTTTCAAAATACCCTCTACGAAGACAGTGTTTTATACCGCCTCGAGTGGAAATCTGAAAGTGTTGAGCCGCTTTTTTAAGGACAGCATTGAATGCCATCTGATAATCAATGGGAGAGGCTTGTTTTACAGGAGGTGAGGGAGGATCTATGCACAGTGTGGCTGGATCAGGGTGGACCGTGACATTCATGGTGCCTCGCCCACTGGTTGTTCCTCATCCCAATGTGGAAATTGGTCTACAGTGACGTCCAAAATATCCTCTCCCTGGTCATAAGTGTCCTGATGGATCTCTTTGGGCTCTGTAAGGTGAAACACCTCAAGAAGAGTCTGACTGATAATCTTTTGAAATGTGGACATAGAAGGGTAGGAGTCTTCCTCTCTTGGCCTCTTAGGTGTGAGAAGGGGAGGACTCTCCCTTAGGACTTGGGTCTGTAGGCGGTCGAGATCTGTCTGACAATCTTAGACAGGGATTGAGAACCCTCAGAATATTCTTCCAGATGCTGCAACATGTCTTTTGACGTGTCCTTAGGCCTATTAGCCACCGAGATGATATTCGCAAGACTTCCGCAGATCTCCGGCGTATCTGGGAGAGATTTCAACGAGCCCAATGCCTTTGCTGTGGTTTTTGGGTTTGCTGCAACCTGTGGCGTCGACACGCTCTTATGGGGCGTCTCGGCACTCCTGTGCTGTTTGATTCCAATGCCCTTTTGACTTTGTCTCCCGGCCACATGCCGTATGGACAGTTGCGGGTAGGGTGGTCGATCCGGAGGACCGGTGGGTTCTCTCTAAAGTTTCGGCGTACCTGTTGGCGTCTGTGGCCTTCCCGAAGAGTCCTTCAAGGAGGCTCAGGGGGGTTGTGTGCTTTCCTTTTCGTGATGCGTGTGTGTCCTTGTCGAGGTGTACTTTCCCCATGGCAGAACCGGTGGCCCGTCTGCCGGGGACGGACATCTCAGAACTTGGCTGTTCCGTCGATAGGTCAACGGCGTCCTGATTGGAGCCAGGGCTGTCGCTTATGTTCTCGTCATTCGAGGTGCCTGTGCCGACGGGGGAGCTACACTCTGCCTGCTTCATGCGTAGGCCGCCCACCATTTCGCCCTTCGATCTTTTAATGTCCTGGGACGTAAAAGTCGACAGGACTTGCAGGACTGCTCGTTATGATCTCGAGGACTTATTACACCTCCGGTGTGTGTACTTCCAGGGATATTTGCCGCTGCAAGAAGGGCAAAAGGTGGCCTGTCCATAGCTCAGGCTGAAAGCGACAGCAAAACCAACAGGGAAAATAGAGGGGAGAAGGAAATGCATTCTACAAAATAAACAGAACCCCGGGCCCCACTCTCCCTGCTGTATAGGCCTGGCTGGAGGGCAAGGCCACATGGACGACACCATCGACCGGAGCACCAGCCGCCGAAATCTGCAGTCGTCCTCAGCGATCTTCGGCGTTGGTTCTGAAGTAGTCGTCTGTGAAACAAATGACGAAGATAAACAGGAGGTCGAGGACAAAGAAATAGATCTTAGCAATTGTCGAGCTCCGCATAAGGCGACCAGCTAACTGGGCGAAAAAAAAAAAAAAAACAGACGGACCTCTAAGCATGAGGGATATTGGGTACACTACACGCCACGTTAGGGATAGTGTTACAAGCACGCCCATGTCGGCGTCCCCTTTCGGTCCTCGAAAGACGAGATGCAATACTCTGCGATTACCACTAGATGTTAGACTATATGCACAGCATGTGACTAAGCAGATTCACAAGCATCAGAAGGTTATATTTCATGGGAATCTCTTCACCTCCGCAATGGAACATTATTTTAAAATACTCCATGGTTGGCATCTGGACCCCTGAATTTATCCAAAATCTATGGTGCAATTTCTCCTATTTTCCCAAGAGCATGCAGTCAGGTGGATTCACTATTCCATATGTGGGGGGATTGCCCCAAAATAAAGGTGTATTGGTCCGAGGTTCTTAGTTGAATAAAGGAAATAGTAGGAGTGGCACTCAACCTGGACCAGATACAAATGTTGCTGTGGGTTCCAGAGGGGGACAGGGAAGAGTGCCGATTCCCGAGAATGTGGGAGACTA